>NC_073257.2:46750131-47054736 GCF_029289425.2 Pan paniscus | reverse complement strand
TGGGTGGGACCACAGGATCTGTTGAGTTATGAGTAAGGGGTCCCCTGTTATCATCCTTGCTGTAAGGGTAAACTGTAAACTAAATTCCTCCCAAAGTTAGCTTGGCCTATGGCCAGGAATGATGAATGACAGCTTGGAGTTTAGAAGCAAGATAAGTCAAGTATGTCAGATTCCTATTGTTACAATTTTGCAAAGACATTTCAATCTGGCCATTGCAGTTCATGTTGTGATACAATCTTTTTTAAAGATATTTAAAGTCACAAAATTCATACACTATTTTATTTGCAGCCACCTCTATTTGTTCATAGTCTCACTTTCCATATTCTATCTCTAGCAAATGGATGTCAATGTTAATACTGGGCAGTGTCTGGCTAGGGTTTCATTTTCATTTTACATCAGGTTGTTCCCTTAGTAATCCAGCGCATTCTGGACAACTAAACACTAGAGTCAGGGACTGAGCTAGATGCTGTAGGTGCAAAGATGCCTGAGGGAAGCCTGGCCCTGATAGGTGCTTAATGAAGAGCTGAGTTTGCTCACTGTTACTGTAGAACCTCTCATCTCTGCAGGCTGCCTTCTTCTGACATAGTCTCATTTTGAGCGGGAAACTCATGTTTGTTGTTAGTGATGTTCTGTGCAAAGTCCCCCCTGCCCTCCTTATGTTGGTGTGAAGTGTCACTGAAATGAGCCACTCTTCTGGACGTCTTTTAAGGGTGCATCTAGTCTAGTTATATCTGCTCAAAGCATAGCTGACTGTGACATGACAAGATTTGGGTTATTGTGGGGCTCTCTCTGCTCCTTCCCTACCTGTGACACCTTCCCCAGTAAACTCTATTTCCCATTTACATCTTGTGATTTTTGGCACTGTGTATTTTGCACTCTGTTTACAAGTGGTGTGTCCTATTCTTAAGTAGCTTTCTTTTGAGGAGGGTAGACCTACATACATGTAGACTTCGTGGATTGATAGCACAGACAGGAGACGGATTACCTAACTACTCTGAGCAGCAGTTCTCTATTCCTAGAATAGGAAGAGCGTGTGTATAGTGCCTGGCAGATTCATGAAGGCTTTTAAATCTATGACCACTCAGTTAATGCCTTCTGTCCTCCTACCCATCTTTACCCTCTGAGGGTACCCTCCATGTAAAGTTGTTTTTAGTATTTAAGTATAATATCCATAAGATAAACTGCTTTCTCCAGACAGTATGTATGCACTTAATAGGTATACTTGTAAAACACCAAATAGCAATTCTATGTTCAGGACCACTTTGTTGATGGGTAGATTTGGGGGTGCAATGCCACCTGTACACTGCACCCCAAGCTGTGTCCCCTCCAAGTGTCTCGTTTCCTTAATCCCACTGAGGTGCCATACCCGTGAGCAGAGGCACTATGGTGTTTAATCCCTTTCTACTGGTCTTTTATGCAATTCAGGTTCCTTTTTAGATAAGAATCATTCTTTGCTGTTTGACTGGTTTGTTATAAATTCATTGGTTGATAGCATTTCATTTGTTGGTTCAAGTAACATTTAAACATGTGATATATGAATAGGCTTTCTAGAATGTAAAACAATACATATAAAAGCAATAATCTGGCCAACTATGAGTATCATTCAGAGTGTTGATACTTTATATTATTGATTTTGCTTATTTATTGATCTTCTGCGAACTCTTCCTTTTCTTTCTAATGGTACTCAAGTACTACTTCATTCACTTGGCTGACTTCTCCCTTCCCCTGAGCCTGTGTCTTCCCAACTCTTCCCAACTCTGTGTTCAGTGACACTATATTGGTTGCCAGGGTGGGAGTGTTTGTGCAACAGGTATCAACAAACACTACATATACGGCTTCCCCACCCCCCCACCCCCCCACCCTTTTTTTTTGTTTGTGGAGATTCTATTAGTGTTTATTAGCACGCTCCTGGTTCTCTCATTTCTTCACACCAGTTCCTGCGCATTGGTGGTTATTCCTCCAGAAGTTGGTGGTTCTTCGTCCTGGTCATGGCTTTAACAGTCTGTTCCTTGCATTGATTTTTGTCTTTCACCTGTAAGATCAAACTTCTGGTTACTGCAGATGAATCTGCATGTCTGCATCTGCTTGTCTGGTCTGCCCACCCCCATTCCTCTCTCCATGAGTCCCTGGAAGAGTTACGATATAGAGGCACTTGGGAGGTCTTTTCAGTTTCCTTTTCCCAGTACTTACTTAGTGACGTTGCTTTTTAATTTTTTTATTTGTTTTCTAAATATATAATACTTATACATGTGATATTTTGTTATATCCATAGAACATATAATGATCAGAGTACTGGGCATGTCTATCACCTTGGGTATGTTTCAAGTCCTCTCTGCTTTCTATTTTGAAATATATAATAGATTGTTTATTTTTTTCTTTTAATTTTTTTTTTATAGAGACTGGGTCTCGCTGTGTTGCCCAGGCTGGTCTTGAACTCCTGGGCTCAAGTGATTGGCCCATCTTGGCCTCCCAAAATGCTGGGATTACAGGTGTGAGCCCACGCCCAGCCAGATTGTTGTTAACTGTGGTCAGTAGATTCAGCTTTTATAGAAACCTTAGGGTTTTGACCTGAGGATGTGATTTAAAACTGATCCTTTCCAACTTCTCAGTCTTATCCAAGTTGCAAGGCCGACTGAGTGTTCCTTTAGGATGTTTTATGGCTAGCAATGTCATGGGTTTTTAAGTGCCTTGAGAAAACAGCTGAGCCATAGCAGTGCTCTTCTTAGGCATGTGGGTACAGTAGACATGCTTCTATTTTTTAAATATGATTTGTACTTTGTACCTTGATGATATTTGTTTCTCCCCCCTCCCCCCTTTTTTTTTTAAGAGCGAGGGTCTTGCTCTGTCACCCAGGCTGGAGTCGCTCTGTCACCCAAGCTGGAGTGCAGCGGCATGATTATAGCTCACTGCAGTGTTGACCTCTGGGGCTCAAGTGATCCTCCCACCTCAGCCTCCTGAGTCGCTGAGACTATAGGCACGTGTTACCACTCCCAGCCAGTTTTTGTGTGTGTGTTTCTTTGTTGTAAAGACAAGGTCTCACTGTGTTGCCCAGGCTAGATGGGATTTCTTTTACTGTCAGAAGAAATGAGATCGTTAACTATTAATCTCTTTGACCTTGTCAATTATTTAACTCAACTACTTTGACATTTGCAATGTTATTACTAGTGTCACAAGTTTTCTCATGGTTTAATGATTCTTTTAGGGTAGAATTTTACTAATATCTGACTTGCTACTCTAAAGAATATTTATAGTCGTCAACTTGTTCCCCCTTTCCCTTGCAATTCCAATTTTTTAAAAAATCCTCATATATAGGGGTGATTTTCAGAATGATAGAGAACAGAGCCAAAATGATTTGGCCACGTAAGGAGTGGGTTTCCTACTTAATGTCCAAGGGACAGACCTAAGCCTGTGAAACTCAGCGTGGTGATAGAGACCTGTGAGGCAGGTAACTCGGGACCCTTAGAGATAAAGAAGAATCTGGATAAAAGGGCTATGAGACTTATTTTAGAAATTGCCTAATGACAGATTCAGGGTTTTGAATAGGAAATAGTATCTGGTATTCAAAAGGTTTCTCAAATAAGTGGGGGAAAAAAAAAAAAAAGGTAGAGCTGGCCCTTGAAACGCTAATCTGAATAACAAAAGACCGAGCTGACTTTCCAGGAAAAGTGTGAAAGGCTTCTGAACCCACTTTCCTTGTCTTTGTCTTTGTGTGACTGTACTGCCCATTGTTCCTACACACAATTAAACACATCCATGCTCTGGAGTCAGGTATTAATGCATAGGTGTTATGGTTTTTAAAAATATACCTACCGTCCGATATTTTAAAATTGACTTTAGTTTCTTATCAGTTACAAAGTCTTATATATATATGTGTGTGTGTGTGTGTGTGTGTGTGTATATATATATATATATATCTCTGAAGTACTGCCTAATGTTTTTTCAAGAGAGAAAATTTCTGTTAGTAGTAACCCAGTTCACCCTAGTCTATTATTTGGAGAACAAATAAGCAGTCATCTTGATCCTCTTTTATCTGAACATTTTAAGAGTAAACGTTTCAAGAGTAAAACAGTTCTGATCCCCCAGTGTGACCTCAACAAATATTTCAAATCTTTTATTTTTGTAAATGAAAGTAATGTCTTCTGTATTTTCTATTTCTTATTTGGCCTATGTATCATTTGTTTAATCATTTTTCTAAAAATTGTAATGTCTCTTTCGCTGAAGGCATCTCTTTCTGGTAAATATTGATATGAAAATGTTTCATATAAAAGGAGCTGAAGTTCTTTTAGTCCATTTGCAAATCATGAATCCCGGATTTAATTATATCCCAAGGGAAGAACCTGAGGAAATCAAAAGTACTAACATAATTGGGCCAAACTGTGTAATCAAAAGCAAATGATATGGTTATTAAATCTAATGAAATGATTTCCCAGCATTTAATTCATTTCTCTGATTCAAGATATTTTAGTAATAAATACGTCTGTTGAAATGGACATTCTGTGTTGTCACCACTTTTAAACAGTTCTTTTCTCAAGACCATTTCTGTAAGAAATATTTCTAAAGGTTACACCTTAATGCAGATAGTGGATTTCTGCTGGGGCTGGGAGAAAAGGAAGGTGGAACGGAAGGTAAAGTGTGGGTCCTTATTAAAGCAGAAGGAGAGGAATGAAGAGAGTACATCGCTTTTTAAAAAATGTTATTCTCTTGTATCAGCATCTTCATTTTACATAAAATGAAAACATGCCATTGCTTGGTAAAATATATATGATATCTACGGGATTAATGGCTAGTTTGGCTGGGGCTGGGGTTCATGCCTGTATTCCTAGCACTTTGAGAGGCCAAGGTGGGAAGATCGCTTGAGGCCAGGAGTTAGAGACCAAAATGGGCAGCATACTGAGACCCAGTCTGTACAAATATTTAAAAAATTGGCCAGGTGCGATGATGCACACCTTTAGTCCTAGCCACTCAGGAGGCTGAGGCAGGAGGATTGCTTGAGCCCAGGAGTTTGAGGCTGCAGTAAGCTGTGATTATACCACTGTTCTCCAGCCTAGGTGACAGAATGAAACCCTGTCTCTTAAAAAAGGAGGAAATACACACATACACACACACACACACACACACACACACACACGACTAGCTTATAAAGATTTTGTTAAAATACATAGAAAAAAAAAACTCCTGATAGATAAACTTGCAAAGAGTATATGTAATCATCCCAGAAATATGATTGTATTAGGGTGTTTCAGAGAAACAGAACTGGTAGAATGGAGATTCTATCTATCTATCTATCTATCTATCTATCTATCTATCTATCTATCTAGATATGTATGTCTTTAGATATATACACACATATAACATTTACTATAAGGAATTGGCTCGTGTGATTATGAAGTCTGAAAAGTCCCAAGATCTGCAGTCACCAAGCAGGACCCCCAGGAGAACCAATGGTGTAAGGATCAGCCCAAATGCCTGCAGCTCTAGTCCCCCAGAAGATCTGATACTTCAGTCCAAAGGCAAGAAAAGACCAGTATCTCAGCTCAGCAGTCAGGCAGGACTCCTCTTCCTCAGCCTTTTTGTTCTATTCAGGTCTCCAAATGATTGGATGATGCTCACCCACATTAGGGAGGACACTGGGCTTTTCTCAGTTTGCTGATTTAAATGTTAATCTCTTTCAAAAACACCCTGGCAGACACACCCAGAATAATGTTGGGCCAAATGTCTGGATGTTATGGGACCCCGTCAAGTTGACATATATACTTAACGTTCACTATGATATCTTTAATCTCACTTGCAATTTTAAATTCCAGCTAGAATAGCAGCAAGACTTTTTGCTGATAGATTAAGGGGAATAAGGGGTATGTGTGTCTTTTTGTCTATCTCCCTATCTCTCTCCTCCCCCATCTCTGTCTGTTAGAGCAGCTGTCTAAGAACTGAGAAGGATCTAAGATTTTATCCTACTTGCAAGCTAACAAGTTAGCCTGCCTCAGTTTCATGGTTGCTGACAGAAGACCTGAGGCTCCTAGGTCAGAGATGAGAAATTGTATTACTCTTAGCACAACATGCAACATAAGCATCAGCATATTTGGTTCAGTTCTCCTTACTCCCTAGACGTATGGAAGTGATGCCCTTGGGCCCAGATGGATGCCTGCATGCTCTATGGGTAATGTTACAGGACAGGACTCTGAGCTGATGAATCTTTTATAATGGCAGTAAGCAAGACTCACTCCCCTTGGCCCTGGAGGGAGACACTGTCTCTGTCTCCCACAGCTTATCTCTGTACAGGTATCTTTGAAAAGCAAGTCCAGAACAGAAGCAATCAGTGCCTCTGTTTGTAAGACATGCAGATTTGCAAGAGACAAATGGAGAATTGTCTCCCAACACAGAAAATAAAAGTTGTGAAATGAACAGTTTAATAAGAGGCTGGTAATCATATCAATTGGCTCGGTCATTTTAGAAAGTAGTTTGATACTGGCTACCTTAAAATGATCATGCCATTTGAAACATTATGTTATAGACTTCCTCCAAAGAAGTGAATCCTAAATATTGAAATGTTTTTATTTAGAAATCTGTCAGTTACTGGAGTTGAAATGTTCTTTGATGAGTGAATTGTGAAATGATGATATGTTTACCCGATAGAATATTGAATCATTAAAAATTGTTTCTTTAATGATTGCAATAAAATGATACATTAAATATTTATATTTTATTATTACTATGTAAGAAAAGAAAAACCTATATGATATAAAAAAAAAACTAGAAGTAAACACCAAAGGTAAGAGGAAAAGACAGAAATCATCTCACATCAGTACAACAGTGTCCTGGAGAGCCTGGTGTTCTTTAATCACTCTAACTGAACTTTTGTGCCATAGAAGATGAAGGACACTTATTTTTTAAAACAAATATGTTACCAAATTCCCACTTTCTTTTTTTAATTTATCTGGAGGGTGGTGTTGAGTACCTAGTTAGCCCTTAATAGTTACAAGACAGTTTTCTGAGTACTTCAATTAGCTCATTTGATTTTTATGGAAACTCTGAGATAGATACTATTATTTCCCACAGTTTATAAATGAGTAAACTGAGGCACAGAGAAGTTAAGTAACTTGTCAAAATGATTCTGCATGCAAAATCCATTTTTTTTTATTACTGTGCTCAGCTGCCATATCAAATATAACATGTTTAATACTTTAAATTATTGTATTTGTTTAATATCTTAATTTTTGTTTCACATTTGTATCACATACTGGGAATTAAGGACAATGCAACAAATACATAGCTAATGAGTTTTATTTTCAAAAGAAAAATAAGTGTTACTCTGGTAAGCAAGCCACTTCTGAAAAGAGATTGATTAGTCTGAATAAAATCGTGTCAACTAGAGGGTGGCCACTTGGTCACTAGTGTGTGGTGGGAGAACCCTGAGCAGTGCAGATGCCCTTTGTGCAAAACAAGCGGTGCCAGTGTTCCTGGCATGGTGGTATCTGCTTGAGTGGTCATCTGGGATAAATATGTATAGGAATGCGGCAGATGACGGCAGGTAAAGTGCTGGGACTAGTTATTAGATTCAGTGATTTTTAGTAAGCATCAATATGTAAATCTTCCTATGCGAATCATTGATGACAGGCAAAATGGAAGAAGAATGTGAAGACAAATTGCAGTGTACTTTTGGATGCTGGACTAAATATCTTCCAAGAAGATTCCTCCATGCTCTGGAATCCTAATAATCAATGAGAAGACTTACATATTGGAACTGAATTTTAAGATTCCATTATGCATGGAACTGGTGCAAAGATACATACTTTTTGTTGTTCTCTGTGGTTAGGTAGCTTTCATAAATCAGCACCATCTGTTCTTTTGCCTTTGGTTGTATGGAGTCATGTTGTATATGTATCAAGACGGGAGGCATTTCATTTCTCTGGGAAATGGAAATTTCATGGACTGTGTTAAATACTACATTTGATCAGTATTAGCTTGAGATAAGAATAGTAGGAATCTGGTTGAGGGGATGGCGCTCATATACAGTAATTACATCACAGGCGCTGAATAATTCTTCATAGAATCCTAAATAATTTGATGTTGAGCTTTGTTCAGTAGAGCATAGTTTATATTATAAGGAACTGGACTTTGTCTAAAACTGTAACAGCTGTTAATTTCCCTCTACAAGGGAATATTTTTAATTTTAAAATATCTTATTTTTGCTATATATTATTATATTATTATATCTTATCTAATATTGTCTTTTCTAAAAAGTATTTGCTTTTTTTTCATGAATGTTTTTATTCTGGCAGAATATAAAGATCATGAATTAAAATTGTATTACACATTTCCTGATTTTATTTCTTTGGAAGGTTGCTATAGATTTATCATTTTGTATTGTGAAGCCCTCTCTCCTACAGATGTTTTCAATTGTTTTCCATATATGATGGGAAATTACTTTTTCCTGGTGTTTCGGCCAGTTAATCAAGTAGTTGGGACATTAACACGAATGCCTTCTGGAATCCTATTTGTGATACCTAGGAGACTTGGAAACAGATCCCCTTTGGAATTATTTTTCATCAAATGTAATCCAAAGAAAAAGTGCTTTAATTCACTCTGTCAACATCCTAATAAATATTTTCTCTAGGATACCATAGCTCACTAATAGTTAACATGTCTCTCATTAAGTTAGGAAAATCTTGGAGGGATTCTAAAAAGTATGAAAAAGAACATTTAGTTGAGTGTTTTTTTAGCAATATATTTGAACTCATTAAAATATTTTATTTACTGTTATGAATAACTTTTTTTAAAAACACTTGACAGAAAATATTGTAAATTGTACCATGAGAATTTTCTTTTTTTTTTTTGTGCTTTCTAAACACAAAAATCAAAGATAGATATTTTGGAAATTTAAGTAGAGAAGTATAACTTTAAGTTTTTATAAAACATTTTAAAAATTATAAATACAGGCTTTTCTTTCAAGTGATAAATATCCAAAATATTTACTTCTTGGACCTCAGAATTTGAATGTAGATATACAGATGACTGGTTTCTAGATTAAGTTTTATAGTGTTCCTCTGAATTAGACAGTATGGTTTATATTTCTTGTTTTGTAAACATTTGTGTTCCTGTTTTCTGTGGTGAGAGATGGAGGCAGGATTCTAGTCTCAAGTGTTCTAGTTACAAGTCCTGTACTTTTTTTGTGGTAGGATCACTTAAGTTTTTGGATTTTTTTTTCTTTTTTTTTAGACGTAAGGACTCACTCTGTTGCCCAGGCTGGAATGCAGTGGTATGAACATAACTCACTGCAGCCTTGAACTCCCTGGGCTCAAGTGATCCTCCTGTCTCAGTCTCCCAAGTAGCTGAGACTACAGGCGCACGCCACCATGCCTGGCTCTTTTCCAATTTCTGCTTGAGAAGTTAAACTTTAGTTATTTTTTGGCCCCCCTTTTCTGGAATCCTAATAAAGGTAGTATGTCAGCTGCCTTTTTATGGCAAAAGTAACCACTGATTGGTAAATCGTATCGAGACTTGAAAAACTATAAATATCTGAGGAGCAGCTTATGACTATGACATTGTTCCAAGAGACACTGGCTTCTCTGGGGCATGAGGCTTTTCAGCCGTGGTAGCTCTTGCAACCTCCTGATGTGAGTCACCACGCCTGCGCTGTCTGCTAGAGACCCCAAGAGAATGGCTCCTGCACAGCTGTGAGGACTGCTGGGTGCACACTCCTCTGGAAAACAAGGCATGATACAGCCTTGCTGGCAAGTGGGGTCTCCTGCCTTACACCCTGCACTGTCATTCCAATGCCAGGCAGTCTGTGGGGGCCTTGACAGTCTGCATGTTAGTTAGACCCGAGAAGCCCCTCCACCCCCTTGGCAGGCATTTCAGAATAAAAATAAAGACATAATGCTAAAAGACTTATCATAAAAACGAACAGCCTCTCTGTGCCACTGTTCCCGTCTTTCTCCCTAAATGTCTGCTCTGATATTTACTTCCATGTTTCTAAATAATATATTTATGTTGCTCTTTCCTGATTACCAGTTACTGACATCTGTTGACTTGCCATATGGAAGAAGAGAGTTGTTCCTTTTATACTGCTTCTAGTTTCTTGTTCCCATCCTTTCAATGCTGTTACATCCAAAGTCTAATTTCAGTCAATAGCCAGTGTCACAGCACATGGCAATGTGACAATTGCTCACTGCATAACCAAATGGATACTCTGAATATATTTCCTCATCTACAGATTTTTTTTCTCCTGGAGCAATTTTTTTTTCATGTTGCTTTGTTTTCTCTGTATCTGTTTTTTATTTTCCCCTTGCATTCTGTGTCAGGTCTGTCAAGATGCCTTTTATTTTTCAAATATTCAAAAGTATCAGACCTGAGCCCAGGGAGGAGGTGCAGACTTGTAGTTGCAGCTATTTGGGAGGCCTAGGCTGGAGGATTGTTTGAGCCTAGGAGTCTGAGGTCAGAACTGGGCAACATAGCAAGACCCCGTGTCAAAAAAAGAGAAAAACTAAAGGGGAATGAAAGAACTTTTAGAACGATATCAGACCAATTATTAGTTTCTTTTTTTCTCATGGAGATGTACTTACTAGACCTCTCCATCCTCCTGCTCTTATCTGAACTGGTTTCTGCTTCCTTAAACTGCCCTTTCTCCCGTGTTCTAGGACTTCCCTTGGGTTCTGACTGATTTCTTACTGTGTTTTCTGGATTTTGCTGGAGCACTTCCAAAAAGAGCTTTATATAAGAAAGTGTTCATGTGAAGGAAATAAAGATCTCTTTGCAAGTCTCAAAATTTCTTTTATCTTTCATGCTTGATCTTTTTGAGCATGTAGTTTTACACTGAATTGTTTTTTCAGTGTAGAAGATATGACTTTTAGTAGAATTTAATATCGCTATTCAGAAGGCATTGTTATCATATATCATTTGTTAATAATATTCCTAGTTTTAGTCTGCTAGCAGTCATCCACATCATTTGTCAATCCTGTGATTAAACTCTGCAGTTTGGAGATAACTCCTCATGGTTCTCTTGGCATTTTGTACAGATGACTCATCTAAGAGGAGGAGGTTATATATATATATATACACACACACACACACACACACACACAGAACAGATGTCTTCATTGTGGACAATCTTTTCAAGGATGTTTGTAGAGCAAGATAGGTATAGGATCTCCTTTGACAGCAGCAAGCAAGGATACTCCCTGTCTGTATAAAAGATTCGGGTTCCCTAAGCCTAGGGTTCTTCTGTGTGTGCCAGTGTCCCTGGATCCTCTTCACATCACCTTGTGAGAATCTTAGCTGAGGAACCACTACATAAAAGGAAGATACTCTGGCTAACGGTGTGGCTATGAGTTGTGAATAGTTCTTTGTCTGTGACCCAGAAATCTTCTGCCTTCTGCCAGCATTGATGAAGCTGTAGCTTTCAGGTAGGGTAAAAATCCTAGACCCCTCCTACAGTTTTTACATCTACTTTCTCTCTGAAAATGTCTTCAACCACCACCCCATAAAGTTTTCTTCTTCTTGCCATGTACTTGATTGTATATAGCATTTATTTATCTTTTTCTTGGTTTCTTTACTCATCCTAAAGACATTCTACATTGAAAATATTTTGTATATAGCAAAGCACAGTAAATATCAGGTGTCAGCAAGTTTCTAAATTATAAATAATGTTTTTTATTTGATCGAGTGGGTAATATGTTTCATATTAAATTGTTTTGCAAGGCACAGTGTATGAATAGATGAATACATGTATATACTCTTAAAATGTCGTATATTTGTACATAATTGCCCTAAAAGATTTCTCAAGGTATGTTTTCTATATTATGTGTTATCTATTTCTGTCTTCAATAATGTTTATAAAATTACCATTTGTTGGGTAAGTACTATGTGTCAGGCACCATGTAATGCTTGTGATATGGAGGATTTTCGTACTGATTCTTTCAGTAGTCCTAAGAGGAAGAGTTTTTAAAGTGTGTGTGTGTGTGTGTGTGTGTGTGTGTGTGTGTGTGTGTGTGTGTTTGTGATGGGGTCTCACTCTGTCACCCAGGCTGGAGTGCAGTGGCATGGTCATAGCTTACTGCAGCCTTGAACTCCTGGGCTCAAGCTTCTTGCTTCAGCCTTCCCAGTAGTTGGGACTACAGGCGCGCACTATCTCACCTGGTTTTTTGTAGAGACTGAGTCTTGCTACGTTGCCCAGGCTGGTCTTGAACTCCTGGTGTTAAGCCATTCTCTGCCTCAGCCTTCTAAAGTGCTGGGGTTACAGGTGTGAGCCACTAAGCCCAGCCAAGGAAGATGTTTTTATTGTTCACATTTTATAGAAGAAGGGATAGAAACATGGAAAGGTACATACCTTGCATAAGGTTATAAAATTGGCAAATGATAGAATTGCTATTCACTCCCAGGTCTGTTTAACTCTTCAACCCAAGCTCTTAATGTCTGTACTCTGCTATGAAATGGAGAGTAGGGAAAGGAAAAAGAAAAAAAAAAAAACAAATGGCTGTATTGTCTCATATCTGAAAGTTCTTTGGCACGGTTTAGTTTAAATTGATACTATATAGTTCTATTTTTTTCTTACTTTAAGAAAAAAATAGAGGCGGGTTCTCACCATGTTGCCCACACTGGTCTTGAAATCCTGGGTTCAAGTGGTCCTCCCACCTCAGCCTCTGAAAATGCTGGGATTACAGGCGTAAGCCACCTCACCCGGCCAGTACTGTATAGTTCTTAAATATTGATTTGACATACATAATAACAGCTTTGTTTACTGTAGTTATAATGGAATTCAGTGTATAGTTCTTGCTAAAAGTAACTACATTCAGTCACAGCTTGAAAAAAAAGTACCAGACAACAGAATAAAACCATACAGGAGCTGATAATTTACACATCCAAATATCGGGAAAATCTAAGTTGAGGTTCCACAGCAACTGCAGCTCAGCCTCAGGGCAGTGAATGTTGCCATCCAAACTGGACACCGTATGTAGCTTCATGAAATAATATTCTCCATGCTCTTAGGTGCCTGATAATGGCCACTGTGGGAACAATGTGTGAATTATCAGTGACTGTTTTATCATTGTAGTTTGGGGCATTTCATTTATGTGGCTGTTTCATAGTGCAACATAGGTGTTTCAAGTGGTGATACATCTTGGTGGCATTTCAGTAGTCCTTAAATTATTAATGAATCCTGAAAAAAAGATCTGTAATGTGTAAGATTGTTTTTGTGTCCTACATCTGGTTTATAAACAAATCACATTTGCTCTCCTTCCTGCACCCACTCCCATTGGAAAAGCATAATTTTGGGAGTTCATGTTTACATTCCAAGTGCAGTTCTCAGGCAGGTTCAAGATGTTGGTTAACCTTTGAAATGTATTATGTGCTGGTGCTTAAAGGAGATAGATGACCAAGAAGTACATATTAGAGCCTCTCAAGACACAGCATCATCAATCAAATAGCCTGGCTTCATGCAGAGCTCCACCATCCACAAAGCACAGAGCACAGCTACAACTCACAGAAAAGTTTGGTGCCCTTAGTTTCTACTTCTCATAGATTCGCAAAGGAAATGTCAGTTGGGCCTTACTGCCTGCTTTGCCTTCTCTTACTATCTCTTCAGTGATTTAATATATTGTTTGACATTGTATCTTGAACCTATAACTCTTGCTTATCTTTTGTTCCTATTGATGGCATACACGTTTCTACTGTGAGTCCCTCGAATAACATGATTGAAAATATAAAATTTTTCTCCAATGTTGGACTTCCTGTCCTAATATAGATGGCTTAGTAAATTCCCAATGTGTGCACCTATGAATTATGTTGAAAAAAGTTCACAATAAAATCACCATTGTCAAATTTATGTAATAGAAAAGATCAACCTAACAAATTATATGTATACATAAATTATACATATAAACCTCTAAGAAATAGATTAAATACATTTTACTTAGTTGCATTTGGGGAACATATTACCACAGAGATTCCTAGGCATGATTTTACTTTAATTAGCAAAACATTTACAGAGCTTCTACTAGGTGCCAAAGACTATGCCTCCATCATTGTGTTTGGAGAATCTGAGGATCTCTTAACTGTTCTAATCTGGCTAATAAGTCCGTTGATCTCAGTCAGGTATCTTTATCGTTATTCAAATGATTTTGAAAAGCCAACTTTTAACTATTAATAATAGTGAACTCTTTAATGAAAAGACAGTGGCTGAGATTATAAATGAAGGTAGATTCTTGGGTGGCTTTTCATTTATTTTTGTGAACTACCACGTTTATTCCACATGCACCTTTTTGAGTACTGATTATCCCATTTGAACACCTATCTAATCATTGGTTTGTAAGCTAAGAATAGTATAACTTCAGTAAACTGACATGTGTAAACACCAGCAAACTTATTGAATTTCTGCAACACATTGGAGCAATTTGTACAAAATATTGCCTTTGTCAAAGGAAGCATAGGAGGATGGGGGCTGAGTACTTTGTTACTTTAGCTTGTCCTTTTGTTTGGTCCTTCATGCACAGAAGTAAACAAAAGTGGTCCATTATGGCTAAGACCTTCATACCTTTACAGATACCTCTAAATAATCAGTCGATTGGCTTAGGGTAACTTTATGTGAAATTTTACGGGATGAAGGCTGTAAAATCTGGAACTATACCACTGCCTGTTCCTTTTGACAAGCTGTGTTAGCAGGAATCAAGAACTGAGAAATATGACTTTGAAGCTTTTGGTAATGGTTATGGTTTATAATCGTTTTAACTGTTTTGAGTAGGAAGCTGTTTTCAGACATGCATTTCCAATGTCATGTATATTTGTTTATCAATACATTGTAACAATGGAGTAATATGTAATTACTTCCTAAAATATACATGAAAAGAAATGAAAAATGACCAGATAAGAAAATTCGCATAAAGATAAGTTTTTTCTTTGTTTTTTTGTTTTCTTTCCTTATCGCAGTAGTATATCTTATTCACCTTCTGGGATACACTATCTCATGAGCCTCTTGTTTTCAATTTTAGCTTTTTACAACACACACTGATCCTATCATTAAAGGTCATCCTTCTTAGAGGAAACAGTTACCAAGATCATAATGCCTATTAGACTCCCATTTCATCCAGTTTCCTTTCACATTGTAGCAAGAAACCTAACACAGAGTGTACTTTTCTTTGTGTTGGCTGCCTCTAGGATGAGGATGGGACAGAAGAGGATCACAGTCGTGTTGAACCTGTTGGACATGCTGACACGGGTTTGGAGCATATACCCAACTTTTCTCTGGAGTAAGTTACTGATGGTTTCAACTAAATTTGCAGTATACATGTAGCATCATTAATTGCAGCAAGTATTCTGAAAGCATATGGCATGAGGAATGTTTGTGCTTAGTTAAAAACATGCCGTGCATTGATTTGTTTTTCTAAAGAACATCTTTCATCTCTTGAGTTAATTATGTAATGTAAGCAGTATAGCATGGAAGTTCATGTGTACCTGTCCTGAGTTTCATGCCCTGGCAAATACTATTGAATTATAATATAAAATAGTATTTGATTGAAGATTTTTGTCATGTTAACAACACTGTAAACACCGTAACTCTTTTCAGATTGCTTTGTGTGTCAATATTTTGATCATGTGTTTGTTCTTCACTTTGCTAAATTAAAAAAATTTGCGGACATACTTGAAAAACTAGTTAGATCATGTTAGCATTAATTATTATAGTGTGTATATATATATCTATTTATTGTTGTTTGAAGAAATAGAATCTCTCAAGATATTTAATGAAAAAGAGAGGTCCTAGGTTAGGGACCTTGAAAATGATTTTAAGTGTAAAAGGACAAAGAAAAATTTCCTATTTGTTCCACAGTGTTCTGATTATTTTAAATATTGACATGTGTAAATGGTAGGCATTCTCAGGACTTCTTTCCTTGGTAGCTTAGAGCAGGGAGGGCAGTCATTTTGGATTTTTTTCTTTGACTTTGGGCAAAAGTTGGGGATATAGACATTGACATTTATGTACTTAATTCTGTCTTCTCTTGGTCTTCCAAGAGAAGTGAGTTTAAGCAGGCACTAGAGTCAGATGCTGTTTGAATGTATGGCAGCCAGCACGCTGAGTATTAACATTTAGTAAAGTACTTGCCATGCCATAGTTCTATTTAGACTGTGGGATAAAATCAGTTTATTGAAGTTATGCTATTCTTAGCTTACAAACCAATGATTAGATAGGTGTTCAAATGGGATAATCAGTATCCAAAATAGAATTTTATGAAATCTGGTAAAAAAAAAAAAAAGTAATAAAAAATCCATTTAACCATTTGGCAGTATGGCAGAATTTTTATGTTGTCTTAATTAGTGCATGTGATTAAATCTGTGCACATATTTTCAATTTTGATTTGCTTGATATTCCTGTCTTTATGCAGGACATTCATAGTACATAGGATAACTTCAGGTTCTTATATTAGAAACATAATTGAAAAATTGGCATTTTCCATCACATAAAATTATATTGTGATCTTTGTGAAATTCATTGGTAATAATTGATTGTTTTCCAGCTGGCTTAAAATAGATGTTTAATTGAAGTAGTGTTTCCAAATATTGGTTGTTAGGTAAATACTGCTTAGACCTCTGATGTAATATGTATATATGAAAAAATCTACAAAGAAAGCAAAATCTCATTTAAATAGTTTAGAAAATTACATTGTCTATATGAATTTTCATTAAACTCAGGCTTTATTTTATTAATAGTAAAGATTCATAGACTTGACAAATCCATACATTATGTAAGGTTATGTTCCTTATGCAGAATACTTTTGTAATAGAAGTAAATTCATGTTATGTCATATAATATAAATAGTTTCATAGCTGTAGTCCCAGCTACTCAGAATACTGAGGCGAGAAGATTGCTTGAGCACAAGAGTTCTAGGCCAGCCTGAGCAACACAGCAAGACTCCCTTTCTAAAAAGAAAATTAATTTCGAGCAATTTTATGAAAATTATTTGATTTGTAGTAGATGCCTGTTGGCTTTGAGAAAGGAGTTTTGTAAGCTGCACTTGTAGCACTCTTATAGCGGTTTAGGAAATAGTGACTTTGAATTGTCATGAAGTAGTGAGCAGTAAGGACAATGGTGATCTCCCTTGGACTGTCACTTACAGGAGTGAAAACTTTGGTCTCATTGGATTATTGGAAGGATTAGTGATGTGACATATAAAAGAGCACTTTGTAAATTAGAAAGTGTTCTGTAGCTGCAACATCTTTATTCAGTTAATCTTTAGAGTCCTTGACGTGAGTGTTGGGATGGAAGAGTTTCAGTGTAAGTCTAAAGATTTTACTTGAAAGACATAAACTTGTATTACACAGAAGAATAGGGTCGGTCCAAGAGAAATGTTCTGTGTCATTTTAATGTAGTTATCTCTGATGATTGCTCTCCCTCCATGCCATCAGACTAGTGTTCAGGTATGTAGTTTTTAATGTTGCCTTCATCACCATGCTTATATTCCAGAATATGTATATATATGCCTATGCACTTGGTGGGATTTTTGTTCTGTTCTCTTTTGTTGTTTATTGTGTGTCTGTGTTGTTGCAGTTTTTTGTTTTGTTTTGTTTTGGTTTTGGTTTGTTTACAGTACACGTTCATGCTCCCTCATTCATCATTGTCTCACAGTGATATGGTAAAGCTCGTAGAAGTCCCCAACGATGGAGGGCCTCTGGGAATCCATGTAGTGCCTTTCAGTGCTCGAGGCGGCAGGTAACGTATCTTGGAGGTTTTTAATTGAATCATAATGTAGAGTGTTTTATCTTCATTTATGCTCAGATAGAGAGTGGTGTTGACTTAGCATATGCTTAATAGGAAACATTCTCATTTGGAGGCAACTGCTCCTTCATTCCTATATATATGTCATAATCACAGAAAGCACTTAGCCTGATGAAGAGAGGTTTTGCTGGAACGTGAAGAAACTGCATTTGAATTATCCTAATAAATTTATTGTTCATCACACTCAAGCAAACATTTTACTTTGCTGTAAATTGATGATGGACTTTCAAGTCAGAACTCCAGATGAATTTGCAACGTTAAGGAGAGCTTAAAAGCAGTTTTTTTGGGAAAGCTTAATGCAATAAAAATTATCTAGATGACTTAAATTTGATTTAAGCTTTAAATTTGTGTGTATTTAGTTCTTCAATTTTAGGAGTTTTTTATTATTAAAAACCTTTAATATGAAATTTTAAAAAATTAGGCAAGCCATAGATTTCTGAACCTTGAGTCTAAAAATCATGTACTGTTTGTTAATCTCAACTTCATTACTTTACAGAACATGCATCCTTAAAAACTTCAAATGTTATGTCAGTTTCCTTGATTCTGTTCCTTTTTATGTGTGAAAGGACTGTTGTGATATTTTTGGTTTTAATGTATTCAAATAGTATGAATTGATTTTCCAACAAAGGCTTGGCAGACCTCTGTCACAGACAAGTGAGGTGCACCGCATCCTTTCCCATGAGTCTGAACTTGTGCATGTTTAACTTGTTTAATTTAATTGCATCTTCTCTTACTTGCTCTCTAATGAACTATTTTGGCTTTTTAATTTTTAACTTATTTCTTTTATTGCTATCACCTTATTTTTTTTCTTTTTATTTTAACTTTCTTTACATGGTGAGAAAAAGTGGGGAAGTTGGAGGGTAGACTTATAGCAGTGACTGAGACCGTAGAACATAGTTTAAACTGTTGTCAAGTAATTACAGGCATCTAGGGTGTTGTAGAAGATAGATGTGTGGGATTAAACTATGCATTTTATTTTTTTAAATGAGTATTTGTACAATGGTAGTACTTTCTTGTTACTTGTAAGTAACTGTGGTGAGTTCAGATTTCATCTCTCATGGTTCATGCAATGTTCTAAAGCTGAAACTTGACTTAGAACTCTGCTGGAGTATGAATGAGGCTTGAATGGTAGTGTTACATAACAAGGTATAACATTCACCTTGAATTTTCAAGTGGTGTTATATTCATACAGTTGTGGCTGCTTTTACTTTTTAATTCTCTTTAAAATTCTTTTTTTTTTTAACTTTAGAGAAGCATTAAAATTTCTTCAAATAACTTATAGTTAAACAATATTATTTTCAACATGGCCTTGCCTTTATTTCGTGTAAGAAATTGAGTTCTAAATTACCTCAAAAGTTAAATTTTGTTTTCATTTCTTTCTGGAGTAGGAAAAAAAAGATAAGGTAAAATGCATGGATTATAGCTTCCCAATATGCATATGCCTTAAAATGCTTGTGAAGCATAATTCATCACAAATGAGATTTAATTGTGTCTGTACCAGCTTTGAGCCAGCATTTCAATTACATGTTACTATATTTTCTGTCGTTTATTGCGTATTTTCTACCTCACTGTGAAAGGATATTAGGGTAAAGTGAACAGATGAAAAGCCTAAAGCAAATGGAGAGTAAGATGGAAAAATAAACTTACTATCTAGATTAAGTCAAAGGAAGGCATTTCACAAAATCCACCACAGTTTCTGGTTACCATGGCATTTAGTTTTGATACACCAAACAGATTCAAGAAAACAAGTATGTCTTTGCAGAACTAGAAGTTCTTTTATAGCTGAGTCATTTTTAAGCCCTATTAGTTTGGCTCTTAATGAAGAAAGTCGTGCACAGAGATTTTCAAAGAGACAAAGAGATTTAAGAAAAACAGATTCTTTATAACCTCTTCTTAGGCATCACCAATTTTCATATGGAAGCAGAACAGAAATAGTTTGTGATTCTCCAATACCTGTGTTACATGGTTAAGCTTCTTTGTGGAATTGATAGTCATGGTTCCTCACAGATGGGTTAACAATGGGAGAGAAAAAGTAGGCGGTCTGTTCAGATTGACAGATACAAATCTCCAAGAACTCAGAGATCCCCACCTTCCTCATTCTCAGAAATGCTCAGAAATGGATTCCTGTTACTTCATAAGAAACCTTTCCAAGCATTTCTGTTGTGACAATCCCTGTGTTAGGTGCTAGGAAACAAAGATGAACGGAATATGTTCTTCCTCCAGAGATTTGCAGTCTAGATGGAGTGATAGCCAAGAAATCACACAATTACAATTATGTGATAAATGTTGATATAGTTATATAATAGGTGCTCTGTGAGCTGATAGGGGAAGAATGGTCTGAATTAGGCAACTGAAAATGGCTTGTTGCGGAAGATGATTTTAAATGTGATGATAGCTTGTAAAGGTAGCTGTGTCAACTTCATGGTGGCTTGTGCAAGAGTAAATTAAGCAATGTAGTGTAGCAGGAAGGAAGAAATTAAGTGAAGTTAAGAAATTGCACATATATCTAGTAGGAATACAATAATATATATTCATGATATGTAAGTAGAAATTTCCAAGATAACTTCCCTTATATAAAATTCCAGTCATTCTTGGGCCTTCTCAATTTTGGAGGATAACTAATTGAATAACAGTTACTGAATACTTACTTTTATAAAAGTTACAAATACATGTCAGTATTGCTTTCTCATTTAGATTTTCAAAGTCAGAGCGTCTAACGAATAATGCAGAATACCAATTGTATATTTTGAAGAGAAGGAACACAACCCAGACTACCTCAAATATCAAATGTCATTAAGGAAAATAGTAATGTAAGCTTGTGAAGTTAATGTTAGAGAGATTTTTACAGCCATTTAGATCTTGTTGTGACCTGATGTGTGATGAAGTTTTTTTTGTTGTTGTTGGTTTTTTTGTGTTTGTTTTTTGGTTTTTTTTTGAGATGGAGTCTCACTCTGTCACACAGGCTGGAGATCCTGGCTCACTGCAACCTCCGCTTCCCGGGTTCAAGCAATTCTCCTGCATCAGCCTTCCTAGAAGCTGGGACTACAGGCATGTGCTACCATGCCTGGCTAGTTTTTGAATTTTTAGCAGAGACAGGGTTTCACCACGTTGGCCAGGTTGATCTGGAACACTTGATCTCAAGTGATCCGCCCGCCTCAGCCTCCCAAAGTGCTGGGATTACAGGCGTGAGCCACCATGGCTGGCTTAAGTTTTTTAAAATAAGAATCTTGCACTGCTTACTTTCAAAGCTATTTTCTAGACTAGGTTGAATGTTTTTCAATCAGGGGCATTCATGACAATTAGCTCATCCTCCAACCCCTGTCTTAGTTGACTACCTGCTGATATTTAGAAATAGAGACGAATAGGTAGAGAGACAATATTATCTTCCCCATGATGATGTTTTTCTTGAGTTATTTCCTTGTATATGTTATTCAAAAATAAAGTTAACTGATCCTCATCTATAACTATTCATTCACGGTTTCATTACTTCGGTGATTTCTTTTTTTAAATTATTTTCTTAGTAGAAAAACATTTACCTAAAATGTTTCATTACCTTGGAATCAATTTTTATTTCATCCATATCATTTCATTTCCTCCTGATTTAAATGAGAACCATCGGCTGGGCGCAGTGGCTCACGCCTGTAATCCTAGCACTTTGGGAGGTCTAGCAGGTGGAGCACTTCAGGTCAAGAGTTCAAGACCAGCCTGGCCAACATGATGAAACCCCGTCTCTATGAAAAATACAAAAATTAGCTGGGCATTGATGGCAGGTGCCTGTAATCCCAGCTACATGGGAGGCTGAGGCACGAGAATTGCTTGAACCCAGGAGATAGAGTTTGCAGTGAGCCGAGATCACACCACTGCACTCCAGCCTAGGTGACAGAGTGAGACTCTGTCTCAAAAACGAATAGGAAACATAATCTCTTTATTTAAACCACAAATGCCACTATTTTCAGGAAGGTTATGCCAAATAATTGTGATTACCTTTGGCAGAAGAACCTTGCTTTTTTTTTTTTTTTTTTCTTTTTTAATATTTCTAGAACCTGGTTGTAGGTATTGGTCTACAGGACCATAGGTACTGCTTAGTGAAGCGTAATCAGCACAGGAGCAAATGAACCCAAGACTATCCATATTAGGTATGGTGTTACTATATTAACAAAGAAACGGTAATGATACATCCTGGCCTGGATGGTGGTTAAGAAGTATTTCTGATACTTTCTCATGAAATAGATATATGATTATGATATAATGTTAAGTATATAAAAAGCAACATATAAAATTGTGTGCTAAAATAGGGACTGGACCTATGAAATGATAAGATTTTGTGTTTGAGGCTGGACATGATGGCTCATTCATGTAATCCCAGTACTTTTGGAGGCTGAAGTGGAAGGATCACTTGAAGCCAGGAGTTCAAGTCCAGTCTTGGCAACATGGCAAAACCTTGTCTCTGCAAAAAACACAAAAGTTAGCCGAGTGTGCTGGCACACACCTATGGTCCCAGCCACTTGGGAGGCTGAGGTAGGAGGATCACTTGAATCTGGGAGTTTGGGGCTGCAGTGAGCCATGATCATGCCACTGTACTCCAGCTTGGCATGGCAGAGTGAGAGCCTGTCTTAAACAAACAAAAACAAAATAAGGCCGGTCATGGTGGCTCATGCCTGTAATCCCAGACCTTTGGGAGGCCAAGGTGGGCAGATCACCTGAGGTCAGGAGTGCGAGACCAGCCTGGCCAACATGGTGAAACCCTATGTATACTAAAAATACAAACATTAGCCAGGTGTGGTGATGGGTACCTGTTGTCCCACCTACTCTGGAGGCTGAGGCATAGGCCAGGCGCGGTGGCTCACACCTTAATCCTAGCACTTTGGGAGGCTGAGGCGGGCAGATCATGAAGTCAAGAGATCGAGTCCATCCTGGCCAACATGGTGAAGCCCCGTCTTTACTAAAAATAAAAAATTAGCTGGGCGTGGTGGTGTGCGCCTGTAATCCCAGCCACTCAGAAGGCTGAGGCAGGAGAATTGCTTGAACCCAGGAGGTGGAGGTTGCAGTGAGCTGAGATCGCGCCACTGCACTCTAGCCCAGGTGACAGAGCAAGACTGTCTCAAAAAAAAAAAAAAAAATTACTACTTTTCTTACTTGGGCTTTATAGTCTAACTTAAAGTAGATACTCTAAATCTTTTCCCCTATGGAAAACAATTATGGCTAAAACATTTTAAATTGATTAATTAAGTAGAAACTGGGTCTCGCTTTGTTGCCTAGGCTGGTCTCAAACTCTTGGCCTCAAGTGATCCTGCTACCCTGGCCTCCCATAGTGCTGGGATTACAGGTGTGAGCGGCTGTACCCGGCCTAAAGTTTTCTTCTCTGGATCTTTTTTTTTTCCTTTTGAGACAGCTTCTCACTCTGTTGCCCGGGCTAGAGAGTAGTGGCTCACTGCAGCTTCAACCTGCCGGGCTTAGGTGATTTTTCCACCTCAGCCTCCCAAGCAGCTGGGACTACAGGCAAGTGCCTCCATGCCCGGCTAATTTTTAATATTTTTTGTGGACATGGGGTTTCCCAATGTTGCCCAGTCTCGTCTCAAACTCTTGGGCTCAAGTGATCTGCCAGCTTTGTCCTCCCAAAGTGCATGGATTACGGGCATGAGCCACCTTGCCTGGCCCGGATCTTTTCTATAATGGACATTTCTCACTTATTTACATCTACCTTTATTCTTAAGTCTGTGGCACTTAAATTTGTTTCACATTACTTTTCCTTGTGAAAATAGTAATTGTATGTTGGTGTTTATATACACTTTTTTTTTTTTTTTAAGATCTAGTATCTACTAGTTAGCATTTTTGGTGCCTTTGATATCTCAGATCAAAGATTCACAACTTTCTGTAAAGGGTCAGATAATCAGTATTTTAGGCATCATGGCCCAGAAAATCTGCCGTTGTAGCATGAAAGCAACCATTGACAAGATATAAACAAAGCTTCATTTACAAAAACAGATTGCTGGCTGAATTGACTCATAGGCTGCAGTTGTCAGCCCTTGCCCTAGGGAACCAAACAAATAAAAATGGCTGCCATGATGGTTTTACATTCTAGTATTTTTCATGTCTAAAACTTCTTCACCTCTGTTTTCTATTCATATCTTTGGGGGACAAGAGTGTACAGGATTTTGATTTCCACTTACTGTTTGATAAGAAAGCCTCTTTTGTTGTAACTACATATTAATTCCCAGCAGTGCATGTCCTTGATTCTCAGGAAGAAGGGAAGTTGAAAAAAACCATATAAGCCCATTTACCGTACTCTCATTAGTAGTATGTACTCACAGAACAATCCTTCTTAACATCTACTTGTCAATCATAAGACTTAAGGAAAAATCTAAAGTTTCACAGTTAGAAAATCAGGCCCTGTGAAGATGGTGGTGAGGGAAATGAAGGGACTCTGGGTGTGGGTCTGGCTTTCTGCTACTGACTCATGTTGGCACATATCTTATTTATTAATTTATTCTCAACTTACTTTTTACAGATTTGCCATCATTTGATTTGTCTGATTAACTTTGATTTTTATCCCAAATAATTTTTTTCATCTGTTTATCTTCAATACAATATTCAGAATATCAGGTGAAGTGTCAACATCCTTTGGAAAAAGCTTCTTCAATTTCTGTGTTAAAGTTTATTTTTATGACTTTTCCCCTCTTTATTTATTTGCTTAGTTACATTATTGTCCATAAATTCCATCATGAAGCTGAAAAATGAAATCACATCTCTAAGAGAATATTTTTTATTTTTAAAATTGATTTATTCTTTTTTTTACTTTCTTTCTTTCTTTATATTTTTTGAGACAGGGTCTCACTCTGTCACCCAGGCTGGAGTATGGTGGCAGGATCTCCAGGCTCAAGTGATCCTCCCACCTCAGCCTCCCTAGTAGCTGCGACCACAGGCACACACCACTATGCCTGGCTAATTTTTTGTATTTTTGGTAAAGGTGGGGTCTCCCCATGTTGCCTAGGCTGATCTGGAACTCCTGAGCTCAAGTGATCCACCCACTTCGGCCTCCCGAAGTGCTGGGATTACAGGTGTGAGCCATCACTTCTGGCCACTAGGAGAATACTTTTAATGTTTTGCGTTTTTGAGTTGAAATAAAAGTGACCCTGTTGGAAAATATGTATTTCATAAGTATTATTATTTGCATTCTATTTAAACCTGAATATAGATTAATTAGAAGGTGGTTAAAATAATCTATATGCAGATTGTATTTTGTAATTAATCTATATTCAGAAAATCACTGAAATATAAAAGTTTGTTTTTTACATCCTGCATTCATGTCTTGAATAATTTGCCCCTCAAATATAAACTGGTGTTTCTCTGTCTACAAGACTAGTAGTCAAACATCTTTGGATGGTCTTGAGACATACCATATTCATCCATTTAATTCAGCAGAATCTGAGCTTCACTCTCCCCTCAACTAAGATTTACATGATTATAATTATATTGTTTGTCATTTTTATCCCTTCCTGTCTGAACAAAAACTGTATGGAATCAACACCACCGAGCTCTGTGGGAAAAAAGAAAAACCTTCTCCCTTCGCTCTGCTGGAAGCTGGAGGGCGCTAGGCCCCTGTGCAGTAGTGCATAGAATTCTAGCTTTTTTCCTCCTTTCTCTGTATATTGGGCTCAGAGAGTACACTGTGTCTCTATGTGAATATGGACAGTTAGCATTTACCAACATGTATCTGTCTACTTTCTCTTGTTTAAAAGAAGAAAAAAAAAAAACTAAAAAAAAAATGAGGTTATAGAAGGTCAGCAAAGGGTGGGTTTGAGATGTTTGGGTGGGTTAAGTGGGCATTTTGACAACATGGCTTCTCCTTTGGCATGTTTAATTGTGATATTTGACAGACATCCTTGCAGTTTAAGATGACACTTTTTTTTTTTTTTTTTTTTTTTTTTTGAGACGGAGTCTCTGTCGCCCAGGCTGGAGTGCAGTGGCGCGATCTCGGCTCACTGCAAGCTCCGCCTCCCGGGTTCACGCCATTCTCCTGCCTCAGCCTCCCGAGTAGCTGGGACTACAGGCGCCCGCCATCACGCCCAGCTAATTTTTTGTATTTTTAGTAGAGACGGGGTTTCACCGTGTTAGCCAGGATGGTCTCGATCTCCTGACCTCGTGATCCGCCCGCCTCGGCCTCCCAAAGTGCTGGGATTACAGGCGTGAGCCACCGCGCCCGGCCAAGATGACACTTTTAAAATAAATTCTGTCCTAATGATGACTTGAGCCCTGCCACTCAATGGGGGAGTCAGCAGAACCTGTAGGATCTTATTTGGAATTGACATTCCCTATTGTAATTTTGTTCCTGTATATTTTTAAATTTTCTTTTTGTTTTGCTGGAAAGGAAAGATGATGCTCAGTTTTAAACGTTAAAAGTGTACAGGTTGCTTTGTTACAATAAAACTAAATGTGTACACACACACAAAAAACTATATTGTTTGCTATACCCTTTTGTTCATCTAAGATATTCTTTATCATTTTTTGCTCTATTATGTATTGGAAATGCAATTTATTTTCCCCAGATTTGGAGTTGGGAATTTTGTATTACCTCTCTGTGTCAGTCAGTGACTGACTTGACCTTATGTTGTCCTTGTTTTATTGGCACGGGGATTGTCAGGACTGGGGAAGGATACCTTGCTCAGTATTTTTTACGTAGTGTGGCCTTGGGCAAGTTAGCCTCACTTAGCCCTACTCCTTACATATGAAGGATAGGAATCATGACTTTTGTATGGTTTAAATAAGAAAATATATGTAAATCATTTAGCAAGGTCCTTGGCAGTGGCAGCTAATAAGAATGATCAAATCATGAGAAGAGATTTTATACTCAATTTATCTTTTGTTATGTGCCTTGAAATTCCCTCCAGTGGTGCTTGGTATTCTGGTGCTTGGTATTCTAGGTAGGTAGCGATTAGTCTACCCAATCAGAGAAAGTGATCATTTTCCTCTTATGTCATGAATCTGGGAGAAAATTTACTATTATATCGTAAAATTGAGAATCCCAATACATATTTGTTTAGTTAATTGGGTACATATGCTAATGAAGAATTACAGTCAATTTGAGCTTCACAAACTAGCTGAGAATAAATATGCTCTTGAACTTTTGAGTACTCAATTTTAATTTAATAACTTTTGAAAAAAACGCAATTTAACTTTATTTGCTGAATCAATAGTCTTTTGTCTGAAAGTTTTCAATTGTGCATTCTCAGCCGCAGACTCATTTGTTATAATAAAGAACTATAACATACGCATTGGTTTTAGAGAGACAAGTTGCAGTTTACACTTACATGAATCATGTCTCTTTATATATAGCAATATGACATCTGTGATTTCTGCTGTAATCTAAAGGAATTCTCCATTTTTATTTACCTTTTTGGCCTGATTTATCTCATTCATTGAAGTTTTTCTAAAAAAAAAATTAAGATTTAAAGTTTTAACTTGGCATTCCTTTAAACTTTCTCCTTTTGGTGTCCATGCTTTCAGTGGCAGTACTTTCTGGGCTCATGTAGGTAGTTGCTGGCCCCCCATGGGCTGTACTCAGGGAGCTGAGCGGTTCTTGTTGATGAGACCCTATTCTGCCCACTCATATTCTGCCTTCCCTACCGTTGTGATGTTTATACTGTGTCAACCTTTATTAAGATGAATTATAATCATTTCCATACAGCTGGGTGGCAGTTGTGGTAGTTTACATTATCAACGCAAAACTCAGACTTACTCAGCCAATTTGGATGTCAATAAAACATTTGTTACTTATTTTCAGTTTTATCATTGGTTGTAATTTATACTTAGAATTGAAAATGTTAACATGTGTGACTACGTTTGTTTTAATTAAGTGTATAATTAGGCTAATGAACCTTGTAAAAATGTAGTGGTACAATCCTTAATATAATCTAAGTAGTTAAATTCTAATTATGCATCCAAAATCATGTACAAAGATGCAGCATTTCAATGGCTCGCTTTGTGCTACTGTACCCTTGCTTGTCTTTTTTTTTTTTTTTTTTTTTTTTTTAAGAAACATTGTTCAAAAACGAAGTCTTGAAAGAAATATGCGTGTAACATACTTTTGTATTAGGAAAATTATTCAGAAGTGATATTTGTATGCAGCGGATCTAGTGTTTTCTTCTTTTCAAATTTTGAAGAAAATATAGGAGACTAGAAGAGGAATAGATTTGGGGATGTTTCAGCTCCATCAGGAAAAATCCATTTGCTTGAAAAGCATAAAGCCAAGTAGGGTTTATCTTAGATTCATAAGGAAGGTAGAGGAGGTTCTGTTTCACATAATCCTAAACCCTATAATCATTTCTTCTTAAATCTGCGCCACCCCACTAATAAATGCCCAACTCTTTTCTCTTATGTCTTTTGTCCTAGCATAACAAATCTGGGGTTGTTCTGCTCTTGGAACCATTCCCCAAACAGAGCTTACTCCAATGCCTCCTTTCCTGACACCTACCTCTTTTATTTTTTGCAAAGTGGTTTCTTCTTAGGATGGAACATGGTTGACCCAATAAGGAATTCTGGTATTAGCTGCCAAGAAGGAACACTGTTCTCTCTACCAGCACACTGACGTGCCAAAATGTTTAGAACTTCATTTGCTTTGATTACTTTCTCTAATAAAACTGTTGCAGCAGCCATACCATAGGCAGTTGGTTCTTTATTACTTTAGAACAAATTCTGATTTCTAGTTGAGTTTGCAAAATATATCCCTAAAATTTGTTTTTAATTATATTGTTTGATACAGCTTTAAGTTGCAAATGAGGGCTATGGAAATGTATCTGCTCGCGAGCACACATTTTTCAGGAAAGTGTCTCTTCTTACTACTTTTGATTTCCTTTGGAGGTTCTTTTCATTCTCAGTCTAGCTGTTATCAGTTCGATTTTCTTGTGACTTTTTTTTCTTTTGATAGTTCATTCCCATTCCTTTGCAATCATTTTCACCTAGTGGAGTAAATGAGATAATTTTGCAGATTGTACCACTTTCCTTTTAAATTAATCCATTCTTTTTGAGAGAATGATTCTAATAGTGTGGTTAAGTACTTAGAAATCAGCAGGCTACTAACTTCACCTTAATTCAGTCTGTTCCCTTGATTCCCTCATCTCTTGCTGTGTCAGTCAGGGTGATGTTCTTTCTCTTCTGCAGTCTTCTTCCACCCTCTATCTCCCAGCCCCCCATCAGGTCTCTTGTACTGAGTAAAAGGAATCTGAGATTTTCATGACTTATAACAATGTTGGTTGCTAAGGCCTCAGTTAATAAATTTCCATTATAGTTTCTATACGTGTGTGGTGTATTTATGATTGTAGAATTTCTACTGTATGTTAGGATTACTAATGCATTTGGCCATTGATGAGGACTTATTTAGAAAGACAACCATTCAAGAAATGGAACATTACATGCTTTTCTACTTTGGATTATTAGTCTAGAATGATTACCAGAAAAAAACACGTAGGTTTAAAACTGAAAAATTATGAGATGAATATAAATCTGTTCATCTACTTATCTAAAAAAAATTATTGATGTTACTTCTAGAATTAAAGAGCAGATTTCAGCTGGCACAGTGGCTCAAGCCTGTAATCCCAATACTTTTGGGAGGCCAAGTCCAGGAGTTCAAGACCAGTTTGGGCAACATAGTGAGAACCCAAGTCTACAAAACAAACAAACAAACTAGCCAGGGGTCGTGGCACACACCTCTAATCCCAGCTACTCAGGAGGCTGAGGCAAGAGGATTGCTTGAGCCCAGGGGTTTGAGCTTGCAGGGAGCTGTGATTGAGCCCAGTATACCTCCAGCCTGGGTGACAGAGCAAGATTCTGTCTCAAAAAAAATTAAAGTGAAAGGGTTTATAAGTTACACTGTTTTAAGTTGTCATAAATACTGAAAGGATGTATCCAAGATAGTTTCATAAATTTAAATAAATGATCGGTGCTAATTAACTGCTAAGTAATTTCCATTGAAGACCGTTTATATATATATTTTTTGTAAAAATTTTCTATGGACTATTTTAGATTACACAAAATATAATACATAAAAACATACTAATTGTTAGTCACTTATATTGCAGTAATATTGTAGTCATATTGGGAAATCGCTTATGATTTCACCAATTAAAAACTCATTAACTGGAGTGAGTGTTGGTAGGGCATATTTTTATTGCAAGGACTGAAAGCATACACATTCCAAAGTGTGTCTGGTTTATAGTGGTGGCTTTTAACTACAGCTGTGGCACCTCACATGTGGTTCTGTTATGATTACCTGTGAGTGACTGAGACATCGTTTCCTTCAAGATGTTCTTTGAAAGTGAAGTGGTCAGATATCTTCTGCATGTTCTAGTGGTACCAGTAACTGTGATTTAATTTAATTTCTTGTATTAATCTTCCTCATTCATCGGAGTCATAGATATATCTTAATAATTCTTTTTTTTTGTTTTTTTGGACGGAGCTTTGCGTTGCCCAGGCTGGAGTGCAGTGGCGCGATCTCGGTTCACCGCAACCTCTGCCTCCTGGGTTCAAGCGATTCTCCTGCCCTCAGCCTCCCAAGTAGCTGGGATTACAGGTGCCCGCCACCATGCCAAGCTAATTTTATACTTTTAGTAGAGAGGGGGTTTCTCCATATTGGTCAGTCTGGTATTGAACTCCTGACCTCAGGTGATCTGCCTGCCTCGGCCTTCCAAAGTGCTGGGATTACAGGCGTGAACCACTGTGCCCAGCCAATAATTCCTTTGATTCCTGTGATAGAACACTTTGTTCAGTTGCAGATAGAAACAAACAATAGGGAATCCTAGGGAGATAAATTATGGACATGATCACATTTAAACAATAACTTAATTTTTGGTTTGGCATATTATGGAATCTCTTTCTCCCAAATATGAACTGAGAGTTAAGTTGCTCCTGAAGATAAATCAGTGTACTTTATTCTTACCTTTGAGTTGAGATAATTTTATGTCTTTATATAGCTGCAATAAATGATAATAAGTAACTAAATATTATCTACATAATATTGTTTTTACTAGTCACTAATATTTGTAGACTCATACACTAGTAGGTGCTGATTCTCAACGCTAAAATTACAATTCTTGCAAGCTGGTAGGCTTGACTCTAGTATAATGCCACCTTATTATATTTATTAATAAAAATTAGAATGAAATTAATCATTGACCTTACTAATATCATAAAAATGTTAAACTGCAAAATTACAAGTGAAATAGGACTTTTGTCTGAGTTTAATTTATTTCAGTTTCATCATATCTTTAGTAGAAATGATACTTTCATGAAGAAAGGATCTGAATCTAAATTCTATTCACTTGTATTCTATTTTGCAAAAAGCTTATAGAAATAGACTTGTTTGCCTCAGCTAACCTCAGTCATGCCTTCATTCAGTTGTCATTTATCAAGACCTTACTACTAGTTCAGTGCTTGAACTGCTGAATCTTATGTTCTCTGTCTGCTAGGAGCTTATAGTCCACTAATAGAGATAAGGTATGTATATAACAGAAGAATATGATAAATGCCCATGGAACAGATACAACAATTACTGGAAAAGTATAGAAGCAGCAGCTATCTATTTTGGTATATTTCTACTGGAAAACATACACAGATGATTGCAAGTTGTAATTCTCTTGGAAATCATTTAGACATTATTTGAAAATTAGGGTGTCTTCAATTTTAATTTATACTGGATTCTCAATTTTAGTGCCTATGTAGGCATTTTTGTCTCTTTATTAGGATTATGAAAGAAAATACAAATTTTGGAAGTAAAAGACTAAGTTCATATAAAAATTTTAATATCATGATACAAAATTTATGCCAGCCATCAAGTAATTAACAGCAGTCAGGCCGGGCACAGTGGCTCATGCCTGTAATCCCAGCACTTTGGGAGGCTGAGGCGGGTGGATTACCTGAGGTCAGGAGTTTGAGACCAGCCTAGCCAACATGGTGAAACCCCAGCTCTACTAAAAATACAAAAAAATTAGCTGGGCATGGTGGCGCATGCCTGTGATCCCAGCTACTCAGGAGGCTGAGGCAGGAGAATCGCTTGAACCCAGGAGGTGGAGGTTGCAATGAACCAAGATCATGCTATTGCACTACAGCCTGGACGACAAGAACGAAACTCCATCTCAAAAAAGAATAAAATAAGACTAAAAAGATAAAAATAACAGCAATCAGAGCTAGGTTAAGACCCCTGTTGCTTATACTGTGATTTAAAGAAGTATTTCTTATTTGTCCCAGTCTGTATAGAATGTCCTGTCAGTTATGAAGTTAGTGTTCTAGAGCAAGTAGGGGGTCTCTCAAAGGTCATTCACACTTTTCTTTCAACCTGAGTGAGTACATATGTGGAAGAGATGAATGGTGATTGGCATTATTTGAACCTCTCACTGACGTTTTTCTGTTGGGTCATTTGTTTTTCCAAATGGGAATATTGACAATAAATGACTTACTTTTGGGAGACCTAACAGGTTTTGAAATTCACAATACTAAGCACTATCAAATTCAAATGCAAAGCACGGAAACTCCTTTATTCCTGAAATCTTTCCTATTATCATTCTCAAACCTGCAGTGCAATGAGGTTAGCTTTTCCTCATTACCTTTACTTTCACAGAAAGATGGGAGTTGCAGTCGTCTTTTAAGCTAGCATGCCAGCTGGCTTAAAACAAAAAATTGCCCAAGCCATTCAAAAATACATGCTTATCCATCCTCCACACTGCAATACCCACTCAACCATTAGGCGGGCTCTGTTTGGGGCATTTGTAAACAGAGAGAGTGTTATAGCTTGTTCTCGAAACATAATACTGACCAGCCAGAAAATGATTTTTTACATTTATGGAAGGGATGCATTTTTACATGTCATTTTAACTGTTGTGGTTTTTGTCTGTCATTTAAAACTGTATGAATAGTGATTTTAACATGCTCCTTTGTAAGGACATCTTTGTAAATATAATAACAGCATTAAAGTGGTAAGGCAGTGTGCATGGTGGAGATATTACATGTGTAATCATTTGCATTCTTAATGTTCCAGAACCCTGGGGTTATTAGTAAAACGATTGGAGAAAGGTGGTAAAGCTGAACATGAAAATCTTTTTCATGAGAATGATTGCATTGTCAGGATTAATGATGGCGACCTTCGAAATAGAAGATTTGAACAGTAAGTGTGTGCTCGCTGCACTTCTGTTCTTACTTGCATTAGGCATGACAGAGTGCAGTCAGTTGAAATGCTTCAAACATGTCTGTGATCTCAGTCTGTATACTGGAGAGGAATATTTTCTGCCATTAGCTTTTGAAAATTTAAACATACTCAGTAATTAATACCATTAGACTGTATTTCAAAATGTCCTCTGATGGATATAGCTCTTCTTAAGTATTATGGCCCCCATTTCAACTTTACAATTTTGCTGGTTCCTCTCCTTTTGGAAAATTGACAGTGTGCCCATTTTTATCATACTTTAACTCGCCCGTCCACCTTTGCTGCACACAGTTTCTCTAGATACAAACAACCAGATAAAGCTGTTTGTATCTGCTTGAGGTTGTATTCAGATACACTTTATCTTGGGTTGTATTCAGATACAATATTGGGTTGTATTCAGATACACTTTATCTTGATTCAGGCCCTTAGTCAATGAAAAACATAACAGTTGGCCAGTTCTTATAAAACAAGGCAGGAGCAAACAGAACTCTTAAGAACTTGAGGTCCTGACCAGGGAACCAGCATGAGAAAGAGCTGCTTCCCAGGCTGGTTGTATGGGTGCACTGTGACCCACAGCTGTCAACATTTTGAATTATTGAGCCTGGATTGCTGTTCTTGAGATTTTTACATATACCAACTTAATAAATAATTAATAGTTACTTTCTATAGTCTTCTAAGTGTGTGTGTGTGTGTGTGTGTGTATTTTAAAAATTTTAAATACACATCTAACCCAATCCAATATTCTAAATATAATTATAAAGCTCTGTCTTTCTTTGAAAACTTAAATTGAAGTATTTTGTAATGTCTACAAGTTGTATTAGACAATGTTGTAGAGAGAATGTTCCATTTGGTTTCTATTATTGAAATTATAATACTTCTGTTATACTTAAAACATGTTTAATGATTTACAGTTGAGAGGACAGAATTTTATCTGTAGTTGTAGATAATTTTTCTATTTTTATTGAGAGAATGAGAAATTTATATTTGAAGAAACAGCTATTGATAGATCAGAGCTGCAAACTTGATTGATAAATGGGTTATTAGAATTTTGCTTTTCAATTTCAACAGCCTGTCAGTTCTTATTGCTTAATTAGTAAACTTAATTAAGCTCATAATATCTTCTAGTCTGCCAGTCTTAATTTGCTAATTTTCTATTCTTTCTCAAACCCAGAGCACAACATATGTTTCGCCAAGCCATGCGTACACCCATCATTTGGTTCCATGTGGTTCCCGCAGCAAATAAAGAGCAGTATGAACAACTATCCCAAAGTGAGAAGAACAATTACTATTCAAGCCGTTTTAGCCCTGACAGCCAGTATATTGACAACAGGAGTGTGAACAGTGCAGGGCTTCACACGGTGCAGAGAGCACCCCGACTGAACCACCCGCCTGAGCAGATAGACTCTCACTCAAGACTACCTCATAGCGCACACCCCTCGGGAAAACCACCATCCGCTCCAGCCTCGGCACCTCAGAATGTATTTAGTACGACTGTAAGCAGTGGTTATAACACCAAAAAAATAGGCAAGAGGCTTAATATCCAGCTTAAGAAAGGTACGACCTATCCTATTTTTGTTTTGTGGAATTTCTTTTCTTAGCAGCAACACACAAGGGTAGAAATGGAATTTATTTTAAAAGTCAGCCTACTAACCCAAAGCACCCTGAGTCTTATCTAATTATTTTGTGAAAGAACTGATAGATTTTTTAAAGTTACTTACCTTTTAACATATTTCAAATTGTATTTCTTATATATCTCAGGTTTATTTTGCTCTGTAGAAATTAAAATGTAAAAGTGCAGAGAATAAGACTATGTCTATGAGAAGAAGATAGCAGTTACTGTAGTAAAATTTTTGATTGTGAAAGAAAACGGCTTCAGGACATTAATATCAAATGCAGAACAATAGTAAGGATTTGACCATTTTGACTGCCCCATTTGCTGTATAAGTCCAGCCCTCAAGGAGGACCTTAGAGGTAGTACATGTCAATCTCAGTATTTGATGTGGGGAGGGACCAATTTGTTTGAGGCTGCCAGGAGTTTATAGTAGGTTGCTGAGAAGCCAGGCCATTGACTCTTGTCTTTTGTTTTCTTGTATTACTGCATTACTTCCCTTTCTTTTTTTTCTTTTCTTTTCCTCTCTTTTCTTTTTCTTTCTTTCTTTCTTTTTTTTTTTTTTTTTTTTTTTTTTTGAGACAGGGCCTTTCTTTGTTGCCCAGGCTACAGTGCAGTGGTGCAGTCATAGCTCACCGTAGCCCGCAACACCCCATGTCAGCCTTCCAAGTGCTGTGACTAGAGGCACGTGCCGCCATGCCCATCTCATTTACAAATTTTTTGTTGTGTTGGAGTCTTGCCATGTTGCCCAGGTTGATCTGGAACTCCTGGCCCCAAGTAGTCCTTCTACCTCGGCTTCCCAAAGTGCTGGGATTATGGCAGTGAGCCACCATGTCCAGGCCTGCTTCTCTTTCTTATGGTGATGTGGAAGTCATGATGGCGATTGCTGATTCTTCATACATCTTCCATCCATTATGTATTTTAGTACCCTTCCTGTATACAGTGGATCTCTGTATAGAGAGCATGTTCTTGCAGTTTGCCTCCTTCAAAGTTGAGTGCAAACTATTGGACTTGACTTTATGATTTTCACCCAATGTTTCGTCCAGGCACCAAGATACACTTTTACTGTTCCTGATCCATTTTAGCTGAGCATTTTGATATATTTTTAAATCATGTCTTTCAAAATGGTATTATTATAAAGAATATTTTTTTTATAGGCTCAACCATCAACTCTTATAGTTGGAGGAAATGATTCCAAGAGAGGTTCATTATTTCCTCAGGTCATGTGGCTGTTGGCCACAGATTCTTACTAGAATGTTTTCCATATCCAGATATTCAGACCATTCTTCTTTACATTTGGGGTAGCATTTACAAGGTTGTAAACTCTGAGACTGCTGTTTCCTTTCTAACTCATATTCTTTCAATGAACTTTATGTGAACCTCAAGTTTCTTATTTCTGGTTACTGGTTTTTAAGCTCTAAATACTTGGTTGACATGATCAGGCGTTGACAGCTTGCCTCGTTGCAAATGCAGAGTCATATCAACAGAAACCCCTTTAGCTCTGTCAATTCCTAAATGAGAGAAATATCACATCCTCTTTCCTCCTTTTGCTCTACTTAAATGACAGGCCCTTGTTTTTAACCAAAAACATATCAAGAACTACAAATAGAATCATATAAAAAATAAAATTCTGCTTGATATCTCTAAACAAAGGTACAGTATTTTGCTTCACCATTGTCATAAAGATACTGGTTCATAAATATCTTTTCCTTTTTACACTGATACAGCAATATTCATTTAGTTAATTATGGTTTTTCAAAAATTAGGATATTTGACAAATCATGATATAACATGAACTTTTTAAATGAGGTGATTTGCCATTAAAAGTACCATTGTTTTGCTAATGAAAGAATGAGAAATACAAAGGAAATCTGAAGTGAGAAGATAAAGGTAAAGTATTAAACAGAATACAGATTCTCCAAAAAAAGGAAAATAATGAGTATATCTAATTTTTATGTTATAGTAAGTCTGACGTTATAAATAAATCAAATTGATACATTTTACTTACAAAAATAGTACCATTGTTTTGAATACAGATATTATTTTAATAGCATTTAATGAAAAATATGATTGCATTTACACAAGCTAATTTAGAAAGACTATGCTTAATCACTGAAAGGAGAAACAATGGTTTTAAGTGTTTTTCAGACCTTGAGTAATCTTAATGATATAGAGTCCCATAGATCGATCTTGATTTTAATTTACCAACTGTGAGAATGTATGACAAAAAGCACATGCTGCTTGTGCATGCTGCCAATACTTACAAATATTTTATATAAAAATTATGTTTACTATAAATGTGGGGAAGAATGCTGATTATCTTTGATTAGGACTAAATGCATATATTTTAATAATAATGAATGTAGGAGAATTGAACAGGCTTTCCTTGTAGCTAGCAGATTTTTTTCTTACAAGTTATTACATTTATTAGTGAAGTACATTAAAAACATAGGGTGTGTCAGTGTTAAACTTCAGATTCAGTTCAAAGTGAGCTAATGTGCTTTGAGTGGCAGCAGTTCTTCAAAAACTGGAATCAACTCTTAGTACAAAAAAAGATGTCAGTATAATTATTCTTTGGCCTAATTTTGGAGCTATGTTATATAACATGACAACAGAATAGCCTCAGTGTACTTGCTTCCATAATTATGATTTCTTAATATTTATTGCCATTTTGGTATTCTCAAATACCCAGCTCTTTTGTAGAAATTAGCTTTTTAATAAAGTCAGAGGAGAAGGTCAGTAATCTGTTTCAGTCAGTGCAGAATGTTTTGTTGGCTTTGTTAAATGAAAATTGATATCTACTTATCTTTCCTTGAAAGGTCATTGCCTGAACTTTTAGCTTACAGATTTAGGGGTTATTGCTGATATTTTAATAGTATTGAGGTTCCTACAACAGTCAGCATTCATAGTTCAAAAGAGTTAGTATTGCAAAAGGAGAGTAATTAAGAATTCTTTCTTAATAAATGTTATTGCAAGTCATTAGAGTTTCATGAAAGCAGAGACATATGGAAAAATCTCCCCAGAGCAATAACAAACATTTCATATAGACAATATGCCATTCAGGTGTTCAGCATGGAAGACATCAGAAATATTAATAATCCAAGCACCCTAAAGTGACTTCAGACTAAAGTAAATTAATGCTTTGTTTGATGTTGAGAATAACTATGGTAGGTTTTGCTACAGGAATAATTATGGAGTGTTTTCTTTATTTCTCCTTTAATGTTTCTTTAATCTACATTTTTATTCACCCTTTTTTGTTCACTTATATTTTATACTTTTCATTACAGTTTTATACTGAGTGATGTATCAGATTAATGTGCTCTTTTCTAGATTTTTCACCTTTACAGATCTCTTTATTCTTCCCATAATAAGCAAGCATTTGCCTTAACAATATTTTAACTGAAATGGAAACTAATATCTTAAGAAGTAACTTTTTAAAAAAGCTTAGGTAGAAATCATTATTGTAAAAATGTTGTGATTCATTACAAATGTATCATTATCTCCCCAGTTTTTCCTGGGCACATGTTGGCTTCTTGCGTCTTGATTCTAGTGACATATAAACACTTTTCTGCTTTGTATTGAGCATGTAAGACTGTCTGTCAAGAAAGCTGCCAAAGAAATGAGAATTTAAGTTCTGTGAATCATCAGAGTAATTTATAAATGCATCATTAATTTAGTACCTTTAAGCATAATATGATCCCCAGATTTGGTAGCCATGATCTGAGATGGAGTCTTCACTGAGTAATTTGCCTTGTTTGGGAGTGGGGGGTGGTGAAGGAAATATACATGGTAAGATTTAGGTGAATTAGAAGTGAACTAGGCAAAGATAATTTGGTTTATGGTTTATCCTCTTAGTAAACTGCTTTGGGAGGTTCCATTACCTCTATCTAGAGATATCTCTCATTTCACTATTCTTTTCCATCTCCCTGGACATTTTTGTTTCCCTTGCTCATACCTCCTACCCTTAAAATTTGGATGTCATTATTGCACAATAATACTTGAGTTTTGAGGTACTGTGGGTCTTAACAGAAGTTTTTTTCTTTCTTCATGTAGTGAATTTCCTATTCAAAGATTTACATTGATTTAAAAACTTTTAGCAGTCATATTTACATATTAACTTTCATCTGTCTTTGAGAAGATTGCTGTTTCTTCTTAGATTAATAACTGTTGATATGTAAACCATTTAAACCTTCCACAATTTAGTCTATTTTGAAAAATTTATTACAACTTTTAAAGTAGTAGAAGAAATGTGGACCATTGTGAAAGTTACAAAATGTCAAGTTAAGGTTGAGTATACTGGTGCAATACACCTGTAAAATTCAAGATATCTCATTTTATTTACTTTTCTTCTCCTTCACATACCTAGGTACAGAAGGTTTGGGATTCAGCATCACTTCCAGAGATGTAACAATAGGTGGCTCAGCTCCAATCTATGTGAAAAACATTCTCCCCCGGGGGGCGGCCATTCAGGATGGCCGACTTAAGGCAGGAGACAGACTTATAGAGGTAAGTGACTTCCCCAGCAGGATGTTCCCTAATTCTTGAAATGTTCCATTTCCAGGAGCCAACTTTTAAAAACATTTTCATAAAATATGAAATTCAGTTATATACATTTTAGCGGAAGTATGCGTCACAAAATGTGTTTCTGTTTTATGTTTAGATTTTCCATGTTATTTTATATATATATATTTTTAATTGTTAAAATTTTTGTAGAGGCAGAGTCTTGCTATGTTGCCCCAGCTGGTCTTGAATTGCTGGCCTCAGGCGATCCTCTTGCCTCCCAGTGTGCTGGGATTACAGGTGTGAGCCATCGTGCCCAGCTCTTTTTTCCATGTTATCTGATGAGAAATTATCTTTCCATTTATTTATTTATTTTTTTTTATGAGATGGAGTCTCGCTCTGTCGCCCAGGCTGGAGTGCAGTGGCACAATCTCAGCTTACTGCAGCCTCCACCTTCTGGGTTCAAGTGATTTTCCTGCCTCAGCCCCCCTGGTAGCTGGGACTACAGGCGTGCACCACCATGCCTGGCTAATTTTTGTATTTTTCATGGAGACAGGGTTTCACCACATTGGCCAGGCTGGCCTTGAACTCCTGCCTTGGCCTCCCAAAATGCTGGGATTACAGACGTTAGCCATCATGCCCAGCCCCATTTAGTTTAGTTATAAATTTTTAGTTATTCAGACATTTGGTTTATGAGGTAACATTTTGTCATATAAAATATCTGTAAGGTTACGTTTCTAAATGGCTTTATATTTATGTCTGGCAATGTGGAAATGTATTCAGAACAGAGACAGATGAAATAAATGAAAACAGCGTTTCTTAATAAGAGGAGCAAGGAAATCTTGAAATGGCAGCATGGAGAATAAATTGAGTCATAAGAGTCAAATGTCAGGAAAGAAAAGAAAAATCGTTTTTGAATTTTTTTTCTATGTCTTATGAGTTTGGGTTCATTGGTATTTGAAGCTGCCTTGGAAATAGATTAACATACATAATTTGTGTTTGTGTGATGGTTTGCACATAAAAGAGAAAATTGAAAAATATGTTTTAAACCATTTTGCTTAGTTTTTTTTAAAGAAAATATAGTCTGTATTTTTATTAGCAGATACCGCATTTCCTAATTAACTAGTATTCAAATATTAATGCTAAGGTAAACTTTTACCACACTATCCTTTTTTCTTATAGTTTCATATATGGTTTCTCTCTCTCCAGATTGAGTTCTCCTAAAGAATTTTTGTAAAGTAGGGGAGGAGAGGGATACCGTCTGTATTTTTTTCCATGTCTACATTTGGAGCCTAGATCCCTTAAATTTTATTCCCACTGTTTTGGTCCTGTGCGTGTGACAACGTATGTTAAATAGGCACTGTTAGAAGCTAAATAACAGATGTTTGAGTACAAATTATGTTTAGGGTCCTGCTTCCTGAAAAAGCCACTTGTCCTGGGGGTATAAATTGAGTGGTACGTTAGCCCACGTCTGCAGTCGTAGCTTGTTTTATTTGTAAGAGTCTCCGCTGGGACTTGAATTCAGTCCTCCTGTCTTCTGAGTCCAAAAACATATCTGTCCTTTTCTGGCTCTCTCCGTCTTTCTTTCTAAAGATAATTGCTTTATTATTGAGTCACTTTTTTCTTTTATCACATAATCGCTTTACTTTCAACATATCAGAAAAACCTTTTTATTTTAAAGCAGTGAGAAAGACCTGCAACCTGTATGTCTTTCGAGTTAGGCTTTATTTCCATAGCTGTCATCTTTGTCTTAAAATGGAAACTTCATTTTTGCATGCTTTAAGCCCAACCTTCTAGTATCTACAGTTGTAGCTATACAATATTGATACTTATGTGCATTTTCTCTGAGTGTCCAGATAATTAGAATCATACAAAGAAAAAAGGATCAAGTGACTTAATTGTCTAGATTTTTTTTCACTTTCTTTTGTTTGAGTACAAATTATGTTTAGGGTTCTGCTTCCTGAAAAGGCCGCTTGTCCTTGGGGTATAAATTGAGTGGTATGTTAGCCCATGTGTGCAGCCGTAGCTTGTTTTATTTTGTAAGAGTCTCCACTGGAACTTGAATTCAGTCCTTCTGTCTGCAATTCCTTAATAGTAGTACCTTGAGGTATATGAGGTTGATTTTTTTCAGAAGGGGAAATGTTCTGAAATATATTTTAACTACAGGAAAGTTTTGATACTGTAATTTAAGTTATAAACTTATTTGCCTTGGACAAAATGTCTTTTTTGTCTAAAAAGAAAAATGTAGAATACCTTTTAAAGGAAACATATGCTCTCATTTCTGTGGAGTATATAGTGCTTTCTGATAATGATGTTATACTTCCTGTTAGATAAAAGATTCCCTAAGAACAAGTTGTTTTAAATTTTTTTCCTTTTTGAATTCTCTCATAACATTGAAAAAATTTCAGCTGAAATATTGCTTCCCTGCTAAAAAATATTGTTTTGTAGTTTCTTTAATGTTTACCTTTTAGAGGTAAAGTGTTTTATTTATATTTATCAGTAAAATTTCATTGAAAGTGAAAATACTGTACCAAAATATTTTTGGTGTGTTTTTATTACCCTTTATAAGAGCAACACCTTTTTATTTTGGTATAAGAAAACCTATGATGCACAAGGCTATCAAAATATCTCTGTTCTAAGCCAGTAAGTTTTGTGTTAACTTGACATTTTTGAAATATTTATTGCTTGGTACTTGTCAATGCCCTGGTGATTGTCACTTTGGGTTTAATGATGAACACTAAAAGATTGACCACTTCCTCTCTTACTTCTAGATATCTGGTCTTAGTTTCTTTATTAGTCACAAAACCTTAGTAGTTCCCAGATCGTGGCAGAATTGTGCATGAAATGAGTTATGTTCCATAGCAGATATGGCTAGTCCTAGAGAGTGTGTGTGTGTGTGTGTGTGTGTGTGTGTGTGTGTGTGTGTGTGTTTTCCTGTTGTTTCCACAGGATTACAGCTGAAAACTTTTGTTTTGTTTTGTTTTGTTTTAGGTAAATGGAGTAGATTTAGTGGGCAAATCCCAAGAGGAAGTTGTTTCCCTGTTGAGAAGCACCAAGATGGAAGGAACTGTGAGCCTTCTGGTCTTTCGCCAGGAAGACGCCTTCCACCCAAGGGAACTGGTGTGTAAATTTAGAGTAGATGAAAGATTTCTGATATGCAGCAGCCAGGGGTCTGGGTTAGTTGCCTGATGGCAAATGTTTATTGAAACATTTTCTGAGGAGTTTCTAGATCTTATATTTCTTTCAGCCCTCACTGAATACAAACATTCTTTTCTCTAATACTCCCTTAGTTTCAGAAACGGATATCCTCAGTAATGAATGGAGGGGTACTTAAACATCAGACTGTAGGGATATTTTCAAGGGCATCAAATGTTCATCACTGTACACCCTCAGATGGACTGACTGAATACAGAGATGCCGATTATTTCAGAACTGTCACTCCACAGACTGTCGCTGAAAGCTTGCCATCTTCCACACTGCATATGACAAATTTTCATACTTCACATTTTCATAGTACATGTCAGTAAGCCAAATAGATGCTTGCTTCCTTACTGTTGTATGAAAAGGAATACCTTTTAAAAAAAATTATTATTAAAAATAAAAAGACGTAAGTGGCAATAAGCCTCATGGCTATTAATTATACAAATATAGGTCATGTTAGGATGACATAAATGAAGGAAATGAAAAGGCATTTACAACTTTTGCAACCTATCTCCTTCACTTTCCATACATACATTAATACATATGAGTATTTACATGGTATTGGTGTGAATGAAATAAGTGTCTTAAATGTACATAGTTCTGAGTGGTTTTCTGCAAAAGTGCTAGGTTTCATTTATATATAAAAATGACATAATTGGAGGAGTTGCCTTTGTCTTTTGATGTGGTAAGAAAATTGTTTTATTTCAAGTACAAGTGGTATTTTAAATATTTCAAAACAGATTCTACTTGGATCATTTTGGAATACATCCTTTTCATCTAGCTCTTAGCTCTAAACAAAAATTAATTTGTATAATCTAGAGTGACAAGGTTTTAGAAACGAGGTTTCCAAATTTATCATATAGCCCAAATTCTCTTGTGTCTTCAAGTATGGATGTGTTATGATAAAATTTATATTTTATTATAAATACAATAACTATATTTTATTCTCTATATAAACTATTTCTATAAATGTTATAAATGAAAAAATTTTAGTCATAATATCTTATCCCCTGGTTACACACAGGTCTTAAAACTTAATGTGGATTTTATGGAAATTTCAGACAGTGATAAGGTTGAAAAGTGAACACTTTTGTTTTAAGTAGATTTTGAATAAATTATGAAAACTTCTTTATATTTAAAAATGTTTAATGCATTATTTCTCAATTTAAATTCAGTTTTTCGTTTTCCCCCCACTGTTATCCAATTTTGTGCTTAAAATGCCACCTGATCCTAAATCTGGAGATGTCTCTATTAAATTGTAAATGAGCACTTAAAAAAAAAACAACTAGCTTTCCATGTGATTTGCCGAAGCTTTAATTCTTCCTCAGTGTCTCCGAGTGCACTAGTTAGCATTATTAGATTGCCAAAGCTTAGACACTGCTCTTAAGCAGCCTTTTCCAGAGTTAGTGCCAGCATATAGCCAGCTTAAGGTTATTCAGGTTCTTCTTGTCCAATTTTGATCTTCCAGGCTTCTGTTTTTCCCTTCTGCTACCTACTTTTTTTTTTTCTTGGTTATGTAATTTATTGCTTGTGAGCTTTTCATTAAGGAGTACGCCAGTAGGCCGTCAGTCTATTATGCATGTTGCAGCTGCTTTTCAAAATTTAAGAGAATAAAATCCTGAAAATTTAAAGGGAGGGGGCATTTAAAAATAATCTTGAATCCAGTAGATGTAACTATTTTCCTCTGTTTGGGGTGTCTGTGTTTAAATTCTGTGTGTCTAAATCTAAATACTTTTATCAGTCGGTGCCTTTTTTTATAAATCATCCTTGTAAGTTCCTAGGTAATTAAGGCAAATCAACATTATATGAAAAAAAAAATCATGTTTATTTCCTGTGCAACATTTTAAAGTATAAAGCTGTGGTTCAGACTGTGGTTCAAACTGTTATTATCTGGTCTAGCTATCAAATGATTCTATACCTTAAAACTTTGATTTGATTGGGAAAATTTTAAAGCAAAATTAGAAACAGTGCCATGATTAGGAAAGCAGTTTGGTGAGACTTGTTTTCCTCCAGATAATAAATTCATGATGTACTGTGAATGAGCAAGTAAAAATATATATCTAGAAAAATTTCTTAAAACACACACATAAACACACACATCAGCAAAATTTTGGAAGACAGAGCATTATGTCAGCCATCATAAAATTACCCTTTATATATTTTGTGGATTTTAAGAATCAACAAAATTTTCTTTAAAATAAATCATTGTGTCCCTGTGTGTTGAAGATGGCTTTGGTCAGTCTGTATTTATGTTTTTCTTCAATTCTTCTAGAATGCAGAGCCAAGCCAGATGCAGATTCCAAAAGAAACGGTAAGAGCTTTGTCTTTTGAAGGATGCAGAGATGTTGGAAACATACATGGAACTAACTTCTTACTAATTTAATATGAAGTTACTTGTCCTGCCTTTTCCTGGCTCGTAATATTTAATACATGGGTTTATTAAATGCCAAAGTGGTCTTATTTTAAGGTGACTTACTGTTACCACCCCAAATGGAGTATATTTTGTGATTAATTTTGGTCAGATAGACACAAAAAAGAGAGAGACTTCCTATTCACTTGCAAAATGAGGACCAAAGCTTAGTTGTTTGGCATATATGCAAAGTATTTCATGAGTTGTGAAATGCTAAATTATAAGTGGCCACAAAATGGAAAGAAAAGTTAAAAAACTTGGTTCAGTCATGGAAAAAAAGGGAGGGCTAAGAGAATACAGTAAAAAAAGTATACACAGGAAAATTAAAGTGATGTGTCAGTATTAGGCTAAGCATAGTTGTTAGAATAACTATAAAAGAGATAATTTAACAAAAGTTAAGGACTCACAGCTCACATTAAAATGCAAACATAGTTGCATCCTGTTAAGAAAACAAGTCCTGAGACAGACTGGGGATAAAACAGTAAGCTTAGTTCCAGCAGGCAGAACTAACACAATAAAAGGAAGGATTGCTCTATCAGTCTCTGTGATGATGCGCCATATGGGAGTAAAAAGGGCATTTTATATTGACATGGTAGAAATTCTAACAATCAGGATCTTTTTTCCTTTTTACATCAAACAACATAGCACAAAAACATTCATTCTCAAACTATTGTAAATGGAAAATTTAGCAAAGTCATTTCCATAGTAGGTAATGTCAGTATGTCCCTTTCCAAAAATTTTTACATTGTTGACTAAAGAAAAAATATAATGAATTTAAATAACATAATAAACAGGTTTCATTTTCTGTACAGCTTTATAAACAGGCAACTTTGAACTAATGTTATTTTTCAAATATTCCTTCATTTTCTTTTCTTTTCTTTTTTTTTTTTGAGTCTAGAATCTCACCATATTTCATGGCTCACTGCAACCTTGACCTCCTGAGCTCAAGTGATCCTCCTATAAATATTCCACAATTCTAAAAACAGGTGACAAATTACATCTTGGAAGAAAATCAGTAAACAGCCTTGAGAATATTCCACATTAATAAGTGTGTGTTGTAGACAATTCCTAGCTTTAATTTTTGGCTTATAAAATAAATAGGACAATTATATCTAATCAAAATCACACTGATATTTATGTGTTGGGGTAGGTTAGATAAGGGGAAATTGGACAAATTGATTCTAAATAATAAAATGGGGTACAATAGCAATTTATACTACTCTTTGAAAAGACAATAATTGTGGCAGAGTATAATGTAAAGCTACAATACCTAAAACAGCATGGCATTGTTATAGGGGTAAACAAATAGATCATTTAAACAGATTAAGGGTTACAGAAACTGACATGATGTGTATAGGTATGTGCATGTATGTTAAAGATGGCACTTCAAATTAGTAGCTTTAAAAGGATAGTTTACGTAGTGTTTATAACAATTGCCCATTTACTTAGAAAAGTTAGCTTTTTCTCACCATATCTCAAAATAAATGGAAAAGATCTATAAAACCAAATAGATCCACAGTCATTTACACACACACACACACACACACACACACACACACCTTTTGTATCTGTACCATGAAATAGTTACAGAATAAATGCAAAAGGAGGAAGTATTTACAATGTGATCCTTAGGGGAAGAGCTATTCCTTTATGGTTTAGGATAAGTATCATAGAATATTTTGGAAAACACAATGACTTTGCACACAAACTAATCTATTAATGACTGAGACAATCTGAGATGGAAAATGATGCTTTGAGTAGTAAAGATAGGGATGTTCTTTCAAAACATGTAGTCAGGGCCAGGTGCAGTGGCTCACACCTGTAATCCTAGCACTTTGGGAGGATCACTTGAGCCCAGGAGATTAAGACCAGTCTGGGCAACATAATGAGACCTCATCTCTACCAAAAAGTTAAAAATAAACAACAACAAAAAACATGTAGTCAGTCGTGTTGAGGAAACTGATGATCGGCTGTGAATTCCTCAGTCACCAGAGGGAGAGAAGCATCTTTTGACGTGGTATTCTGTTAAGAAATGCAAGGTGCATTTCAGTTCACAAGCTGTGTGTTTATGGTAGCATGACATGGTGACTGGGAGTCACCTTAAAAAAGGAAGTCATATATACTTTTACATGTGTCTGACTTCTAGTTACACTTGGACTTTTTTTTCTAATACGAGTTTCCCAAACAAAGTTAAAAGTATAGTTTAGTTTGAAATATTATTTGTTTCTTAATTTTTTATGCATGCTCTCACATCTGTGCCTCTCTTTGTGCTCCAGGTATGCGGTATCATTTTGAGTTGTAAAAGGCTTAATATTAACATGATAATTTAAGAAATTGACAGGGGCACAGTCTCTGCCTTTCTGCCTTTTGATGGCCAAGGATCTGTTTTAGGCTTTTTGAATATTGCTAGTTCTTGGCACATAGTATTGCTCAAGGAAAACTACATGATAGGCTTTTGCTCTTTTTATTAGTGTTTCTTAATGACTTGTTTTAGGTTCTAGGTCTGTGAAATCTTTGATTATCTATTTTGTCAATGCCTAGAAATGGGGAGGAGGGGAGCACTAATGATTTCACCACAAATCCAAGTCCAATGCTCACTTTCATTTTGGGCTTTCTCAGGGTTGATTTTGGAGCAAACCATGGTATATCAACTTTAAACCACAGGAATGGTACCTGTGCATACAGTTATGATTCTTTTTCTTTTCCTACAGGAGATATATTACTTCTGTCAGGAACTATATGTGATTTATACAGGCTTACAAAAAATAGAAGACAGTTTCTTTCACCTCTAATGCTTAACATTGCTTATAACGTTGCAGTCCTATCTATGACTGGCATTTATTCATCAGTTATTGTGTGAAACTCTTTATGTGGATTATCTTATTTAATCTTTACAATGTCCATGACTTAGTTCAGGCGCGTCCAATATCTTGGCTTCCCTGGGCCACATTGGAAGAATTGTCTTGGGCCACACATAAAATACACTAACACTAACGATAGCAGATAAGCCAATAAATAAATAAATAAATAAATCACAAAAATCTCATAATGTTTTAAGAAAGCTTAGGTAGGAATTTGTGTTGGGCCACATTCAAAGCCATCCTGGACCACATGCGGCCCACAGATCTCAGGTTGGACAAGCTTGACTTAGTTGGTGATATTATCCTATTGAAAGGGGAGGAACAAAGAATTAACCTTAAGACACTCCAAATCTTGGAGCCAGCCATAAACTCAGGTTGTCTGACACCAGAATCTGCAGGGCAGATTTTATTTCTCCTTAATGTGACTCAGTATGTTGAGGGGGAAAAAAAAAAAAAAGCTAAGCTACATATATAGTTTCAGGTAATACAGTATGAGTTCCATGTTGGAGGCTGATAAACTATGACTGAATTTTTTAAAAATAAACAAGTAATAAAGAAATCCAGGGTTAGATGCCATCTCATTAGTCAAGACAGTGGGAAGAGATCTTGTTGATTTTTTTTTTTTTTTTTTTTTTACGTTGCTCATGGATTGATACATAGGCTTTCCTAGAACATGTGTTTAGTACCATTGATTTCCATTAACTACTGCATGGACACTTCTGTCCTTTCCCAGCCCAGTGACCAGTTTTGCAAATACTTTCTCCTGACTTGGGCTGCTCCCACCTTCTTTTTTTTTTTTTTTTGTTTGAGATGGAGTCTTGCTCTGTCTTCCAGGCTGGAGTGCAATGGTGCGATCTTGGCTCACTGCAAGCTCCGCCCCCCGGGTTCACACCATTCTCCTGCCTCAGCCTCCTGAGTAGCTGGGACTACAGGTGCCTGCCACCATGCCTGGCTAATTTTTTGTATTTTTAGTAGAGACAGGGTTTCACCGTGTTAGCCAGGATGGTCTCAATCTCCTGACCTCATGATCCACCTGCCTCGGCCTCCCAAAGTGCTGGAATTACACGCGTGAGCCACCGCGCCCGGCCTGCTCTCACCTTCTTTGCCTGTCCATATGGACGCCAACTTCTAATCCTACTGACTTCTACCTATCTCATGAGGCTTACCCTAACCGGAACTAGTGTTCTCTCCCATTTTGTAGTTCTTTATCATATTTGTCTTTGTTCGTTTTTATTTGTAGAATGCATTTGTCTTGCTTTATTAACAAAGTTCACTGATGTCGGCTCACTGGAGCCTCCCACCTCCTGGGTTCAAGCGATTCTTTTTCTCAGCCTTTTGAGTAGTTGGAATTACAGGCATGCACCACCAAGCCCAGCTAATTGTTTGTATTTTTAGTAGAAAGGGGTTTCACCATATTGGCCAGGCTGGTCTCGAGCTGACCTTCAGCGATCCACCCACCATGGCCTTCCAAAGTGCTGAGATTACAGGTTTGAGCCACTGCGCCCAGCCACATGCTTAACTTTCAAGAATTCAAAATGCATTCTAGAAAGTTAGTGGGCTTTCCCTACAGAAACCACAGGGATACATTGGAGATTCTTTAGGAACTTTTTTGAAGGTCAGAAGCCATCTTGATAGGCTAACTTCAGAAAGGTTAGAGTCTCAAGTTAGAAATTTAATGAGCTAGAAATTAAGCATGGGCCTTATTAGGTTTATTTTGCTAACACTTAATAGATCAAGTGTAGGCTGCCATATTGTTTGTGTGTGTGACCAGGTCTCACTCTGTTGCCCAGGCTGGAGTGCAGTGGCTCGATCTCGGCTCACTGCAACCTTCTCGTCCAGGCTCAAGCAATTCTCCTGCCTCAGCCTCCCGAGTAGCTGGGATTACAGGCATGTGCAACACACACAGCTAATTTTTGTATTTTTAGTAGAGATGGGGTTTCACCATGTTGGCCAGGATGGTCTTGATCTCCTGACCTCGTGATCTGCCCACCTCTGCCTCCCAAAGTGCCGGGATTACAGGCGTGAGCCACTGTGCCTGGCCAGAAGGAGGACATTTTCTTATGTAACTGTGTTATAGTTACGAAAATGATTAAATCGATTGTATTATCAGTTGTCCCAATTAATGTTCTTTATATCATAAATGAATGAGAGAATGAATGAAATACGAGTATGAATAGAATTTGGTCCTGTTTCCAATTCAGGATCATGTATGGCACTAAGTTCTCATGGCTCTTTAATCTCCTTTTACCTATTACGTTTGTTAATATTTTCTCAAGAACAAATTACTCCAGGCAAATTTTTAATTTTTGAAAGGGCAGATTACTTTGAGAATGTCCCTCAATTTGAGTTTGTCTGATGTTTCTTTGATTGGGTGAGTATTTTGGGAGTTAACATTAGAGATTAATAATTGTGCAAAACATTTTTTCCTCAGCATTATTTTACCAAGCAAAAAATTTAAAAGTCTTTCAAAATGTATTTGGCATCTACCATTCGAATTAGAAAAGAACATTATAAAGCCAGATATGACATTTGAACTTTACTGATAAGAATAATGAACTTTATAATATCAACACAAATAACATACAGAAATGTTCATCTCACATATGGGATAAATTAAAATGGGGAACTTAAGGAAATTTTGGAGTCTCTTTGGAGGGTTATTCTTTTATTAAGAGGTTTATCATGGTTCTTAAATTTAAGAAAAATTTAAAAACCATGATAATTTCTCCATTTAAAAAATCTTTCTCTTAGTTAAAAATATAAATGGTTGTTCATATGGTCTCAGATACCTACCTGCATATTATTTAATCTCTGTTTGCTGAATAAGTATATTCTCTCTTTAATGTCTATGAAAATTTCTATTCTGCGTGACGCTATGATGGTCTGCTGTCATGGCATGGTTTTTTTTTAGAGCTGTCCTAAGGTGCTCATTCATAGCCCATCTTTGTCCCCAGCAGCAGCCCCTGCCCATCATATCCAGGTGCCCCTCAATTTATGATGGGGTTACTTCCCCATAAATTTGTCAGTAAACCCACTGTATGTTGAAAATATTGTTATGATGAAAATGCATTTATACACCTAACCTACAACGCTGTAACCCAGCCTACCCTACCTCATGTGCTCAGAAGGTTTACCTTAGCCTTCAGTTGGGCAAAATAATTAACACAAAGTTATTTTACAATAAAGTGTTGAATATCTTATCTAATTTGTGGGATACTGTACTGAAAGTGAACAACAGAATGGTTTCATGGGCACCATCAAAAGTGGAAAAATCATTAAGTCGAAACATTGTAAGTTGTGGACCATCTGTATAACCCTCTATCAATTTCTCCTCCCCCATGCAGTGTTTTTTTGAGGAAGCAGAATTAAAGAAGTGGTATACAATGGATTTTTTGTATTGTAAAACTAATGCATATCAACTGTAGAAAATTCAGTCATGTGTAGAAGAAAATTAAAATCACTTGTAATTGTGTGACTTCAGTATCATCATTTTAATGTATTTTTTTATATATATATTTGTGTCTGTGAGCCTAGCCAAAGATAATGTATTTTTTTTAATGATTTTCTTGTTCTGGCTTGGTGGCTCATGCCTGTCATCCCAGCACTTTGGGAGGCCAAGGCGGGCGGGTCACCTGAGGTCAGGAGTTTCAGACCAGCCTGACCAACATGGCGAAACCCTGTCTCTACTAAAAACATAAAAATTAGCCAGGCGTAGTGGCTCACGCCTTTAGTCCCAACTGCTTGGGAGGCTGAGGCAGGACAATTGCTTGAACCCGGGAAGCGAGATTGCAGTGAGTTGAGATCATACCATTGCACTTCAGCCTGGGCAACAGAGCGAGACTCCATCTCAGAAAAAATAAATAAGTAAAAAGATGTTCTTGTCTACCTATTTAACTAATATGTATCATGTCCCAGCCACATATCCTATTATTGTTGATAAATGTCACGCCCCAGGCACGAGTGAAGACTGACATAAATTCCTACCTTGTGAAGCTTCTAGTGATCTTTGAAGGCAGACATTAATTCATAAAAATATGTTATGGAGGTTTTTGATGGGCGTACTGGAAGTTATGGAAGTCCAAAGGGTAAAACTCAATTTCTTAGTCACAAATACTTTCTTGTCTTACATATTATTTTGCTAAGACACTTTATTAGCTGAATGGCATTCCATTGTGTAGATATATCTTAATTTTCCTGACTTTCATGCATGTCAATTTTTAGCTATTGTAATTAAAACAATATCCTCACAGTTAAAACTTGGTACATGATCACAACTATTTTTGTAGGCCATGTCACTAAAAGTAATATTTCTAGCTTAAGAAAATGGCAAACTGTAGAAGGTTTAGGTAAGCATTGTCAGATTGGTTTCCATAAATATTGTACCATTTTTTTACATTCACCAGCAGTGCAAGAACATGCGCATTTCACCACACCAGTATTAAATATCATTATTAAATATCATTATTTTTATTTATTTTTTAGTGTTCTATGGCAAAGCAGTATTTGTTGGATATCATTAATTTGAAGAAAATATATGGAGCAATTTGATAACCTTTGATTGATTTGCGAGTAAGATTGAACCTTGTACTTGGAGGTTGATTTATTGGTTTGCTCATCTTTCTTTAGTGAATGGCTTGTTTACATCCTTTTCCTGTTTGATGCAGACTGCTTATCTTTTTGTTATTAATTTAATAGGGATTTTTGCATTAATTTACTAGATATTTGCTAATAACTCAGCTGGGCATGGTGGCTCTTGCCTATAATCCCAGCATATTGGGAGGCCAAGGTGGGAGGATTGCTTGAGCCCAGGAGTTTGAGACCAGCATGGGCAACATAGCAAGACTCTGTCTCTACAAAAAAGAGAAAAAGTTAGTCAGGCTTGGTGGTGTGCCCTGGGGTCCCAGCTAGCTACTTGGGAGGCTGAGGGCGGGAGAATCACTTGAGTCCAGGAGTTCAAGGTTATGGAGAGCTATGATCATGCCACTGCACTCCAGCCTGGATGACAGAGCAAGACCCTGTCTTCAAAAAAAAAAAAAAAAAAAAAGATAATTCTGTAGATAAGGGCGGATCTTGAGAGAGAGAAATTAATGATTTATAGTGGAGTGATAAAATTTTGCTGAGTCACGTATTTTGTTACAAAGCCAAAAATCGGCTATTGAGCTCGCTCCTATAATTTTATGGTCTTCTATCATTTGTGCACAGACCATGTTTCTTTTGCTTCTCTTCACAATATTTTGTACATTCTCATCCAAATTTTCATTTGTTGCGGCTCAGAGATTACCCTTCCCATGATTGTTTTTCTGCTGCTTAACACAATCAACTCTTATTTCCTTTTTTATAGATAACACCTTTGCTGCAGATTAACTGTGGATTTTGGACTGTTATTTGGGGAAGAAGGAAAAGGGGGCCATGATGGTGCCCACTTGTGACTCTTTGTCTCACTGCAGATAGAAATGTACATCTTTTCTGCTGTTCTCTGGAGGGTGGGATAGTAAGTAGCTTTCACAATACCCATTCAGCAGGTTCCTTAGCAAAGGTGCCCTTTTATTCTGGGCATTTAAAGACAACAAATGGTAATGGAGAAATGGGCAAAGGAAGAACTGACAGGCTTTATTGCTGAAAACAATCACTTGAGGTATACACACATGTATGTGCGTGAGGCAGGTGTGCTTGAGTGACATGACTGTGCCCAGATGACATGAGGAGCAAGTTAAAGAAAAGACATTTTTTGCATTTCTGTAGAAAGATCTTAATTCGAGAAACAGTTGATAAGGTGCAGAATTTGGATGGAATAGCAAGGTGATAGAAAGTTAGTTTCTATTTTACATCAGAATATGGAGATTCCTATACTATCTGACTTTATGAATGTTCTCAGTAATATAGCATTTCAAATGATTTTTGAAGAGCACAGTTTTTAAAAAACATTTTTCTGCCAGAGAACTAAGTTCTAAAAGCTGGCATTAATTTCTGCCTATGTCAAAAGCCAAATGGATTAATAATGGAATATCACATGAAACATACAATGTTTCACATCAGTGTTCTTAATGATAATAATGACTTAAGACTTGGTAAGAAAGCTGAAAAAGATTATTCCCATTCTGCAGTTGTTATAATAAATGAAACTATCCCCTGGAGAATATGCTCTTTTTTAAAACAGGTTCAGAGTTCGGCAATCAGAAAATATTGCAACTTGATTAAAATTTTTCTGCATATATGCAGCCAGCTCCTTATCCTGATCTTTCAAGTAGGAAAAATATGAGAATTGTAAGCCTTGGTAAAATGTTATGGAAATGTAAAACTCAGTAAACACTGAAAAGGCAACTGAAGATTCAAATCAGAAAGTAACAATTAAGAACCTTCCAGAGTTGAAGCAAGTAAGCATAGTGACTGATGAGACTTAGGTGTGTCCATAGAAAGAATATTCTTGTTTTCCATTTTTTCAAATGTAGCTTTTCCATGCTTATAAGTACTGATTGACAGAATAATTTTTTATTTCAGTAACCTCCAAATTTAAAGTCAAGGGGAACTATGATGTGTATTGATGTTGTTTTGTATTTTAAACATCAAAATTTACCATACTTTATATTCTTGTAACAGATTTTATATTGAGGTAGTGCAGTTCATTCACACATAGTCATTATTTCGTACTCTGTAAATGTTTCAAGGGGCTGGGCACGTAAGCCCAATACTTTGGGAAGCCAAAGCGGGTGGATTGCTTGAGCCCAGGAGTCTGAAACCAGCCTGGCCAACATGGTGAAACCCCATCTCTAAAGAAATACAAAAATTCGCCCGGTTTGATGACATGTGCCTGTAGTCCCAGCTACTCTGGAGGCTGCAGTGGGAGGATCACCTGAGCCTGGGGAGGTCAAAGGTGTAGTGAGTAGTGATTGTACCACTGCATTCCAGCTTGGGTGACAGAGTGAGACTGTCTCAAAAAAACAAACAACAAAAACACTTGTTTTGAGCTACATGGACCAAAATAAAAAGTGTATTGAATATTCATGTTTATAGAGCAAAGCATGTATATAAAGATACTTTTGTATCAAAGTATTTGATATATTTGATCTTTTTTTGCCCACAATACATTGGTTTTATTTGAGCTAAAATTGTTCTCTGGGAATATTTTATTTTATTTTATTTTTTGTTATGGGACGGAGTCTTGCTCTGTCGCCCAGGCTGGAGTGCAGTGGCATGGTCTCCACTCACTGCAAGGTCCACCTCCCAGGTTCACGCCATTCTCCTGCCTCAGCCTCCCAAGTAGCTGGGACTACAGGTGCCCGCCACCATGCCCGGCTAATTTTTTGTATTTTTAGTAGAGATGGGGTTTCGCCATGTTAGCCAGGATGGTCTCGATCTCCTGACCTCGCGATCCACCTGCCTCGACCTTGTGATCCACCTGCGTTAGCCTCCCAAAGTGCTGGGATTATGGGCGTGAGCCACCACGCCCAGCCTGGGAATATTTTAAATCTAGTTTTTATGATGAGCAGGCTTAAGGCTTTATTTGGACTTTGATCATAAATGTATTTACTTTGCATAGTTAACATGACTATTACTCTGTATTTTTTCAGATTCTTATTTTGAGTTCTTCATTATATAAGTTTTAATTTTTTTTTTAACCCATTAGCAAGTTTATTGTAATTGAAGTGTTACTTGTCTTTAAAAACTATCAGGCCATCCTTTGAGATAGCACAAAGATGTCCTACCATAAAATGTTAACTTTACATATTTGTAAATTAGAAACATCACATTACTATGGGTCTAAAGATTTATAAATAGCATATTGCTTATTTTATGATGATCTAAAAAATTACAGATAGTGTACTCTCAAAATGTATTTTATCTAATTGAGACATCTGAGATTGCATGTTTATGCCCCAAATTCCTTGCATTCCAAATTTCCTTGAATTCCAAATTCCTTGGGTTGATTTTTATTCTTATTAGGACATTTTAAAAATTTGGTAGGATGCAGTCACCTACTTTTTTTGTGTTATTGAACATTCTGTAAAAGCACAATCTGTTTAAAGTATATATTCCTACATATCTGTGTACCATTGTATTTCTTATTGTTCAATTACAATTTGATAAGTCAAGCTTGAATGACTAAACAGGTGCTGGAGAAATATTTCAAACGTGGGAAAAGAGGAGGAGAAATAGGTTGTAGGACTAGATGTGCCATTCAGTTTTTACTTGAAGAGCCTGTGCCACGTGTCTGTTATGTGGTTGGAGCAAGAGTTTGTGCTTGAACAAGCGTCCTAGCCTTACTGATTTGGACATGACCAGTATAGAGATGGTGGAAATCTTGGTCATGGGCGGGATTGCTGAGGAGGAGGAGCTCAGAAGGCTGAGTGCTTCCTCTTCTGGAGTGTAGCCTTTCTTAATGATAGGCTGTCATCTTAATGCATTTTATTCAGTTCTACCTTAAGCTTTCATTTCTTCTTCTGTTTTAAGGGAGGTGAACAATAATTTGTATATCCTAAATGTTTTTTATTTTAAAAAGTCTTCCTTCTATACTTGGTGACTATGAAGTTAAATCTTAACTAATTAAACAAGATTACCTGAATAATATTTACCAGCTATATTATGTATGCTACAATATTGTGGAAAAGTTTTCTGTGATGTTGTATATCTCTACTTTGTCTCACAGATGTTGATGTTAGAATTCTTTAGATGCTCTCTGAACCCATATACCTTTTTCTGCTGATTTTGTATGATCAGGATTTGTTATTTTTTGTGAATAAACACCATTAGTGAACATTAAATATATTGATAACTTCAGAATTTCCTCATAAAAAGGTAGACAAATGAATTATATTTATTTATTTTTACTCCCATTGTTACTGTTTTTCTTGTCGTTTAGAATATATGATTACACCAAAAAAATCCCGAACTCTAGAAATTTACTAGTCTTTAGTCCTTCCACTACATTTTCCCTCTATCTTTCTCAAATTTGATTTAAGTTTGGTTCAATATTGAATAATTGCTACATAAAAATATTAACAGCTGGTTCCAAGAATCTTCTGGAGTGGGTGCAGATGTAGTGTTTTCATGGATCTTGCTGTGGAACCTTCATGGAAATATTTTGCCTCTTATGATTAAGGAACTGCTCATTAGCAGTCTTTAAAAATAACTTTGAGAAAGAAACATTGGACTATAATGTGCTGTGCAATTTTGTTCCCTATTAGAAACCAGAAGATGAGGATATTGTTCTTACACCTGATGGCACCAGGGAATTTCTGACATTTGAAGTTCCACTTAATGATTCAGGATCTGCCGGCCTTGGTGTCAGTGTCAAAGGTAACCGGTCAAAAGAGAACCATGCAGATTTGGGAATCTTTGTCAAGTCCATTATTAATGGAGGAGCAGCATCTAAAGTGAGTGTCAACTTTACCATGCGTATGCCTATTAACAAAAATTTTAATTTCAACCCTGTTCCTATTTTGAAAACATATACAGTTAACAGAAGTTTTCTCATTTCTTCATGGTACCCACATTCACAATCAAACAACTAGGAGATGTATCAGTGATGTGTCACGTGGGGATGGAGTCCATAACTTCAACCTTTCATTTTTTCTCTCACAGAACATACAACCCATTGACATGCTAGTTAAATGAAGTTAATCAATGCAAAGACTTGGCATAGGTCCTGTCACAGAATGGGCGTATAGTAGACGTTAATCTTTCCCCTCCCCTCCCCTGTTTGTGGGTCACTTACTCTATTTCTCAGCCTAGAGAAAATTTCCTGGCCATTTGTTAAGGGGACAGTTCTCTGCAACTGTCTAATAGCCTTGAGCTTTTACATGTCTTGGTTTCTAAATAACCTCTATGGGTGTTTGTGGAAGCAGGAAAGTAATCACTTTGTGTCCTTTGAATTAGTATGCTATTTTGGTAAACAGATTATGATAATGACTTGATTTACAAATGTATAAATGATTGAAATAGACACAGGCTACAATAGCTGCTTAGACGTTATTATGCCAGCGTTCAATTGGGCATAATCCATTAGGATTAAAGCTCCCCACTTTTTTTTTTTGCTTTGTTTTTATTTTATTTATTAACTAAAGGAAAAGCTACTTCTTTTATAGCAGTCTGTTTAATAGCACTTATTTTTACCTGTTTTCTTCCCAGGATGGAAGGCTTCGGGTGAATGATCAACTGATAGCAGTAAATGGAGAATCCCTGTTGGGCAAGACAAACCAAGATGCCATGGAAACCCTAAGAAGGTCTATGTCTACTGAAGGCAATAAACGAGGAATGATCCAGCTTATTGTTGCAAGGAGAATAAGCAAGTGCAATGAGGTAAGAAATGCAAAAAAGCGCCAGTATCTAAAATTGTGAATAAACTACATTTCTGTCCTAATTTTGGGCAAAGGGTATTAGGTTCCAGGACCTTACATCAAAAGACCATAAATTATCTTTGCTTATTGTAGTTTTATTATTTTGTAGGTGGATTGTGGTTTGTGTTCTTAATTCTTGTGATCAACATATTCCTAAGTGGACATTAATACTCCTATTGCCAACTCAGCAGGAAACACTGGGATCTCAAAAGCCCCTTTAGCTGAATTTTTTCTTGAAATCAGGGTCACATCTTCCTTCTCAGAGCCAACAGTTTCTCTTCTAGTTGGCAGAGTTATACCTGGGAGGTGAATCATGCAGAGAAACAGTTGCTTATTCATTTGTTTATCTAAAATGGGATGCCTCCTACAAAGCCCCTAGTAGGGAACAGTCTTTCCTTCCCTGTCCTTTCTTTTTTATTTGAGACAGGATCTCACTGTGTTGACCATGCTGGAGTTCAGTGTTGTGGTCACAGCTCGCTGCAGCCTCCATCTTCTGGGCTCAAGGGATTCTCCTGCCTCAGTCTGCCAAAGTCCTGGGATTACAGGCACGCGCCATAGCACCTGGCCCACAGTCTGGCTTTCTTAGATGATGGTGTTCTCTTGTGAGATTATCAATAGCGTATACCTCCCTCTCTTTCCTCAGTCCCCATTTTCTCTTTCTCTGTGGGATTGAGTCTGTTCTCTTAGAATGCCTCCTTTTTCAGTGATCTGTATTGTATTATACTCTGCTTGTTCTAAATGTATGTTGCAGTTTGGAATTAGGGGTGAGGAGGACACAGGGCATCCTCTCTTGAAGGGTAGGATCATCTATTTTCCCAAATATGGAAAAACATACTTTGTTGTATAATAGGACATTTGAAAGTTAAAAATAAATTATATGTTGCCTTGATAATATTGGAGCTTGAAAAAAGCTAAATTTCATGGATCCATTATAAATTATGTGCCAACTGTAGAAAATAGGTCAGACTTGCCCATGTGCAAAATGAGCTGTGGAAAATGTGAAGTTTTTCTTAAATCAATGCTCAGATTCCCACATTTTAAGATCAAATCAACTAAGATAAAATGATTAGCAAATAATACAAACTGAAAATTGTACCTAAGTTGTTTAAGTGTTTTTCTTAATTTTTAAACTTCTGTTTAATAAACATATAAAGCACACTTTTCAGGTTGCAGTGACCACTCATCTGAACCTATGATACAAGCATATTTTACAAAGAAAGTATACTCTCGAGCTCAGTTGGTAGTCAATATAGAGGTGACGTATTCTGAAAGATCACTGACCACTGAATTATTTTGTTGTTTTTATTTGCCAAATGTAGAATGAGTTAACAGTAATCAACAAATTAATTGTGATATCAAGAGAACAACATAACCTTAACTAAAAAATCTCAGAATGGAGAAGAGTGGGACATACAAACATTCATTTATATAAGATAAATATAAAAGCCAATCCCTCACAGTAGGATGCTGGGCTGATATTTTTTTCTCTTTTCTATCCCTCCTGGACTGATGGAATAATAGTTTTTACTCATTGCAAAATCATTAGCTGATCTTTTAACTTAAGTCCCACAAAGCACTATATGAAAACGTCTCAACTGTAAGTTTACAAAACATATCATTCTCTTTTAGGCCTTTTTATTTTGGCCACCTGAATACTTTCCCATTACACAGGACAGTTTTCATTCCACAGATATTTATTGAGCATCTTATGTGTATCAGAAAATGTGTTAGATCCTGAGGACATAGCAGTGAATAAGACAGATGGCATGCATTCTACTGGACAACATATCACCTTAGTCTTTTAGAGACCAATTAAAATTTTTAACACCTTCTCAATGTTTTCCTTCACAGAAAACATTGAATGCTACAGGAGGACTTAAAATGCAGAAATGAACTGAAGATCAGTGTTCTGCTTTTATCTGATTCAGATTATTCCCTATTGTTCCCCCCAAATAGTGACAAAGTAAACCTGTACCTGCCTGAAAATGTTTTGATAAAAGCACTGATTTTATTCCCTCTTGTCCTGTAAGAGATGTGAAATTGGAATCCCCCTGAAATATCTCTGTGTCTTATTCACTTCTCCATATGAATTTTTGTGAATGAATATGATTTAAGTAAGGAAACAGCTGCAGTAGACAGTAATAGACTTTAATATTCAATATTCCTTATGGTATCATTTTCATACATTGCTGGTTATTACTATTTCTTAGGACAGCATAAGCTTATAAAGCAATTATATCAAAAAATCTTATGAGTGCTGTGCTATCTTTGTAATACTAGCAAGAACCCTTTTGTATTGATAGGGTTTAACTAAAGAATTACATGAAGACAGAAGATCTCAATTCAGCTTCCAGTAAGGCATAAGACATGATTTTTCAGCTGTTGTACTTATGCATTACCTTAGGAAAACCTTCTCCTTTGCACACTGGGAGGGTATGTGTAAATTATGTTACAGTAAATATTGATATAAGCACAGGGCATCATGCTGTCCTGAACAAATCTCAAGCCAAAATAATGTGCTGAGTTTTCTTTCTAGGTCTTTTAATCAGCTGTATAGTCCAGTCTTTGCCAATCAGAAAACTGTATTTTGCTATCTCATCTTTAAATCCAAGGTTTGCATATTTAATTTCTAGTTAGGGAAGGTAAGAATGTGTAAAAGAAAATCTTCTGTTCTTTGTCACATTTTTCTTTCTCTTATACATGGAAGTGCTGTGTATTATCTTAATATGTCTTCTTTATTTTTCATTTTTGTAGAGACACGGTCTTGCTATGTTGTCCAGGCTGTTCTCCAACTCCTGGCCTCAGCTTGCCAAAGTGCTGAGATTTCAGGCATGAGCCACCTCACCTGGTCCAATATGTTTTCTTTAAATTTATTTGTCAGCTCCCTTCACTAGGTATTATGTTAAAGCCCTGTATTTCCCTAACATTAGTCGCGACAGGGCACATTGGAGACATTCTCTGGGAGCTATTTCTTAGCCTATTTTGCTTAGCCTTCCAGGAATCTGCAGGCACTATGTCATTCTCAAAGTGTCTCCTATGTACTCTCTCTAGTTTTCTGCTACCGTACTCCGGGTCTTCTCTAAGGGTTCCTCTTTTCTGCCTGTTCTTTCATTATTCCTGTCTCTCAAAGTTCCTCTGGGTCTGTTGTCTGTTTTTTTTGTTTTTGTTTTTTTGAGACGGAGTGTTGCTCTGTTGCCTAGACTGGAGTGCAGTGGCGTGACCTCGGCTCACTGCAACCTCCGCCTCCCAGGTTCAAGTGATTCTCTAGCCTCAGCCTCGTGAGTAGCTGAGATTACAGGTGTGCGCCATGCCCAGCTAATTTTTTGTATTTTTGGTAGAGATGGGGTTTCACCATGTTGGTCAGGCTGGTCTCAAAATCCTGACCTTGTGATCTGCCCACATTGGCCTCCCAAAGTGCTGGAATTACAGGCGTGAGCCACTGCGCCCCACCAGGTCTGTTTGTTTTTACTCTGCTCTTGCTCCCTAGCTGATCTCCACTCCCTTGCCGCCTGAAACCACTTGTTAGGATGAATACTATCATCCTCTTTCCAGCTCACAGGTCCACTCTGGCACCAGATCCCTCTGTCCACCTGCCTAGGGAAATATTTCCTGGTATGTCTTATGGGCACCTAATTCACAAGGCACCACATTCTTTCTGTTGTAGAAGGCAGAGATCTGGGGTCACCCTTGACCTCTCAAATGCTGTCCCTATCCCTGTTGCCTGTTGCTTCTACCTCTAGAATTTCCCTCTTTTCTTTTTTGGAGACAGAGTCTTGCTCTCTCGCTCTGTCACCTAGGCTAGAGTGCAGTGGTATAGTCCCGGCTCACTGTAGCCTCGACTTCCCATGCTCAAGCAATCCTGCCACCTGTCTCCCTAGTAGCTGGGACCACAGGCATGCACCACCACACCCAACTAATTTTTCTTTAAAGATGGGATCTCACTATGTTGCCCAGGTTGGTTTTAAACTCCTGGGCTCAAGTAATCCTTTGGCCTCAGCTTCCTAAAGTGCTGGAATTACGCCTGTGAGCCACTGCGCCTGGCCTAGAATCTGTCTTACTTCAGCCGCTCCCCTCTCTCCCCTCTCCCACTGCCTGAGTTCAGACCTCATCCTCTCACCAGGCTCACTGCTGCAGCTCCCTGAGGGGTTTCTCTGCAATCAGGCTTTCTCCCTCAATCCATTCTCTGCACTGCAGTCAGGCAAATTTTTCTACAGAACACATTAATCACGTCAGTCCCTGCTGAAATCCCTTCAGAGGCTTTCCACGTCTCCAACATCAACCAGTCTCCATCATGGGGACCACTGGGACATGACTGATTGTCATCGGTGCCCTACAGCCCCTGCAGCACCTCTGCTCTAGCTACTCAGTGTTTCTGGTAATTTCTCAGACATGGGATGCTCTTTTATACATCTAGGTCTTCCACTTGAGTCTGTCTGCCCCTCATCCTAGCAAAGACTTAACGCAGTCTTTCATTTTCCATTTTCTCTTCCAAAGCATTTTCATAGCCCCGTGTACTCCCCTTCACCCAGCAGCTGTCACACTATCATGGTTTCCTCTTTGATTTTCTTTTGCTGGAATTGTGGATTCTGAGACTGCCAGGGCTTGGTCCATCTACCACTTTCCTGTGTATCCTTTGCTGTTATCCAACCCAGGCCTGACACATCAGCACAGGCTGAATGACGAAGAGCAACCCTGGAGAGTCTGGCTTTTTTTTTTTTTTTTTTTTAGACAGAGTCTCGCTGTGTTGCTCAGGCTGGAGTGCAGTGGCGCGATCTCAGCTCACTGCAAGCTCCGCCTCCCGGGTTCACACCATTCTCCTGCCTCAGCCTCCCAAGTAGCTGGGACTACAGGTGCCCGCCACCACGCCCAGCTAATTTTTTGTATTTTTTAGTAGAGATGGGGTTTCACCGTGTTAGCCAGGGACTGCAGGTGCCTGCTACCATCTGGCTTTTTTTTTTTTTTTTTTTTTGAAGAAAGACAGGTCTTGTTAGTATTAGAAACTGAAATTCCAAAGTCACCCTCAGACAAGGCAAACAAAATGATTTTGAGGGCAGTAATTTTTATTTCCTTTGCTTTCCTTCTTTTCTTAGATCTAATGGTTTTATCTAACTACACTTAAAAACATTGTATAAGCCATCATTGTTTGTTTTCTTTTTTCTTTCTTCAAAGAAAAAGAGATGGCTTCTCATTGTTTAAAGCCCTTAAAGGATGATTTCACTTTTTTAGAGAAAAACTGAGTCCCTGCATTCTTTTCCATCGTTTCAGTTTTGGAATACACAAAGTAAGAAGAGAAAAATTGTTTTCACTTACCTCAAAGGACACATTTGTTGAAGACTTTTATTTTTTATTTATTTATTTATTTATTTATTTATTGATCATTCTTGGGTGTTTCTCGGAGAGGGGGATTTGGCAGGGTCATAGGACAATAGTGGAGGGAAGGTCAGCAGATAAACATGTGAACAAGGGTCTCTGGTTTTCCTAGGCAGGGGACCCTGCGGCCTTCCGCAGTGTTTGTGTCCCTGGGTACTTGAGATTAGGGAGTGGTGATGACTCTTAAGGAGCATGCTGCCTTCAAGCCTCTGTTTAACAAAGCACATCTTGCACCGCCCTTAATCCATTTAACCCTGAGTGGACACAGCACATGTTTCAGAGAGCAGGGGGTTGGGGGTAAGGTTATAGATTAACAGCATCCCAAGGCAGAAGAATTTTTCTTAGTACAGGACAAAATGGAGTCTCCTATGTCTACTTCTTTCTACACAGACACAGTAAATATCTGATCTCTTTCTTTTCCCCACATTTCCCCCTTTTCTACTTGACAAAACCGCCATCGTCATCATGGCCGGTTCTCAATGAGCTGTTGGGTACACCTCCCGGACGGGGTGGCGGCCAGGCAGATGCGCCCCCCACCTCCCTCCCGGACGGGGCGGCTAGCCAGGCGCGGGCTGCCCCCCACTTCCCAGACGGGGCAGCTGCCGGGCGGAGGGGCTCCTCACTTCCCAGACGGGGCAGCTGCCGGGTGGAGGGGCTCCTCACTTCTCAGACGGGGCGGCCGGGCAGAGACACTCCTCACATCCCAGACGGGGCGGCGGGGCAGAGGCGCTCCCCACATGTCAGACGATGGGCGGCCGGGCAGAGACGCTCCTCACTTCCTAGACGGGATGGCGGCCGGGAAGAGGCGCTCCTCACTTCCCAGACTGGGCAGCGGGGCAGAGGGGCTCGTCACATCCCAGATGATGGGCGGCCAGGCCGAGAGGCTCCTCACTTCCCAGATGGGGTCGCGGCCGGGCAGAGGCTGCAATCTCGGCATTTTGGGAGGCCAAGGCAGGCGGCTGGGAGGTGGAGATTGTAGCGAACCGAGATCACGCCGCTGCACTCCAGCCTGGGCAAGATTGAGCACTGAGTGAGCGAGACTCCGTCTGCAATCCCGGCACCTCGGGAGGCCCAAGCAGGCAGATCACTCACGGTCAGGCGCTGGAGACCAGCCCGGCCAACATGGCGAAACCCTGTCTCCACCAAAAAATACAAAAACCAGTCAGGCGTGGCGGCGCGTGCCTGCAATCCCAGGCACTCCGCAGGCTGAGGCAGGAGAATCAGGCAGGGAGGTTGCAGTGAGCCGAGATGGCGGCAGTACAGTCCAGCCTTGGCTGGGCATCAGAGGGAGACCGTGGAAAGTGGAGGGAGAGGGGAGAGGGGAGAGGGGAGCAAAAAAGAGTAACTTTACAGTGGAGAAAGCTGTTGACACTCTGTTGAAGATTTTTAAACGAGACTGGAGGGGAATGGAAGTAAATGCCAGGCATCATTCCTTGAGTGTTGAAAATAGCCTCTATATGAGAATTATGCTGAGTTTTAAATATTTTAAGGACATTAATATTTGTAGAAATTACTGTAATTTAACATAGCTTCCAGGCATTTTATTATATCCATGTTAGAAGTGATTTTATGTAAAGCTTTTTCTTAGTGCCAGTAGAGAATATCGCCAGGTGAGCTTTCTTAGACCTCATATTGGGGGATTTAGTCATCAAGGACTTCTTTAAAATGAATTTTTTCTCTAGGCTTAACCCTCTTAGAATGAGAAAGGTATATTAGAATAGGAAAGGGGCCTAAGGTATCATTTATGAATCTCTTCATTTTCTCTATTAAGAAATAAATGCAAAGAGGTCAAATGATTTGCTTTAATGGCTGCAAGGCCAACATAGGTGGCAAAGTAATTTAGAAGCAAAATGTCTGTTTCTCTTACACAAGTGAGGGGATCTAATTGACTGTGATTGTGTTGTTCAGGCACTTTATATCCCAGTTGCGTTGGGAAGTAGTGTACAATAAAAGCATGGGCTTTCCAATCTGATGTAATCGGTGAAATTCTGGTTCTGCCATGTGCTGGCCTGAGGAGCTCATCTGACATTTCTGGTTCTTGCCATTGCCCTCATGGGGATGTGAAGGAAAATAAATGTGGTCCTGTTTGAAAAGAGAATGTGAAACTGTGCTCTAAATCTTCCTTCACTCTCCTCCAAAACTAAAATCTGTCTTTTCATTAGTTGCTTTATGTTCACCTGTCCTCTGGAAGCTAATATTTTCCAGAATGTATATTTGTAATCTAGGTTAAATGTCTTTTAATATCAACATCATGGCATGTCCTCAGTTTTAACAGCCTATTTCCACATAATGTAGTGTGTTTTAAGGAAATTATGACTCACTCACTTTTAGGAATGAATTTATTAATCTAATTATTCCACCAGTGCCTGCTCTACGCTAGGCATTGGGGATAAAATACAATATGCTAAAAAAAAAACTGAAATATTGAATAATATGATCTTGCCAATCACCAGTGAGAATCCAGTTTTAGGTTTGTTGAAGGGGGTTAAGGCCATTCCAATACGAACTTTTCAGTGTTTGTAGTGGAGATGGTGGGATACATTTTCTTTAGGTGAAAGACACTATTTGACTTGCTAATGCATATTCACAACAAACGGAGATTTTATTAAACCCCACAGATAAATTCACATGAATTTTCATTATTCACTTAACTTATTATTTCCTTTGGGATAGTGACCACAACATGAAGTAAAGTCCTGTTCAAAGAGTTAAAAATAAGATTTTTTTTTGCCCTGTGGTAATATATTTCCAAGTTACTGTAGCAAAAGACTGTATCACTTTACACTCCTACCGAGTGTGGGTTATCTTGCCGCAACCTAAAGCTATTTTTGTTCTTTAATAGGTAGAAAGACTTTCCTTGGGATGGAACTGAGGGGCTAAACAGCCACTGCTACAGGGGACTGTATTTAGTTGGAGTCAAGAAAATTTTTGCACATTAAACCACAAATAGACAGCAAAATGAAAATCGCAGTTGTGCTTACTTTGGTTTCTTCTTCTAATGAAGCTTAATTCCACCACCACCCCCCCACCGCCAAGATGGAGTCTCTCTGTTGCCCAGGCTGGAGTGCAGTGGCATGATCTCGGCTCACTGCAACCTCTGCCTCCTGGGTTCAAGCAATTCTCTGCCTCAGCCTCCCGAGTAGCTGGGATTACAGGTGCCCGCCACCACACCCGGCTAATTTTTGTATTTTTAGTATATTTGGTGTTTCACCATGTTGGTCTTGAACTCCTGACCTCATGATCCACCCGCCTTGGCCTTCCAAAGTGCTGGGATTACAGGCGTGAGCCACTGTGCCCAACCGAAGCTTAATTTTAATAAGGTTTTAATATAAGGAGCCTGCAAGGGCGTGAGAGCAGCGGCCAGCCATTCTCCCAGGACCACTGGGGTTGCCTCTCTTCCTCAGTGCCGCTGGTACCCCCTCTGACACATTTCTGTTTCCTAAGCTGGTGTTCTTGCAACAACAAAAAATCATCAAAAGATTTAAAACAAAACTGTAACCCCAATCAGTTTTTTTAAAAGAAATTAAAAGCCATTGTATCTTCTGTTAAATATTTATGTAGTCAACTATTGATGTCTTCATTTAAATCTGTCTTTTGAGATGCAAATTAAATATGGGTAGAGAGGTAGGGGAGGTGGAGAATCTTTCCTATGAAAATGTTCAAGTGCTTGGTTTTTTTCTGAACAGACGTCTTACTGTTTTTCTCTAGAAAACCTGCGTGTACTCCTTTTTAATGGAATTTTTATTTGGCTTTATAAAATTTTAAAATAGCCTTTTGGGATATTTAGGGATTTCTCAAGAAGAAGTTTTATAAAGGTTTTATCATGTAGAAAATTGCAGCACTATACAGTTCAATTAAATACATTTTTCAGGCAACCTTGGGGATATGTTGTCTGTCTTTTGATAAATTATTGTATAGTAAACAGAATTTGTTTATAGAGTCTTATATAGCAAGTCTTTATATAGGTATACTTTTTAGTGTGTGTGTTAATTTAAAAACCATACTTGTTCTTAATGGTATAGAGTATTCGTTTTATTAGCTTTTTTTTTTTTTTTTTTTTTTAACTTTCCCAGTCTCTTGGAATTTAGGCATTACATTCTTTTAGAAACTGTTCTTTTATTTCTTTACATCAGAGACCTTGAATATTTAATTTACTTTTCAGTAAAGCTGTCAGTTGTAATCTACAATTTAAAAAAAAAACCTAATAAAACAAATCCTCGTTTCACAATTTAAACCTTATTGAGTCTAATTCACTAGAGCTGCAAGTTTATTATTCTCCTGCAGTTTGACGTGCCTCCAATTGTAATTGTGTTGACCCTTCAATGCATTAAATCTCCCCAGTGCTTATCAAACTGGGAGAGATAAGTCTACAATTCGAAACTTCATTAAATATCTCATTTATATTAAACAGATGATAGCTTCTAACGGTAATAATAATTTGTTCAGCTGAAGGAAGTGCGACAGTTGTGGTTTCATGTGTGAGAGGAGCGCCTTCTCTCCTGCTGTGCTGTGTGATGCTGCCCTCCTGCCCACTCCCCCACATTGGCCCTTCCTGTCTGTCTAACACCAAAGCATCATGAGATACCAGTCCTTGTGGTGAACCTCACAGTCTGCATTATGAGGATTGTAGTTAAATGTTCTTCATTAAAACAGATTTGTTTGAAGGCCTTACTAACATGAATTTCTTACTCATGTTATTTTTATGTAAAATATGACTTATTAGACACAGCTAGCTGTTTTAAGAAATGCCCGATACATTTTAATTTATTGTCATCGAAATTGACATACATTCATTGCTTATTTATTAGATTGTATATGTTTTTGAAATCCTCCTATCTTTGTGTGCTTTATTAGAATATTTGGTCCCGATTTTCATATTGTTCTGTACACTACTGAAGTGATTATTGCAGCTACTATCTTGTACTTAAACATTACAGTAAAGATAATACCATGATTATTCTTAATTTCTAGCAGGAGGAATTTAAAATCAGTGTGTTGTTCAAGACACCTGAGCTGATATCTTTAGGTCTTGTAGAGTAGGTAATAATTCCACCAGCACACATGGAAAAATGTGTGCTAATTGTTAGATGTATTTACATACATCTTATACTTATGTATAAGACCTATAGCTAAATTGCAGCTTCCATTCTGATCAAGCGCGCCTTTTATAGAGTAACATCTAGTAAAGAATTCTGAATTACACTGTAACTTAAATTGACTTAAACAGACACTAACAGTCAAATTGGAAAAATAAACAACAAGCTCTGATTTTAAAAAAGCCTTAAATATACATATTTTTCCTCCAGTGGTTGAAATCTGACAGAACTTCATGGGAGGCATGGTATAAAGTGGCACAGAAAGTTGGTCATTAGGCAGAGCTGTCATCACAAATTATTTTGGTACAGGGTGAAAAGTTCTAGTTCATTTGGTACCCACTTGGATACAGGCCTCGGGCAAGTTGTTATAATTCTCCCATGCTGCTAATGGGCCTCCAGGTACTGATTTTTCTTTGCCCCCATACCCGTTACTCTGTAGCTGAAGTCACCTGGGAGCCCCCCTGGACCTGAGCTGCCCATTGAAACAGCGTTGGATGATAGAGAACGAAGAATTTCCCATTCCCTCTACAGTGGGATTGAGGGGCTTGATGAATCGCCCAGCAGAAATGCTGCCCTCAGTAGGATAATGGGTGAGTCAGGTAAAACTCTGTTTATCACATCTTATTTTGATGCTTTCATTGGTTTACTGAGAGGTTATTGGTGTAATATTAATGTAATATTAGTGTAATATTAGTGTAAATAAAATATTAATGTTTTCAAGACAAAAGAGAACAGGTTTATTAAAATCATTCAGGAAGTGTTCATGTGAAGAGGTAAATCAATCCATTGATTTAAGTGACTTTTAGATCCTGTAACATGACGAAGCAACCAAAAAGAAAGGGATCATATGGAAATGTTTTCTAGTGATCAAGATATTCTTTACTTACTTGAGATAATATGTGAAGCTATGTTTAAAAAGAAATCAAAATTTAATGGCTTGTGGCAAAAAGGATTCAAAAGTTACATATCATTCACAGTGGCACTGCCTGGAGGGGGAGAAAAAATATTTATATACAGATATATGCACACATATATAAAATATTCACATGTATCTGGTTTGTATTTAATAGGATGTTACTGTATTTTAATTGTATTTTACTTTTCTGAAGCTTTAGTTTTAAAATCGCGAAACTAGTCTTCTGCATCCTTTGTTTGGATTCAGTACCATCCTATCTGCATGGCCCCCAGTGGGTAATGAGGTTATTAGCACTTGCTTTGCAGCAGTTCAGCTTTCTACTAACAGATCCAGTTAATAAAGACTTGCTTTGCCACAGGAGTGGTTGGATTTACTGAGTTGCTCATCTTGCGATTAGCTTGCGAGTTTTCAAATTTAAAACACAAGAAGCCATTTTGATTAAAATAACACCTGACATAAAACACTTTTATTACTGGTATATTTTGCAAGGCTCTCATTTAAAGTAAAACCCTAAATTTAACTCCATTTTGAGTACATTTAATGCAGATTTAATACAATTCAAGTTTCCATTATGGAGCCTCATTGAAACAGTAATTTATTCATCAGTGGGTGTTTATGGAAAGCATGCTATTGGCAAGACATTGTGTATATACTGTTGCTGTAGATACAAAGATGAGTAAGAAGCAATCTCTGCATTCAAAGAACTTTCTACTGGGCATGATCAAAAACATACATAAACATGTCTAGTAGAATTGTCTGTTTTTCTTCCTCTAATCTCTCTAGCTTTCTAGTTTAGAAAAATTGCTGAATATGTAATTTCTTATCTTGTTACATGTGGAACTTAGACAAGCCAGCTTTCTGGTGTTACTTTGTCAACATTTTTCTTTTACATGCTTGGCATAAGTGAATGTCAGGGAAGAGTGCCACACCTGTTGGGTTGAACACCTGTCAGGTGAAAGGCTTTGTACGTAGTTTATCACTTTTAAATCTTTGCTTATTACTTACCACTCTCTTCACTGCTGTTGGATTTTCCGTACTTTCTTGGCTTTGGTATAAATCTTTATCTTTGTTAAATTATTTTTTTGTTGATGAAATTTCAGTCCCCCTGAGAGAGAGAGTGTGTGCATGTGTCCCTAGATATTTGTGCACACAAAGTGATATGCTGTAATTTCCCCTTTATTATAGGAACATAGGACTTGCCATACTGAATCAGACCATTGGTCCACCAGTTCCTGTAACCTGCATCCTGCCTCCAATCCCTGATGCTTCAGAGGAAGGCGAAAAACTAAAACTAAAACTCAAACCAAAAAAAAATCCCTAAATTCAGCTAGTGACCTTTTGAAATGCTGTATATATGAGTTGAAGAGTCATTCATTTTCTTCCTAGTCTGTTGCCCTGATTTTGTTAGCTACAGCTTCATTAGTCCTCTTCGGTTTGCATTATAGTTGACATTGTTTCCTCTTCCTTCTGCTAGATATGTACTGAACTCTTAAAACTCCAGATGCTTCCCCAGGGCAGTAACTTCTCTCCCAGTTCTGTGTTTTGTGATGTGTATGCCCTTTTACCACTTTGGGCTGGGGGTGACAAATGCGTTACTATTTAAGGGTAGGCTAAATTGATGTTTTTATGATTTGGATATTTTCTTAAGATAATTTTTTACAATTTGTACCCGAAACTAGGGATTCTAAATAGTTTTACCCTGACAAGTATATATGCATATTTTGATTCATCTTGTGTTTTACAAATTTGAAAATTCCTCACTCTTTGTCAGTCCTTATTCTAGTATCTTTGGCCGTAAGAATCAAATGCAATTTGTGAAATTAGTTAGCACTTGAAGTTAGAAATCCTGTTCAAGATGTTACCTTGCAAGAGAATGCCCAAACAAGGCATTAGGAGAGGTATGGGGCAAAAAAATTAGGGAACTTGACAAATCACACCGTTTCTGAACCAAAATTTGGATTTATGTTTTTCTGAGTCATGAATTCCATAGTTCCAAAGACATTAGGACTTTGGATTTCCATTTGCCTAAACCAATAACAACAGTGTTTATTGATTTGCACAGTATCTAGGCGCATGGATATTCCTCAGACTGTTTGGTTAATGATTGTCTTCTATATGTTTGGAATCACTCCCTTGTAGACATTAGTGGAGGTTGAGGTATTTACTTCATGATCTGCTATGATACAAAAGGAACTTTGTATTGAAATTCTGGCTGATTACCTTAGGGAGTTATTAATTTTATGTTAACAGGTTGAATTTTCATATGGAGTAATCCCCTATGTAGGACTCTAGGCTAAACGGAGCTTTGAGGCTTTGTGATGCATTCCTATGTGAACACATCCCTGGTGAAAGGCTTTTAAAAGATACACCCCAAAAGGAAGAGCCTTTAGAGTTGAAAGGATGTCAGATGTCATCAGTCACACTTTCCCATTTAACAGATGAGGAACTAAGTCCTGATATCCCATGATGTTTTTTGTTTTACTTTGTTTTTGGCTATTTCCTTTTTCTAAAAATAGCCCTCTCTGGGGAATGCTGAGATCTTCATTCTTTATTAGTATCAATTTATAATTATCTACATCTGTAAGCAGTTATTCGAAAGTCTCCAGATCTTATTCTATCCTGGCACCCATGGTGACTAAAAAAATCAAAGACGTTAAATCTTTGAAAACAGCCTTCAAACCACATACTCCAACCAACTTACCTTATATGTCGGGGATTTATGGAGCAAATACATTAATTAACTTGACAAAAGTTGCACACTTTCTGTACTTCTGAACCAAAATTTGGATGCATGTTTTTCTTTATCATGAGTCACACCTGATTAGGATTTCCTTAGCTTTTGTTGGGGTCAGACGGGATTGTGACCAAAGGCAAGATTTCTCTGTCACCTCTTTTGACAGAATTTCCACAATCATGGATTTTGTAATAGTCCTGGACATTCATCAGAAAGTAACCTGTAGTGGGGCTGCCTACATAGGATTCTTCCTTTGAAAAGCCTTAAACATTTTTCTAATGGTTGGTCTCTCTTAACTAACAATAAAAAACAGCAACAAGGCAGCTGGGCACAGTGGCTTATGCCTGTAATCCCAGCACTTTGGGAGGCCCAGGCAGGTGGATCACCTGAGGTCAGGAGTTCAAGACCAGCCTGGCCAACATGTGAAACCCTGTCTCTACGAAAAATACAAAAATTAGCCGGATGTTGTGTTGCACACCCGTAGTCCCACCTACTGGGGAGGCTGAGGCAGGAGAATCGCTTAAACCCAGGAGGCAGAGCTTGCATTGAGCTGAAATCGTACCACAGCACTCCAGCCTGGGCAACAGAGTGAGACTCCATATCCAAACAAACAAACAAACAAACAAACAAACCAGCAACAAGGATAATCAGCATAACTAATTTAACCAGCACGTCCATTTCGTAAAAGACATCACACATTGTCATTTGTAAGCCTGGGACTTTAACTATTTCTCAACTTTTTTAGCTGAATAATTTTTCTTTTTAAAACAAAACTGAAATCTGTTGTATCCATTTTAGAATTTATCTCAGTAGTTTGTATATTCATATATATGTGGTGAGTTTAAGAAGACGTATTTAGAACATTTTTATCTTGTTAGCAATTTGACATAGAAAAATGGAACATTAATGTTTTTATTGTGAGTTATGTCACTGGCACAGTTTTCCTCTAGTATCATGTGTGGTGTTACCTTCTATGTAAATTTGCCAATGAATAAATGTTTAGTAAACAAACATTTTGTATTTCATTGTTTCACTCCTCTACAAGATACTGACTAGTTTACTTAGTTTGTAGGTCACTAGTTAACTAGTTGAAGATAGAGGAAAGTTTACCTATCAGAAATAAATTGAAGCCTTCTCAAGTCATAGAAGGTTTCACATTTATGATGTGCCAACTACTAGCAAACATAATTAAGGGATCGTTGTATTGTCTAGGTGCAGCTTAGTAGAATATGTAGTTAAGTTTTTTAGCTGTCCATTACCCTGGTATAATCTTGGAGCCCTAACCCAAAACTATATTCCTGGCAAGCATGTTAAGAAGTGGAAAATATGGGTTTTCAAATCTTGTGAAATATTAGCCTTTCAAATCATGGGTGAGAAAAATAATGCTAAATTATTTTCTTACTATGAGGAAGATTTCTTGCCATTTATCTATGTATACAATATTATATCACAACAGTTAAGGTATAATATTTCTACTCAGAACAACAGATTACAAAAAAAATCATATGCCCCTTTCAGTGTTCCATATTGCTTATTAGGCCATCTCTCAGAATATATTGTGTAAAACCAGAAGTTTTAGTTTTGTGTTTAAAAATGAATGCACTATGATTATACTGTAATATTTTCTTTTAATAAATTATGCCCGTGTGAGTATTTGGTATTTAATATTGTGACATGCCTCATCAGTGGTGAGTTGTCCATTGGGGTAACTGGTTTTATAATTCTATATACTTTGAAGGAAAAAAGTATGTCTTGAGAAGGAAATATTTCTTGGCTAATAGTGCCAGAAAGTCCCACCTTATTGATGAATGACACTTTTGCTGAACAGGTTTCTATCCTAATATTCTAATACTGTATTAGAAATAAATGAGTAATTTGAATTCAGGTAAGGGAAATGGCTAAGTATTACATTTGATTTACATTTTTATCATTAGCATTTATATAAGCTGTTAATTTTCATAGTTTGTCAAAATGGGTGCATTTGAAATCAAAGAGAAAGTTTTTCTTGGTAACATGCTGAGAAGGGGTTTCAGTGAACTTTACAGTATTACTACAATAGTGTAGTTGATGTTAAATGAGGAATGCAGTTGAAATCCCCAGCAAGTTTACTTTTTGTGGGTTATCCTGAAAAGATGTAGCAATTTAAATAAATTTTGCTCCTTTGCTGAAATGTCTAGAACAATACAATACAGACTTTTAAAAATCCTTCACGCTTGTGTATGCCATCCCAACATCCTCAGTCATGGCCTGAAAAACCTCTGGCCACTCAGATCCTAATTTTTTGCATCAAGATCACTCCAGGTATCTCTCCTTTTCTAGGCTTTGTTTCTGGTAATACTCATCTTTTAAGTGTCACTTGACTGCATCATGGGCTTCTCTCCATCATGCATTTAATAATGACGTTGTTGCTATCTAAAATAAATATCATCATTTCTTCTGGCAGAAAAGATCATATTGACCATTTAAAACCTAATTCTGATGTTAACTTTTGCCAAGATTTCCAGCACTTCCTACCCCCAGTAACCCAGGCAATTACAACACAAGTGAATGGCTTTGGACTCATCTCTACACCACCATACAATTATCACTGCTTGTAATTCTTTCTCCTTCACTAGGGCATACGTCCTTTAAGGACAGAGACTGTGTCTTGCAGTACCTGCTCTGCAGCAGTTGCTCAATGAATGAATGAATAAACAATGCAAGTTAGTGGGGCTTCTTTGTAAATTTCCTGGTAATTTTTCAAAGGACATTCACAGTTTAGAATGCGTGTAGCATTTTCACATTAGAAGACATTTGAGAGAGTATCTTTGGCTTTAGGAAACTTCAAACCAGAAAAATTGCATGCATTGCCCTGAGCTATATAGTGGTAGCGTCAGAGGTAGTAATAGACTCGAGGTCTCTGTTTGACAATCATTTATGATAAATAAATGTGCTAAATTCTGTTTTGTTCTACCAGGTTGAGCAGATATGTGGAAAGTTAGACTTTTACTAATATAGCAAAGTATTAAAATTAATAGATGTAACACTTTGATCGATGTCTAGAATTTTCTCTTCTTCTTTTTTCACTGGACAGGTAAATACCAGCTGTCCCCTACAGTGAATATGCCCCAAGATGACACTGTCATTATAGAAGATGACAGGTTGCCAGTGCTTCCTCCACATCTCTCTGACCAGTCCTCTTCCAGCTCCCATGATGATGTGGGGTTTGTGACGGCAGATGCTGGTACTTGGGCCAAGGCTGCAATCAGTGATTCAGCCGACTGGTAAGCTCATCGTCAAGGGTTGGAAAACATGAATTAATTACAGTCCCATTTTATGTTTAAGTGGCTTACTGCTAAATACAGTTAATCATTTTTTTAATAGCTCTGTCTTCATGGTTTTTATATACTTATCACTCTTATAATAAAAGATTATACCCGAACTCTGTAAATTTAATTGTTTTAGCCTTCAAGAGCTATAGTTAGTAATATAACCAAAACAATGACAAAACTACTACCAATCAAAAAACCGTGCTCATTTGTTTTTCACTTTCACTTTATGATTTATTTCACATCTGTTTTAATTTGATGCATTGTTTTTCAATTACATAAATAAATTCTTGGCAACTCCCTAAATTGATGGCAACAATTAGATAATTTTGCAAAACTAAGAGTTGATGTGTTCTAAGAGTGGGAGGAGGCTTTTTTTAAAGTGTTTTTTTTTTTTTTTTTCAGAGTGCTATAACCATACTGTTTAAAATGCTTTGTAATTGCTTTTAACATAGTGACTTCTGGGGCACTCCCTGCTATTTCCTTTCTGTGTCTTTCAAAATAGAAGAAAGCATTTGATACTACTGAGCCAATGTGTGGCTCATGAAGGTGGATGTGTGCCTTAATGTTTATGCCTAGTAATTATATACATCAATAAGCAAAAGCAAAGCTCCTCTTGGGGCGACCTCGCAAGGTTGTAGTGATAATTAACACAAACCATGTGAAGTATTGTACCAGAATTTTCTCATTGCCCTTTCTCTGGGGTCTTTTATGAATATATCAGCAAAATCATATTTAAATGTTATGGTGTTGTTCCTTCACCACTTAGCCATTCCTGCTTCCTACTGTTTTTCTGGCTTGTGTCAACATTAAATATTAGATAGGAGGTGTCTGGGGGACTGGCATTTATTTGCGTTACCATTTTTAGTGATGATCTTAACAAAGTGAACCACTCCCCCAGTCCTCTTCCCTGACTCTCCACATGAACACACAAAATACAGTTCATTTATCTGTTAATTATGAAGATGTTCTCTTGGAATAAATCACACCTCTTATTTGGGACCTTGAAAAGTTCATCTCTAGCTTTTCATTTCTTTCTTTTTAAATTCTCTTTTTGAAAGCACAGGATTTAAAAATAGAACTACCCTCAAACCTGCATGATAATGGCCCATCTTTGAATGAGGTTTTTGATTAAACATAGAAGGGAAGACTACAATATAAAGTAAAAACCCATTTGAAATCTGCAGATGGTGTTACATTGACTGCTGTGTCTCATATCTCTTTCTGAAAATGAAAGTAGCAACAACACAGAAAGCAAGGATTAGATAGACGCAGTGTTCATCTTAGGGACAAAAGCCTTTAAATCTCTACCATGATGAGAAATTGTGGAGGTGGTCATAGTCTTTGGGGCCTTATAAAGCAGTATATTAGTAAAAATAGATAAATAACAAGAAGGGATAGATTGTGGCATTAATTTCCCTAAGGGGGATTTGCAAAATGGTGAGGACTTGTATAATTTTGCTGTGGGGAATGTGGGGCAAAGAAAATAATATGAATGAAGGGTTATCCAAACAAGAATGCCAGCTGTTCTGAATCACAGCAGAAAATGCAAGCTTTTCCAGCCTGACAATATCTTCCCTAATCTTTGATGAAAATGCTATGAAAACAAAAGGCCAATAAGACAGGATTAATAACTGGAATTTTAATAACATTAGGGGTCAGGATATGGTTACATTCTTTAAAGAATCAGCTGTCATTCCTGCAATCTAACTTGTTAAATATTCCAGTGTACTGTTTATTGTGTCTGAAATAAGTTTAATGGGAATATTGATAGGGAAGAATTAATTTTGTCATAGTTTAAGAATATTTAGTTATTTAAGACTCTTACTAATGCACAAACTCATTTGACATTTTAAATTTTATATGTAGTTCACTGCACAGTTGTCGAAGGCTATGTCAAATGGCTAAACTTACTTGTTTACTTATAGAATATACTATTTTCAATCCATTAATTGAGAGAACATTAATAATGTGTTTCTGGGGGAAAGGAAATAACAGCAAATTCTAATCTTAATGGTAACATAATTTTAGAGGATATAAAATTAAAGGTGCACCAATATGTGGTTTTCAGGCGAGATTGGCAGTGACAATTTGTATTTCTTTGAAAAATCTTTTACCAACAATTTATTTCTACTAACACTGTGTTTCAAATGCATTCTGTTTATGAGTTTGGTGCAGTATTGGAGTTGAGGTTTTTTTTGTTTTGTTTTTGTTTTTGTTTTGAGACGGAGTCTCGCTCTGTTGCCCAGGCTGGAGTGCAGTGGCGCGATCTTGGCTCACTGCAAGCTCCGCCTCCCAGGTTCACACCGTTCTCCTGCCTCAGCCTCCCAAGTAGGGAGTTGAAGTTTTAAATTATTCTAGAAGAGGTAAAAAGAATTGGTTAGCATGTGCAGAGTGACTGAAGAGATCCACTGACAATATATAAAAGAATTATTGGAAATATATTATTTAGAGTTTGCTGTTGCAAGATTGTGTCATATTACTTATCATATGGGTTTTGATTTTTTACTTTTAGAAGTGTGTTTTTTCACTTGGGTGTATGTGCTCTCATCATATAAGCCATTTACACCTAAGCATAGTAGTATGTGAAGGGGTATCTGAGGGTAGATGTCTGTCATCATAATTTGTGTTTGATAATTTGAGATAGTCTTCATTGGGTGATGACTGGCTTGTTTAGTAGTTAGCAATTTACATGGGGCTTTCACCTTAGGTTGCTGAATTCTCTCGTTAGCTTTTTAAGTGAATGAGACAACTATTCTCTTTATTGAGCATATTTAATACGTAATGAGCTCAAAACATTTCAAGTCACCCTACCCAGTGGCAGGGCTTTTGCCTGCTATCTTACTTTTCAAACTTTTACCATAGCTCTTTAAGAGCCAACTCTCATTTCATGCACAGTAAATTGCAACTAAATTTCTGATGTACATCCAAAGGTTGACTGTTTTTTTACTAGTATGGATGATAGTTCTTATAAGGCCATAAAGGGTTGGAAAAGCTTGCTTCCATCAGAAACATGAGGAAGACTGTCATAAATTCAGCTGACAGTGGAAGGAGCCCTGGGCATTTTTAGTGTGCTCAGTTAGCTGTAGAGGGATGTTCTCTCACCTGGCCAGATAGGCAAGGTGGCCGGACCTGATATAGTAGAGCTAGTATACTTACTTACCCAATGTGCCCAGCACAGAGAAAACCCTTTTCATATTATGAACTGTGGCTAGAACACCTTATAGCACTTTAGAATGTATTCACAGATTTTTACAAACAGGAGTGATTCTGGGACATCTTCAACCACTTGCATTGGAGGAACACTTCAGAAGGCATCCTGTTACCAGGGATTTGCCATATGCTTCCTTATCATCCCCACTTGAGCCACTGTGTTGGTGTCACCCAAATCAAATGTCATCTAAACTTAGTCATGTTCTTCCTGATTCTCATATACTGTTTATTCACTCATCTATGCATCCTCAGCATCTGTTTCAGACTTCTGGTTTAGTATTTTTCTTATGAGCTCATAGAGTACAGGGAATCTTTCTTATCTGTTATTTGGACCTACGTACCTGGCACAATGCCTTAATCAGAATAGGTTCTAATAAATGTTTGTTGAATTGATTTCTTTGTTTTAATATTTCAGAGAAACTGCAGCCTTATGAAATGGCATGCCATAATGACATTTTTTTCTTTCCTTAAAACACAACATAAAAGATACATAAGAAGGCTAGAATATACTCTTTTTGAAACTTCTATTTAATTTCAATTTATATGGTCACTTGTTCGCTGCTAGTGTTTGTATATAATATATGACAGGTTTCCTGAAAAATTCAGTTGTTCTAATATCAGGCTCATTTTTTATGATCATCTTGAAATAATTCTGTATTGTCAAATAGAGTTAAGAAACAGAGAGGAAAGTAGAGAAGGAGAAAATTCACATGGAGAAAGAGTTACTCTAAATGTTAAGTTAATTTTGTATTTTTCTATCACTTTCTATACAGCCACAGTTTTTTTTTAATGGACTGTATTTGTATTATTTAGTTCAATTTTTCTTGAGGAATATACATATGTATATTTACACTTGCAGGTATGTATGAACCTCCCTAAAATGGATGTGCGCTATTTTTAGTAAATATTTTTATGTTTATTTTTTCTTCACTCCAGCTCTTTGAGTCCAGATGTTGATCCAGTTCTTGCTTTTCAACGAGAAGGATTTGGACGTCAGAGTATGTCAGAAAAACGCACAAAGCAATTTTCAGATGCCAGTCAATTGGATTTCGTTAAAACACGAAAATCAAAAAGCATGGATTTAGGTAGTGAGTACAATCTCCATGAATCTTTATCTAAATAAGTTTTAAATGCTTTCAGGATAAAATTGATGGTCCCAAGCAGATGTCTGTTTACTTTGAGCAATAGAGAAAATAAATGTGAAATGTGGCAATTTGGCAAAAATTAGTTTTTCTCCCAGTTTGAGATAACGATATTACTCATAAGTGGCATGTTTACATAATATGCAATATGTTAATATATATGTTTTCTTAAGAGAATGGAAACAAACACATGTGCATATCATGCTATGTCCATGTATCTTTATTTTACAAAATGAAATGTTTTAACACTTTGGCTATTTAAAACCAATTTCATTGAAATTGTATTTGGTTGGTTGTGGGATTTTTGAACTAGAAGAGAAAATTTTGGAGAGAAACCATTATCTCAATCCATGTCTAGAATTTGGTTACTTCATGATGTCTTCCTTTCATTGCTGTTCTTTAAGGTTTATTTATTGGAAGGTTTCATATTTTGATAATTAAGGCATTTAATCAAAGTAATAATTTGAGAGTATTTATTATAGAAAGTATTTAAGAGCAAATGAGAGGAGGAAAATAATCATAGTTGTTCAAACACCAATCAGGTAGTGTCTCTTTAAATCCAAATCCACCAAAAAAAAAAGTAAAATAATTAATTATATTTATACACTGAATGATTTAAAACCTTTGTTAATCAACTGTAACTTATGCTGTTCTCTGGTGGCTGTTTGTATTCCAAGACTAAAAGCATTAATTTATGATACGCATAAAGAAAAATTTGGTGATGCATTGCCTTGGCTAATTATGATATGCTAACATATAACACACATGTCTGTGAAATGAAATGACTGGCATATTGCATGGAGACACTGCTTTTTTTTCCTCCTTTTTTGATTATGAATGTTTGCTTGATGTTTCATAGTATTTGCATGAAATATTAGCTGAGGATCGTCACCTAACTAAAAAGATCTGGGAATGGTGGAAGCATGATGGGCTATGGGAACTAACTGGGCTAACCATTATACATTTACCTTTTAACAGTAGCTGACGAGACTAAACTCAGTACAGTGGATGACCCGAAAGCAGGTAAGAATGGACAGTTAGACTGTTGCCATAGAAACGATGGCCCACATAGCTTATCACAGTTATAGAGCTGCCAATCATATGCCATGTAAACATACATATTCCAGTCTTACGCAGATGTTTTCATTGTGAGAAATTGAATTACATAAGAAAAGAAATATTTTCTGTTAGTAGAAATTTATCAGTGGTGTACTTACTAAATAGTAATATGATTTACTGCTTCAAAAAGGCTAGAAACAACCTAGATTTTCTTAATTATATTCATGTAAGGATGTTTTATCCCAATTTTTAAAAAATCAAAATCCTGCAAATGTGATCTGTTATGGTAGACTCCTAGGTTTTTAAGTCAGCTATGTGATGTCTAGGTTAACATCCAAAAAGTGATTCTCAGAGTGGTGATTTTGATTTGAAAGATAATAGTGCCAATATAAATATTTTTCATTGTAGGACAATGTCCGGTATTGCTATCATTAGTCATTCAGAAAGGCATATTCTTTTTTTGATGCTGGAATTAGCTTATAATTAACCTGACGTTGGATTAGACTATATAATGCATATGGCTTCATATCTTAACTTTGTGAGCTTGTTCTAAATTCGTTACTTCTAAAATACTGCCAAATCATCCCATAGAAACAATGGATTATATTGAACTGGGATTGCATTATAGTCATCGATTTACTTTTTATGTTATTGTATGACAGTAATCACAGGAAAGTCTTTTAAGTGTAGTTAACGTGCTTTGTATAATTGACCATTTATGACTTATTATAAGTTTGGAATAGTGTTTTAATCTGTATCCAGTATGATGTAGTTACACTACTTAGCACTAATTAGCTTCAATTTGCCTTTTTAACTTGCAGTGGTAAATTAGTTTTAGCCGCTTAAAAAATGTGTATCCCACATATATATATGTAAAAATTATTGTAAACATGGTTGGAGTTATATTCTTTGGAGTATAAGATAGATTGTAAAAAAGACATCTAATAAATCATAAGATTAACTGTATTGCACGGCAATTAACCGTAGCCTTATCCCTTACTGAGTTGTTTGTTGTTCTTATGAAACCTAAAGTTTATTGAAGCAGAGCTAAAGAGAAATGTTATGTGATAGTTCACATATGTAAAATAGTAGTTAGTTTTTAGAGTTAGCAGTATAAGCAATAACCCCGATCCAAGTGAACAGTCATAAAAACCAAATTGAGCTGCTCAGGTAAAGGACCTGACTTCATATACAATGTCAGTTAGGTAAAATAAGAAAAATACTTAATTTAACCAACTCACAGCTACTATAAGGAAAAGGACAGTTTATTGTGATCTACAACATAATGATATCCAAGTTATAACTCAGTGCATTAGATAACTTTCATGGAAAGTCATTACATAAGTTTCAAGGCAGATTTTATAGTCTAATCAAAAATCAAACTGTGCTAGATTCTAGAGAAAAAGAACTTTTTTTTTTTTTTTCACTTTGTGCAGTCTATTCTACCAAATTAAGTTAGAAAATCTTGGGGCAAAAAATTATTACAAAGATGTCAAAATACTTGGTCTGTTGATTTTACATCTAAATGAATAAAATACCTAAAGTAGATATTTTATTATTTCCCTGTCCCCTAATATTAGACAGTGAAAAGATTTTCACTTATTTTTCTTTCGTCACTTCACTTGACTTGAGTTTTCAAGAAAGATTATGATTTTATAGATTAGTCCAAATGTTTTTGGGAGAATCATAGTGGCATTTTAGCATTGAACATCTGTCTAGCCTAGCCATAAGCCTTTCATAATGAAAATTGAATTACATTTCCTTCTGCCCCTTGCAAAAGACATCCTTTCCTTTCTTTTTTTTTTTTTTTTTTTTTTTTTTTTGGCAAGAGGGATATTACTAAGTAGGAATAGGAAACAGATCTAGGAAAATAGTATGATTATGATTTCCCTCTTTTTTTTTTCCCATATTTAGGAATCTTGTATCATATTTTGGGGATAAATATTTCTCCTCAAATTATAACAAGGGAGAACAGGTATAAGAAGAGAATTGGATTTCTAATGGTTTCATTCTTGAAGTATAGAGATTAGCAAAGTATGCTAATGACCTAAAAGATATGTGTAAAGTAAGAGCTTAAAATATTGTTTTAAAATTAAGACAAAAGATACTGACTTTTATGGTGTAAATAAAAACAATCTTTTCCATATATTTTATGTACAAAAAGACTTTTTCAATTTTCATTACTAGTAAAATGCTAAGTTTGTATTGTTAGGGAATCCTTTTAATTTTTTTCTAAAGACATTTGACTGAATCAATGTGTTAGGGATTTTAATAACTTCACTGAGAAATCCTAACATATCATTCAAAACCTTTGTTATAGTTTCTTGGTCAAATATAGTACTAAAGTGTATGTTACTCATATTATAAATCGAATGTTAGCAAGCTTTTTCTGTAAAGGAACAGATGGTAAATATTTTAGATCTCTGTTGCAACTTTTACATTCTACCATTGTTGAATGAAAGTAGCCATAGACAATATGTGAATACATGGGCATGGCTGTGTTCCAGTAAAATTTTCCACATTTGACTCACAGTTTGCTGATCTGTGTTACAGATTCAGAAGTTGTAGATAATTGACATTTTGTATAATTTTTTATTATAAAAGTTTTCATCTATACATAAATATACAGAGAGTAGTTCATTGACCTTCCACAAACCCAGGGCCCACCATCTACAATGGTCAACAGTTTGCCAAAAGGTTATTTCAGAGTGTTATGAATTTAGGGAAACAAATAGGTAGGTAAGCTCTGAATTGCACTTACAAAATTATCGTTTATCGAATTATACTTTGACCATTGTTTTTCTTTCCAAGTTTGCCTGTGTTTATGCTTAGGGACACTCAATTTTAATGAATACTCATGCCATTTCTGAAATTCATTATTTAAGTTTTTATTGCTGTCAGTACACTAAGTAAAATCTCAGCTAACTTTACACAAAGAAAAGCTTAATATATATATAAATGGTGTTTTTATGAGAATTTTTTCTGGAAGCATGAAATCTTTATTCATGATATATACTCACATACAAATACATACACACATACACATATCCTTAATAAACTCAAGAAAGCACCAAATATTTGCCCAATACATGTTTATGGAAGCCAAATATAGCTGGTAAATTATGAAAGTTGATAGGCATTTATGCATAAAAGGGTCTTTCCAGTGCTAATTCTAGGAACTATAAAGGTAAATATCCCTGCCCAGGAATGATCTTTTCCCATTCTTTTTCATTCCTTGATTTCTTATTATGTAGGTTTTTGGAACAAAATTCATTTTCCTTCCTATGACATGACTTTTATGAGTAATTTAGAAAATGCAGTTGTCAAAAATTGTAGTGCTGCCCAGAGAAAAAGTAAGATGGATCTCATTCAAAGAAATAAATCTCATGAACTTTTGTCATAAAATAAAGAAATATAGACAAACCTGCATTGAGAAAGCTAAATATGACATCTTTTTCTTTCCAGCACAACAATTTGTGGAATATTATTTCTTCATTAGAATCATGTGTTTGCCTTCCTGTTTGTACCACATTTTAAACATATCTATTCTTACCCAAAATAGCTTCATTTAACATCAGTGAATCTTAAAAAATTAAATTTTGTTTTGAGTCTTTCAGTGTGATTTTAATTCTATTTTATTTTCTGAGCTGTGAAAAGCCTATGTCACAACTATTTGTCTTCTGGGTAATAACATGATCAACATATGGGCTGATGACCCCATGCAGAGATAAACTATTTTGTTTCTCCTACCCTCTATTTTTTTCACCTGTCTTTTTAACAGTATATATGAAGAACCAGTTCTATAACCTGGATTGCCCAGGTGGTGGTGCAGAGCTGGTATTTCAGTCATCCGGAAGCTAAATTAGTCTACCTTTGAGTGTCAGGTCAGGCAGTGATGGATGAGGCTGTCTTACCCGGTTAAAGAAATCAGTTTTGATTGCCTTCCACAACTTGGTACTATTGGTATTATCTTGGGTCCTTCTGCCCTAGATCCTCAGGAAATAGAGCCAAATTTTTGATTCCCGTAATTTGTCCCTGTCATCCTCATGAAATGTTCTGGTTAATTGCTAAGTCGTCTTTCTTCTGTCCATCACCTGTTTTTCAAACATATTGTTCCCAGGCCTAGAGATAGAAGTACTCATATCCAGTCTCTCCTTTTTTATTTCCCTCTGAGAGACAGCCCTTATGTAATCTGTTTCCGTTCAAAGCTTGTGTTACTCTTCCTATAGAATATCCATATTTCCCAGGGTTGGGTTTCTCCCTGCTGCCAGGTTGCCCTAACTGTTTTGGTGACATGTTGGCCCCTGTGGTCTTACTCCTTATGCAGTGTTGTGGGTCTGCAGTTTAGCAAGGAAGAGACTTGACAATGCACATTGATGTGCATGTCTAGCTTCTGTTCTAAATAATTTTAAATTGCCAAAAAAATAAAGGTTTTAATTAAGTGCAAAGCTTATTCTTGGTTGTTTACCTTAGCCTTCTCCTCATCTTCCCTTGCTTTTCAAATGAGCTTCCAGGTTATTCTGGTTCTTTTAGATTATTTCTATTACTGGAGCAAAACGATTTGACAACAATTTCATCTGTTGAAATTTTTTTTAAAAAGTAATGACTTAGAGTTTTTCCTAATGCAAAGAGAGAAAATAGACCAAGTCTAATATAAGTTTGGGAAAAATAAAAATTAGCAACTATTACTTCATTTATTCTTTGTCTTTTCCATCTGCATTCCAGAACTCATCATTGAGCAAATAATTGTTATGTACCTGAAGTTTTCGACAGTGCATATTCAGGTACATAATTTTCACTAATTCACACTAACATTTTTTTTCTTGTAAACCTTCCAGGTTCTCCCAGCAGAGATGTGGGTCCTTCCCTGGGTCTGAAGAAGTCAAGCTCATTAGAGAGTCTGCAGACCGCAGTTGCCGAGGTGACTTTGAATGGGGATATTCCTTTCCATCGTCCACGGCCGCGGATAATCAGAGGCAGGGGATGCAATGAGAGCTTCAGAGCTGCCATCGACAAATCTTATGATAAACCCGCGGTAGATGATGATGATGAAGGCATGGAGACCTGTAAGTTTATAATGGCTGAAAGAATAATAATTAAAATCAGACTCTATTTCTTAAAGTGAGCTCCAGGGAGCCCTGGGAGTTTTCTAAGACTCTTCAGGGGAATCTCTGAGATCTCTGAGGTCTAATAATCTCTTATTTCATAATAAGACGATATTATTTGCCCTTTACTCACATTCTCTTATAAGTATACACTGGGGTTTTCTGGAGGCCACATGTCCTGTGATACTGCATTAGATTGAATGCAGAAGCAGATATGAGAATCTGTCTTACAGGCCAATATTAAACTAAAAATTCTGAAAAAATATTTAACAGTGCCGTTGTTCTCACTTCTTTTGGAATATATATATTTTTTGGTAAAAATGTAATTTCTCTTAACACGAAGTTGCTTGTTTTTAAAAAGTAATATTTTAAAACTTTCCCAGTTTTAATTCAGTACATGTTGCTAGATATAATCCACATATAGAAAAGTTATTTGGAGTGCTTAATAATTTTCAGTGGTGTAAAGTCATCCTGAGATCAAAATGTTTGAAAACCACTACTTTGTAGTGTCTCAAATAGGATGTCTCCATTGAGTATCTGTAATAATCTGTGATCTTAAAAACATATTTTTTTCTTTTTTTTTGCTTTCAGGAATTACTCATTCTTTCCTATAACTAAACTAGCAAGCTATATTTGTGTGTGTATATTTTAAAATTGCAAAATATTTAAAGCCAAGATTATTAAAAGTCAAAGGTTAATATGAATGTTTTCCATGGTTTATTGAATAAAAAATAATTTATAGATAGGTACAAATATATCCTTCCAGAGAGTTAAACATTTCTTATATTAAAGTAACCATTCTATTAAAAAGTAATGGAAAAACTCTACTGATATATTTACTAAGAAGCAAAAGGGCTTAGGAGTCCTAATAGTGAAAATTGTTGATTATCTTATATTGCTCATAACTACTAATTTACCTTTTAGTGTTTTAACCTCAAATGTGACTCACCCATCAAACTATTGTAAGAGTAGTTGGAGGGACCACAGAATAAAGCTAAGGCAGAGACCAGAGATAATTTGTGTAGATTGTAAATTACTTGCAATTCAACATTTGAGTGGACCACTTCTATCACATATACCTAAGGAAGACTTTTGTGGGAAGAAGAGTTTTAAGTAATAAAGATCACATTTTGAGAATATATACATATACATATAATGTATATGTAAGTTATAATGGCTGAAGTTTATAATGGCCTGTAAGTTTATAATGGCTGAAAGAATAATAATTAAAATTAGACTCTATTTCTTAAAGTGAGCTCCAGGGAGCCCTGGGAGTTTTCTAAGACTCTTCAGGGGAATCTCTGAGATCTCTGAGGTCTAATACTCTCTTATTTCATAATAAGACAATATTATTTGCCCTTTACTCACATTCTCTTTTAAGTATACACGGGGGTTTTCTGGAGGCCACATGTCCTGTGATACTGCATTAGATTGAATGCAGAAGCAGATATGAGAATCTGTCTTACAGGCAGATTCTTATATTATATACATTATATGTATATAATGTCTTACATTATATACATATAATGTATATGTATATATACATGAATATACATTGCTTATACATATAATGCTTATACATATAATGCGTTTGGGAAGATGAATATTTCTGTCATAATGTAATATGCGAAGCATAACTTAGAGAATTGCTACACTTCTCTCCACCTCCACCTGATTCTCCATCTAAATCCAGGCAGTTTTTTCACTATGATCAGATTCCTCACAACTGGGCCTTTCCAGGCCCAGTTTTTCCCTTTTGGCGGCCTCTCCAGGCCCAGAACTTCCTTAGGTCAGCCTCTCCAGACCCAGTTGCAGCCTCCTGGTGTCCTCTCCAGGCCCACCTCTTCCTCCCGGCTGTGAATATATGCAGCCCATTCTTGCAGGATGAAGAGCATATTTACTATTTTTGCTGCCAAACCTGGTCTCCAAGATCCTGAGTCATATAAGCTTTCGACCCTATTGAGTTTTTTCTCTTTGTAATAATGGTTCCTTGCCATCCTAATCAATATTACTTGACAATTATAGAGCTTGCTTCTCTCTGTCTTGGGTGTCTATTTAATCAAAAATTACTATGCTTTGGCCCCTTGATATATATTTTTTAAGTATCTATAATTGATGATGCTTTTGAACTTTTTTCTTGTTCTGGTTAAAATGTTATTTAATTTTCCTTAAAAAATGCAGTTTGCTCTTACAATATGTCACTCATTTCAAATGTAACAGGAGATAGAATACATATGAATATAAGGTATATTTTTAATTCTGTAGGGACAGCCTCCAGAGTGTCCCACCAACATGGGCATCTGATTTTGTCCCTATATAAACTTATTTTTTAAATAACAAAATGAGAAATAACAGTATATTAAAGTTCATTCATGTATCTGTCCTTCAGAGAAAAAAAGTGAAATGAAACACATGGATAGGCAAATTACAATTTGCAAACCAAAGATAAAGTTCTGGACAAGACCTGGGAAATACACGTGTGGCAGGTGCCCTAAAACACGCTGCACCTACAACCACCAAATGTTGTATTTTTCAAAAGTCCTGTTTTTATTATTTTTTGCATACCAGTTTTCTGAACTTTGCATATGGCAAATGAATGGCAACTATTGTAAATTCCAAACTTTTCCAATTTTGGTTGTTGAAATCGTGTTTATAGGGTGGAATGAACACAGAAGTGGAATTCAGGTGACTTGCATCCTCCTCTACATTCTTCTGAGTAATTTGGGATTTTAGTCAAAACTTCAACTGCTTGAGCTTTAATTTCTTCATTTGTAAAACTGAAGATTTGGACTAGATAATTGACTTTCAACTGGTGTGTTGTGATCTCTGGTCAGGAGCAGTACCTCAGTGGGTTTGGAGAGTGGGAAAGGCCACGAGCGTCACCTTCCCCCCACCACCACCTTGACAGTTGTTTTACTCACTTCTGTACATGGGGATCCTTTGTAAATTTTAGTTTTTAAAAAGGGTGTTTTTGAGTATTTAGGAAAAAGTTGTAAAAGTTCTGGCTTAGATGGTTTAGATGGTTTCCGAAGTCCCTCCTAGTTTAACATTCCATGATTCTATGTACCCCCTCACTGCCCTACATCTGGCACGCCAACACCTCACCTTCTGCGAGGCCCATGTGGAAAACACCCCATCTATTTTCATCTTGCATTACCAAACACCGAGCTTGGCAAATCATAGAATTAAATGAATGTCTGCCAAATCGATGAGTGGGTGAGTGAGGTATCCCACACTGGACCTTGTATGCACTAGATCTTCAATACTTCAGCAAACTCTTTGTTTTTGTTAAAAAAAAAATTGTCTATCAAATGTGGTGTTACTGCAGGTGGCTATCAGCTTACATAAAACTGAAGACGCGAAGGCGCTTTCTGCCTCCAGCTTTGGAAAGAAGGCTGGCTCAGTTAGCCCTCCTTCGGCTTCCTAACCACACCATTTTCAGCGTCTGGCTTGTGGACCTGCACAGTGGAGTCTCTGGACTTGCTGTCTCTGTGGCTATGCTCCTGCATTTTTGCCTTTCTGGGCTTGTCCCTTAGCTATGTGTCCCCTGGCTGCATCTTCCATTGTCTGTGCTAAGTGGGCCTCAGGGGAAGTGGGTTCTTTCTTGTCCCGATGGTCCAACTCAGTTACAGCTGCCCGTAGAAATTAAAAAGCCACATCCCCCTTGAACCTGGATCTGAAAAGAGGACCCTCGTCTAGGCAGACGGTCTTTTTGTCACATGGGACATTTCCTGAGGATGCAGTGCACCCTGGAAACGCGTGGCTAGAGACTGAGCCATTGTGGAAAAGCTAGTTATGGAGGTCAGCAGGAACAGAGAGCTCCTTGCACCGTGCTGCAGGCTCTGGTTTCTGTCATCATGTGGCACTTTTCCTCTTTACAAGTAAGACACGTAGGCGTAGGCATGGTTGATTGCTCTTGTCAGTTGGGTCGAGCCCCTCCCCAGTGACTATATTCATGGCACTGAACAGGCTGGCCTCTTCTCAGCAGTGTGGAAATCATGGCATGGGCACAGCAATGGGGCCAAGAGACTGGGGTGGGATCCATGTGGTATCTGGTATCTGTCATCTTCTGCAGCACTTACGTTCTTCCTGTGGAGATGGCAGAAGCCAGCATTTTTGTCTCTCATTTAATCCATCTGGCCTCTCCATGTTGTGTGCGTCTGTCTGGATCAAGATGGAGCTTTGTATTCTGGGACCCATTATCTCCGAGGCCCTACCTGTGTTTGACAGGTCAGGGCATTGACAATCTGCTCCCTCTTCTATGCAAATTACATGCCCAGCCTGGCTCTCAGCAAGCGACTTCTCCTCCCCATGATAAATCAGTTTCTATTGCTACCAAGAAAATGCATGCAGTAAGATTGCTTTGTTTTCTTTTAAAAAATACATTAATTCTACTTTTTCATAATTAAAAGTTGCCAGAAATTGTAAGCCCTGCACTCAGTTTTGTAACAGCTTTTTCTTAAGGTTGAGGAAGTGAAACAGCAAAACTAAATATCTCCTATTAATTATACCTATTGATTTTAAGATATATCAAGTTCAGAATTTTAAATGTGACAAACTTTGTGCCTTGCAAACATGAAGGCATTGTCTTCAAACATGAAGTAGGTAGCTTGCATACTTTCCTATAGAGCTCTTATTAAGAGATAGGAGAAAAGCACTGCTCCAGAATACACATAATTTAGGTTTTCAGTATGAAATTTGAAGAAACTGAATTTACATTATTAAATCAACTAATATGAGAGCTTCTAGGGGAATTTTGTTATTGTTTTATTAGCTATGAAATAACATATTGCCTTTGATATCTCAGATTTTCTACTCTCAGTATTCTACCCACTTCTAGCCACCTTTCATCACCACCTATTTCAGCAAAAATAATGCAAACTAAGTGTAATTTTATCATAAGCAAAACACAGTGGATTACAGTAAATCTATTGTGGAAGAATTTGGGATCAGATTTCAAAGTCAGAGTACTTTGTAAACTGTTTCCTATTTGGTTAATCCATTTTAGTGGATAATTGGATGTTGATCTATAAAAATACTTGTTCTGAAATGCTAAGAAGAAGAATAACCTATCACATCATTTTATGCAAATAAAATGATACATATACTTAACCTGCAGTTTAAGAAAGGGAGCTTCGATTAATTTTTAGGAGGTTTCTGATCATAGTATGGGTGTATGGTTGTGAAATAACCAAAGGTATTCCCTACATTTCTTTTTCTAGGTAAAATGTAACTTAGCAGAAAGTGCAATGAATATTCACATCTGAAGTGTTTTGAATGATAGAATCCTCATTTCTAACTTTTTTTTTTTTTTTTTTTTTTAGAAAGAGTGTCATTCTGTAGCCCAGGCTGGAGTGCAGTGGCACAATCTTGGCTCATTGCAACCTCCAACTCCCAGGTCCTGGTTCACGCAATTCTCCTACCTCAGCCTCCCAAGTAACTGGAATTACAGGAATGTGCCACCATGCCCAAGTGATTTTTGTATTTTTAGTAGAGACGGGGTTTCACCATGTTGGCCAGGCTGGTCTTGAACTCCTGACCTCGTGATCTGCCCACCTTGGCCTCCCAAAGTGCTGGGATTACAGGAGTGAGCCACCGCGCCAGGCCCCATTTTTTAAGAGGAAATAGTATTTATATATTTGACTAAGATTACACTTAGGAACTGAATCTTAGAATGCGTATCTTCTAATTCTCAGTCCTGTGGTTTTTCTAGAATATGAAACACACTTCCAAACAGAAAGCCCATTGTGCTAAAACTACTGCAGAGTGTGTACCTAAAGTCTGATATTTAGGCTGTTAGTTCCTAAGGGCTCGGGGTTGGGGGATGATTCAACCCAGTGGATAAATGAGCACTTGATAAGGAGTGTGGTTCAGTTCCATTGTAGTGTGTAAGTTAGTGTGACACTGGGGAGGGGGTGGTGGTGTAGGGGTGCCCAGCTGATGTGGAATTAGGGAGGAGAGGAAAGTAGAGGAGGAGATTTCCAGAAGAGAGCTATTGGCTGAGTTGAGTGTTACTGCTTGAGAGTCTTCAACTGGATGCACAGAGAAATATGGAACATAGGGAATGGGGAGCCATCTCTGGGCTGCAGTAGTTCTGTTAGGTTGGTGTGTATGGGGCAGGTGAGAGCATAGTGAGGAGTGAGGTTTAAGATGTAGGTGCCTGTCATCCCAGCACTTTGGGTGGCTGAGGCAGGTGGATCACTTGAGATCAGGAGTTCGAGACCAGCCTGGCCAACATGGCGAGACCCCATCTCTACTAAAAATACAAAGATTAGCCAGGCGTGGTGCTGCATGCCTGTAATCTCAGCTACTTCGGAGGCTGAGGCATGAGAATTGCTTGAACCCGGGAGGTGGAGGTTGCAGTGAGCCAAGATCACGCCACTACACTCCAGCTTGGGCGACAAAGCAAAACTCCATCTCAAAAAAAAGATGTAGACAGCAAACCACAGACTATTTTAAATTACTTGTATTTCAAATAAAATAATATGATGGGACTCTGGGGTAGAGGGTGGCTTATCGAGATGGGATGATAAGTAGTAACGTCAGGGCAAGGAGCTCATTTCTGTGATAGTAGTACAATAATCCAGGTGAGTGATGATGCTTGGCAGTACCAGAGCAAAGGAAGAAACTGTTTACGGGCTTAGCGTCTCTCACACAAAGATGGATGATGGTGATGTGATTTCTCTCATTAGCATTTCCAGGCTCAGAAACTTGGAATCATCATCTCACTGTGTCACCACTCCATTACCAAGCTTTCTTAATCTTTCCACATGTAATCTAATCTCACCCCTTACTTGCAGTCCAGGCCGGACCCTCGTTATTTAATATCAGAAGGTATTGTTAGTGTCTCCCAACTGGGCCTCCTGTCTCTAGATGTGCCCAGTGAGCTCTGCAGTCACCTTCTGACTCTCACAGCCCCTCAAGTGTCCGTGCTTACCCTTGCCTGTGCCATGCAGTGCACACTTTGTGAGTTGTATCTTCTTTCTTCCCCAACCCTCTAATGTGTGTATATTATACTGTCATCTTCCTTCTCCAAGAAACTTTTCCCCCAACAATCTAGTTTTTCTTAAGCTCCAGCTGATTCTACACAGTGCATCCGAGACTTTTTAGTATAAATTATTTTTTTAACATCAGGAAATTTTTGCAGATCACTCAATATAGATTATGTTTCGTGGTAGTTAAGAACATTCGCTTTTGGGAAGCAGGCATTCTGATTCCTCACACACACAAAAGCAAAGTAAAGCATTGCTAGCCATTCACTATTTTATAATCTCTAAACATTTTTATGCTGTTAATTTTTGTGTTTCACTTAAAAGAGTCTGAGCAGTGGCCTGAAATCTCTTTCTTTGACCATAAATAGTAGTTTGTATGTTGTTCAAACAGACGTTGTGTACGTTAAGCTCACTCTTTGATTAAAATAAAATTCTCAGTGGCAATTCCAACTGTAGGGTTAGGAATGCTGTCATTTCGATTGTGTAGCCAGCCCTTTCGGTCAGAATTGGTTTTTAAAAAGCCTTCAACTTCATTTTAAATTGTCCCCATGGACAGAAAACAGCATCCACTGTGGGCCGTCATTTGAATGTTAAAATCAATTGGACACTAAAAGCGAATTTGCAAAGGTTCAGAAAATTGAAGGTGTGACCCTCATTGTGCCTGCTCTGCAACATTGTCTTGGGAAGGGAGGGATAATGGAGGCGACATTCTACCATTATCTGTGGGAGCATTTTACCTGCTTCATTTGGGGGGGATGGGTTAAAGAGAAGTTTAGAATGTCAAGTAAAGTGAAGAAAGGGAATAACTCTTTAAAAGAGTGATCTTATTGTTTTTCTTCCTTCACCCACATATATTGAAAGGTTTTTTAAAAATGAAATAAAGCTATTTTTAGAGTAAAATGTCTGAGGAGTCATCTATTTGAACTTTCTCCCAGTTGCTGAAACCGCTCTACAATACCACTAATAAATGTCACCTGATTCCTTCATAGCTTTTTTACCTCCTCACAGTCTTCATCATATCAGTTATTATTCTCACCCCATGTATTAGTCTAAAAGCTCTAAAGTCTTCCTGTTTCATGCCAGCTTTGTGTGTGTGTGGTTTTATTTTTTTGGTTTTCAGAAAAAGCTAAGTTTTTCTGTTGCCAAGAGCTCATCATTCTGATGTTAAAAGTCAGAGTCCAGAACAGCAGATCATGTTATTCGACACCATCTGTGTATCACTAGCTGTTCATTTCCTACATCTTTCTTTCTCTTCCAAAGTCAAAGTGTTCCACCAAACTAAGAAATAAAAACAATATTTATGTCCCCAGCATTCTTGATTCCTATGCAGGAGTTTGCAGCGACTGAAAGTCCAGTCCTCATTTAGTTGTATTACCTTTTTACCTAACACTAACAGAAATTGGTAGTGGTTAGTGGATTTACTAAATCCAGTGAAATTTTCTATTTTGAATGTCTCATTTTAACTTAAAAGTTTTGTTTTAAGAATATAGCTTGTGAAGACTGAGTCACCCTGTGTAGAATTTTTACATTTCATCCTTTATCTTTCAATATAAATTGTAAATTGCTCAAGTATCTGTGTTCCTATTACTAAGTATTCCTAATTCTAAGGTAGTTCATAGTTAAATGGGTGCAACAAAGGGCAGTTCTTCATATTGTTGGCTGTTTATTCAGTCCTTCATTTAATTGCTCAGTGAGTATTTAATGTTGCTTCTTGGGGCCTCTCCCTCAGAGGAGAGTATTGTTGAGTTTTAAATAAAAAGTAATACTATGTTATTTTCGTTTTGTATATCTCTATTTATACCCATTGAACAATTCATTTTAATCTAGTAGCAAATCTAAACAAATTATTTAAATCTAGTAAAATTGCCAAAGCTACCTAAAATGATATTTACTGCTAAATTATACACTTAAGACAAATAACACAATAGATATTCCACAGTTGCTCTAACACTTGCTTTATGCAGTGTACCTTTTAGGATGCTTTCAGCTATATGTAATAGAAAGTGCAACTCAGACCAACTCAAACAATAAGGAAATACATTTTCCTACATAACTTGAGTTCTAGAGTTCTTCAGAGAGATTTCTCCAAAGACCCAACATTTTTCTGCCCCTTCTGCTCTGCTATCCATGAGTCAGCTACCCACAAAATAATTCCATAATTCAGCTATCCATAGGGTAATTTTAGGGCTCAGAGGCCTTTTACTGTCTTATTGCTGTCTAACAGAAGGGAATGAGCCCTCTCCCTAAGCATGGATATGTCCATTGAGTCCAATGGGGCCATTCTTGGTCTGATAACCTTGGACTGGCAAATCTGCAGGGGTATGGCATCCATAAACTTAATAATGAATTCACCCCTTGGAGCTAGGTTGCATTCCTGGGCACAGAGTTCTATTAGGAAGAATAAAGGGAGAAATGGATTTTGGATAAGCGGCCAACAGAAATTATACTATCAACAGTAGCATCACTTCTCAATGGGGGGGGAAAAATAGACTGTAATGACCTTGAGGCTTTGAGTCAACCTTGACTGTAAAATGTTTGTAAAGTTTAGATAGAAATAGATTATTTATGGCAGAAGCTGCAGAACTTTGCGCTTCAATGAAAACCCAAAGTCATTTTCTCCATCATCATTAACACGTAAATGCCCGATCTTTTCCAAACTTGTTGGTGATCCAGTCCTAACATGATACCTTTCAGAGTTGAGTGCCTTAATTTGTAACATGGACTAGAATTTTAATTGAGCTCCATTTGCATCTGTTGAAAACATGGTAATTAGGTATGTCTTAATTGCAGAATGACTCTGCCACATTAAAGAGAAATAAGCAGCTTCATGCTACACCTTCTTTAAAAAAAGAAACTTGAAAGTACCTATCTTTATAGGTAATCACATGGAAACATAGCTGATAGTTCAGTGCGTAGAGCAGGTTTAAACAGGCAGAAATGTTGTCAAAAATGGAAATTTCTATTTGTTTGGAAGGAGATAATCATCTCTCTTTGTGTAGGCTATCTGCAAAAGGAAAGCAAATAGTCTGTCAAAATGAGCAAAATTAAAGAGAAAAAAATCAAGAAATGTATATAGCACTTAAAATAGTACATTATCTAAATGTAAATTTATGATTAGTTCTTACCTTGTAATTTGCTGTATGAACACAATAGATCAAGCCATTTATTGCTGATATATTACTAGTACTTTTCTTACTTGAAAAATTGTTTATATGCATGTTCGTTTAAGGGAATAAAGATATTTTATGTACCTAATTATAAAGCTAGTATTAAATGTACAGATTTATTTTAAAACCTAAAATCTGACTAGTACATCAGTGACTTTGAATATGTATATTTTTTTCAAAAATTAAGCATGTGTAACCAATTTATTTGAGCTTTTGAAACTACAATATTTCTGCATAGGAGCAGGATAAAGATTTTTCTCTATCAAATAATTTCAGAATTTGAAGTATATATAATTCAGTACTTTAAAAGAACATCTTATGTTTGTACATATGAAGCTGCATATTGCTAAATATTTTTAATTAGTTGGCATTCAAAGGGATTAGTTAAATCAGTACAGCCCCAGAAGAGTTTCTGTGATAATGTATTATCTAATTTAGAATGTTCAGAACAAGCATAAAGAATCCTCCAGTGTGCAAGTATTTTAAACAGTCCACTGGCTTGGGGCAGGAAAGAGAGGTAGGACTTTTAATTTTATAAAATGAGGTTACAAAACCTGAAGCTAATAATTGATTTCATACTACTTTATTTCACATACTTTAGAAAATAAGTTGTGTTACATACACCAGAAAATTATTTTGAATATGAAAAGAATTGGCAACAAACGTGACTTCAGCATATAGTGAGTTGTGAAGGCACTGCTATTATTCTGTTCCCAAGCCAAGAGCCGACATATGCCCCTTGAACTTCTGCCAAAACTATTAGGCAGAAAACTAACAGAATCGCTACTGATAGTTCCATTCATGATTTATGATAATGGTTGCTGTGGAAGACTAAATCATTTACATTTATTGAGCTCATTTTTCTGTTTATAGTTTCAGACATTGTAGAGGGTCGTAAAATCTATTAAATGATGCATACAGCACTAACAATAATGGCATGAAAATGTACCAGAAACTAATTAGAGCTAAACCAAATATCATGAGCATTCCTACCTAGTGTTACTGTAGTCAGATTGTGGCTAGTCTTGTCAGGCTTGATGAGAGAACAGTAAGCATTTTTCTAAAGCTAGAGGAATGGTGATACCTGGCGATTAGATAAAGTTTTGGTCAGGATAAAGTCACAAGTCAGTTTTTTGCAGAAGTCTTTCATTTACGCAGCCATTTATGAGCAGCTGCTGTTTGCCCCGCGGTCTTCATTTGAGGAGCTTAGAGAATGGGAGGGAGACATGTATGTGATATCATATGAGAAGTGCAATAATAAAAGATTGTACAAAGAAAGAGCTTTGGAAGTATAGGTGAAAGGAGGTTTCCATGCAGGAATTATACAAAATTCACTAGCTTCCATTTATCTAGTTTGAGTATACCAATAGACCTAGGTTTTTATAGCTCCAGAGAACTTTTGGGAATTGTTCTGTAATTATTTGGTTAATTATCTCACATTTGTGGCCACACCCATATCTCAAAAACCTGAAGTACTGGTTCACAAGCAGATAGAACACAGCCATGTTCAAGGGCATTAAGCAACACACTACAGCCCTGCTTGAGCTATATTTACATTCTTTGGGGGAGCTCTCATTTGAAAAGGCTACACATAATTAGTAAGCCCTTGGGCCAACTGCCAGGATATTCTTTCCCTGCTCTGTGTACACCACAAAAAATTATAGCCTGAACTCAGTATTATTTGTAAGATTATGGATTTTCACTGTGTCCTTCTAGTTGTAACTGGCTTCTTCTAATAAACATGCACAATTACTATTTATATCTTAATAGCGAGGAAAAGGAGCAAATTTTCTTAAAAGCCACCATGTCCTTTGGAGGAAGACAATGGCTTACAATGAGATAACTCGCAGTACAGAGGAAGGCTAACGTTTCTGAAGTCATTTATATGCTTGGGCTGGGTGTGACTCACCCCTGTAATCCCAGCACTTTGGGAGGAGAGGCTGGTGGATCATGAGGTCAAGAGATCAAGACCATCCTGGCCAACATGGTGAATTCCTATCTCTACTAAAAATACAAAAATTAGCTGGGTGTGGTGGCGTGCGCCTGTAGTCCCAGCTACTTGGGGGGCTGAGGCAGGAGAATCACATGAACCCAGGAGGTGGAGATTGCAGTGAGCCAAGATCACACCACTGTACTCCAGCCTGGTGACAGAGTGAAACTCCATCTCAATAAGAAAAAAAAAAAAAAAAAGTCTGGGTGCAGTGGCTCACTCCTGTAATCCCAGCACTTTGGGAGGCCGAGGCAGGGAGATCACGAGGTCAGGAGTTCGAGACCAGCCTGGCCAACATAGTGAAACTCTACTACTAAAAATACAAAACTACTAAAAATACAAAAAATTAGCTGGGCGTGGTGGTGGGCGCCTGTAATCCCAGCTACTCGGGAGGCTGAGGCAGGAGAATGGCTTGAACCCAGGAGGCGGAGGTTGCAGTGAGTCGAGATCACACCACTGCACTCCAGCCTGGGCGACAGAGCAAGACTCAGCCTCAAAAAAATAAAAAAAATAAAAAAATTCTGAGCTTTGTTTTTTGCATTATGATAAATAGCTGGCTTTTTAACAAAAAAACACAACTGTGTTACTTGGGCATAGCTATACCATCATTTGATAGTCTCTTTTCAGATTTGTGAGGGTTTAATAGCAGAAATCTAAGATATTGGGACCCTTTTAGCTGGTCTTATTCCCACGATAATTGTGTATTGCTATTGAAAGTGCTCCTTGCTGGTAGAGAGGAAGGACTGAATTTTACTGAGGATATATTAACTTGATTTGGAGGTCAGTTCTTTGCAAAAGTTTGGGAAGAGGCCGAACCATTCTGTTTGGCTCTTTGTTATAAGAAACTCAGAAATAATGATCTATACTTTCTTTGTTGATGCTGGAAAAAGAAAAATGACTTAAGAATTCATGGAGTAATTAACCTTATGGCCCCTATAATTCTCATTGTATTTGGAGGAGAACCTTAGGTGACCAGTCTCGAAAGAAAGATTTCTGAGAGTGGATGTTCATACGTGTCTCTCTGCTTCTTACTTAATAGAGAAATGTTTAAGCTCTTTTGGTAGGGGGAGACCTACTTCAGTTACTTGTCGTTCTTTCAACTGCAAAAAGTTTGGGGTATTGAAGTGCCCTTGGACCATGTGCTTACGAAGTGTTGGTTCAAGGAATGGAATGTTGTTATCACTAAGTAGATCTTTTATCTGCAAAGTCCAGAGAAGTGCACTTATTGATTTACTCATTTTCATGGCTCCCTCTACCTCTGTTCAGCCGCCATGATGCAGATAGGCATGCAAGATTGTTTAGGATTAGAATATATAGTAGCATTTACTTCTGATGTTGGCCTTATGCAAAGAAGAGTTACAGAGGCTGTGCAGATCTGTTGTAGATATAAGCCAAAATAATCTGCTCTTCTGTGTGAGCAGGATATGTTGGGAGCCTAAGGAAAGAAGTCCTTGTGCTGACATTGAATGGTGTAGTCCAGCAAATTAATGAGGGGCCAGAGTGTATCTGCATTATTCTTACCCAAGAAAAAAGGAAGCACTTTGGGAAGGCCTGCTTATTTTCTTTCTTTTCATCTTGCAAATATAGTACACGGGACCCTTAGAGGTCTGTGCTGTATAACAAGGTCTTGCTGGGCCCCCCCTAGTAGTGTACAATCTGATTCTTAGAGGGTGTTTCTGTGGGTGCATCAGCATCCCACCAGGAAGCTGCTGTTTTGCTGCTACTGACTTGGCACACGATCTTCACGTAGGAGGCATCCACATCACATATTCCATTTTAATTCTACTCAAAGTTAAACAGCATTGCAGTCCATGTTGCTAGCAGGGCCATACTGCAGTAAAAGTGTGGGAAAGTAAAGTCCTTGAATGTATTTTAGCTTTATTATTTTTGTTGCATTGGTTCACTGTGTCCCTATTTTTTTTTTTTTCTTTCCTTCCAAGTGGAAGAAGACACAGAAGAAAGTTCAAGATCAGGGAGAGAGTCTGTATCCACAGCCAGTGATCAGCCTTCCCACTCTCTGGAGAGACAAATGAATGGAAACCAAGAGAAAGGTGATAAGACTGATAGAAAAAAGGATAAAACTGGAAAAGAAAAGAAGAAAGATAGAGATAAGGAGAAGGATAAAATGAAAGCCAAGAAGGGAATGCTGAAGGGCTTGGGAGACATGTTCAGGTAAGTCTTTACCATCCCAAACCAGAATCTCCTTAAACATACAGGAGTGTGAGCTTAGCAAAAAGTACTAAAAACTGGACACAGTAGTGCACACCTGTAATCCCAGCTACTTGGGAGGCTGAACTGGGAGGAATGCTGGAGCCCAGGATTCCAAATCCAGCCTGGGCAACAGATCATTCCATTCTCTCTCTAAAATAAATAAATAAATAAATAAATAAAAGCACTGAAAGCACAGATTTGAAAACATTATCTTTGAGATCAACCAAAATTCTTGTATAATCTTTTCCTACCTCATTTTTACTTTGTTATGAATTTCATGTTAGCTATTTTCAGACTATTTTAGCAGCCTAAATGATTATATCTTGCCAACCATGTAAATAATTGTTGAGAGGTAGGAGGGACATGTCTGTATCTTAGTTATGCGTAAGAGTGAAAGCCCCATTGAGACAAAGGGCTATTAAAGCAGTGTTTGTTCTTTTTTGTGTGTGAACAATGGTTCATTATTTAAATTTAAACATAGAGCTCAAGTTAGTGGTAGCATTTAAAGGTTCATTAATAACAAGTCTAATAAAAAAAGTTACAAATAGAGCTTCAATTAAGCTGTGTTGATTAATTTAGTACTTATTACTTCGGTCTGTAAAGATTTCATTAAATGTGGTCTCTGGCTGTTTCTTGACAGGTGTTTTTGTGCCCATAAATTATACTCTAGGATTACTTAGCATATCATTTTTTACAAATCATTGCCATACAATAAAAGTGACAAGTTGTTCAGAAGTTGCACTGAAACTCTCCCATAAAAGTTCATCTAAGATGATTTATAATATTCAGGCATTTAATGTTAAATATAAAGATTGCTTGATTGTTCCATAAATTAAACCCCTAAACATATCAAGGTGATGGTTTAAAATTGAAAACATACAGCACAGCCATTTGACTTTTCAAAAAGTAGTTATCCTGCATTATGGATCCCCTCTTTTTAAAAACTTTTTTTTTAATTGCAAAATGTGAACAACAGTTTTCATTTTCATAGAATTAGTTGATTTACAATCCTGAAATTGACCTCCATAACTCAGGGAGGTATAGATAAGTCAGACCTGGAAAGTCGAGGAACCATGGCCCAGCCTGAAGTCTACACAGCTCAACAGATGTGTTCTGTAGATGTCTGATTAAGTGCATAGAAGAAGGAGAGTTAACTCTAGACTTATATTAACACAAAGCCTGGCCTATGAGCAGTATTTTCTTTCAATGTGATTAGATTTCTGTCTCTCAGTGCTTCAGAACTGTGGGATTTTCATAGTTTTTCATTAGAGTTTTTCTAGTTTACATAGGGCCCCCTCATCATGTTTCTTCATTATACTCTGTGTTCAAGAATCATATAGGAAGAAATTGCTCTAACTGCCACTTTATTTCAATTTCTGTGTTAGCCAAGGGCCTTTTTGTTCCATATGTGCAGACTGACAGCTCATAAACTGACACCTCCACAGTGCACAGAAATAAGGCTACTGCCCATCAGTTAACATGGAAGGAATCTGTACTACTGTCTTCTTCAAATTACAGGGTTAGAGATGGGAGAAACCTTCCCCTGAGACTTGTAGCACACTCTCACTTCCAGGGGCTCTCCTGACGTCTTACTGAAAGCTCTAATGGCTTGTTAGTTTTCATTCATTGGCCAACATGTATCTGTTTGAGTGCTCTGTTCTGGTCTTGGAATAAAAAATATACTTCTAATATCTTAGAATTCCATTAATTATTAGTGATCTTTTTCTGTAACCTGCAACTCCAGAAGAAAGGCCTATGGTAGAGCTTTCTATCTGGGGCCAGAGGAGCAGAGTGTGGGAGAAATGTGTATTGTTTCTAAGGGACCTTGAAGAACACCACCACACAACTCTCTTTTTTCTAGGAGTCCTGTCAAGCATTACATGATGCTTTCTCTAGATCAGTATCTACAGCCTGTACCCATAACCTATAATGAAAGCCAGCTTTATGATAAAGAAGTTGACCCTGCATATTCTTGGAAATAAAATTCTATATGCAGGTGCAGGGGCTGAAGGGTTTTTTTTTTCCCCCTAAAAATTAGGCTGATATTCTCCCAGTGTTTAAGAATGACTGTTAAGAAAATAACAGACATTCATACTTTTTTAGGTATGTGGAATCATTGGTTTATTGGAATCAGCCCACCTTGGCTGGTGAGAGCCAATTGATCAATTTTTAGAAACTTTGCAAGCTGGTTGTCAAACACAGCCATTATTAAAAATTAAATACATTATCTAAAAAGCAAAGGTAATTAATACTCGAAATGCATCACTTCCTAATTATTTTTGCTATACTTTACTATGATCTCTGCTTTTGAAATTATTTACATTTATGGCATGGACATAGGGCTAATACTATATAATGACGACTGTGCAGCTTTTCCCAGCCCCGTGTTTAGTGACATCATGCTGGTAGCTGAAAATTTGCCATGGTGGCAGTGTTTACACCAGGAAGTCTATGGAATTCCACAAAACAGAGTTCTTCTCCCAGCAGAGCAACATAGCACCCCACGGTGCTATAAATACCTTTGACCAGAGTGGCAGCATCTTGTCTAGTGCCCCTGGGCATGGCTGGGTTCTATCAGATTGCAAACCCTGCGCCAGCCCTTTCCCAATGGGTTGCCACATATTGCCCCTTGAATATGAGTTCAGAATAATACATTAAACACGAAATAAGCTTTTTTGTTATTGAATGTTGGCTCTTGATCCTTCCTTCACACGATGAGGATAGTCATTAGTCTTTGAGAAGACTGTGAAAGCATTGTTAGATTTTTCAAAACATTCTTTTAAACTACCTTCCTTCCATACCTTCTGGATCTGATTATTTGAGATGAATATACCCTCAGGTTGATTCTTTTACGTTTCCTTCTTTTTTTTTTTTTCTCCTAACAACATAGGGGACTACAGTAAGATTTAAAAATTGGTCTCTTCCTTTCTCTTTGTTCTTTTAAGAAAACTAGGATGTGGTTTCCTTAGCAGTGCTGCTTTTAAACAGCTTAATCAGAACATGCATGTGCATATATATTTCTTAGTACGGTTTGCAAGAGGGTTCAAGTATGGAGGACCGTGCAGGCCTGAAGTATAAAGTAGGGGTGTGTCTGTGTGTGTGATCCTTTTCTTTCTATCTTGTAGCTCAGAAAACAAAAGGCTAAGGGACATTCGGTATTGGGAGTCTAGTTTTGTAGGTAAATATAGCAGCACATGAGCTTGTTCTCTTTCGTCTGCTTGAGGAAGTAATATGTTTTCCTTTAAAAACAGGCTCACAGGCTCTCCTCCCTCTACCATCCTGTCCTACCCCCATCATCCTGTTGCCTCCCTGCAACTCCCACTCATACACTATTCCTACCCCAGCAGGTTGTCTGTGATATTTGGTTAAATATGATGAGAGTCAAATAGATAGGCCTTGTTTTAAAAACTCTACCAGAGGAAATGATGGTACCTTGAGTAGATATTTTTAGTCATTGGCATATACAGATAGCATGGTTTTCTGTTTGACACATTGAATGGTAGTCACAAAGATGATTTAATTATTAATAAACAGCTCTAGGAAAGAATGTGAGTCATATGAATCACTCTTCTGTTTATAAATTATGGAGTATATGAACTACAGAAGCCGCCTTAATGCAAGTCTTAAATCAGAAATTTAAATCTATAAGGAATCAAACAACAAATGCAAAGTTTTTCCTGTTTGTATTAATTTCTCCTCATACATACTACATCTTTTGCACACAAGGAGCTTCTATCACCTTAATTAAAATGGCTTTGTATCTAAGAAACCTGAGTGTGCTTACAAAACAGGTAAACATGACTTGTAAATGTAATCATTCTGTGTGCAGATTGCAGAGCAGAGCGGGGAGCACAAAGTTTGAGTCTGTGTATGTTTGATTCTCAGACACTCGGCTATTCAAATTTAATACTGGAGGATATTTCTGAGAATTCTTCAATTGTATGAAATTGTCATGAAAGAGGAAATTGAGTATGTACTTTAGGAGGAGGGAGATATGTTTTTTAATGTTTTAAATGTGTTCGTTTTTAAAGGAAAGCAGCCTTCTTAAGCAACATGATTTTGCCTTAGTTTTTAATCTCCAAATTGAAATAACCAGCAAGATAATAAAATATTGTATTCTCAGATATTAAGAAGTTAAAATCATGTGCTCTCTTTTTGTGAGCCCTAGAGTAAGTGTAATTTGATATTGCTTTGCTGCAAAATTGGAACTGTTATCGTTTGAATATCATAGAATTGTATGTACTCTAAAACTGAAGGTTCTCAGACATGACCTTATTGTACATGTCTCAGATTTATTTCTAGCTGTTGTCCATATGTGATAGCTGAGAACCTATCACTGCAGAAAGCTAAAGCAAAAGAAATGTTGCAATATTACCATTAAAATTGAATCCTCCAATTACATTTAAAATGATTACCTGGGTCCCCGAAGCATTGTTTTATTCAGTTTTGAAGAGGAAATAGATAATTTAGTTTGTAACCTTGTTTGGTTGAAGTCAGATATATTGCTCTCTTTTCCTTTTTAGAATATGATCATTTTCAGAACACAATGAACATAATCAGGTTTTAAAAACTGAATGTCGTAGTTTGGATTATACATCTTAGGCGTTTGCGAAAAGAACAAACACAGATTCTTGTTGCTTTCCTCACCTGTACTAACTGTGTGTCTGTACCGTGTCTCTCATTTAGCCTTGCCAAACTGAAGCCCGAGAAGAGATGAACAACAAAGCGATTCAAAACATGTCTTGAACAGCACATATTGCACAGTTGTTGTTTTTTTTAAACAAACAATAAATTTACTTTTAATGAATTCTTAGTGGCTGTTGACGAATTTTGTTTACGACATCAGCAGTTTGATGGTTTAGTAATTTCCTTATTAATCCATTTGGAACTTTTGGATCTTGATTTCAAGCTTGGGGTTTAAATTACGCTTGAAAAGGCAGAGACATGTTTTTTTCTCTTTCCTTTCTTTGTTGGCCCCTTTTCATAGTGGAAAACCACAGTCCTCTCACTGCTGGCGTATTCAGAAATCATCAGCACACACCCATTGGATATTAGAATCAGAGTTTTCAAGATTCTGTAAAGGGCCACCACCCATTTGGTTGTGTTGTGTAACCACCAGTGACTTTGGGACACAGGCAGATGTTACAGGTGATTCAGGGCAGAGGCAAAGAGGTATGTGGGCTGGTACAGTCACCCATCAGGGATGAGATGCAACGGATAGATTCATGACCAGATGGACCAGTTTGAAAGGGCCTTTTTGGCAAAGGTTTCAGTCCCTTTGTGGATTACAGAGTTTAGACCAAAAATGGGTGGTTTGGGGCGGGGGGGTGGTGTAGGAAAATAAATTTCTGTGCTTAGATGGCTGAACCAGCAGGTTCTGCCCGTGTGAAAAAAGCAGAGCTACTTTGGCACATAGTAATCCCAAGGTTTGCTGAGACCACGTGTCGAGAGAGCACACACTCTTTCATAAATGTTTCTTGAAAGAGTCTGCCCGGCCAAGTGTTCGAATCACAGATCCAATGCTAGTGCAGGTGGATCTCCAATGGTCCTTACTATGGTTTGAAGCCTTCTCTCTTGTAAGAAGCCTTAATTCACAGTTTCATTATTCATGGCTTCCCAGGATTTGAGACAGAGACTGTATATTTAGTTAACTCTTTTTCCTGAAAATGTTAGCATTGCATTCTTACTGAAAATAAACATGGGTTGGGTTCATTGGCTCACACCTGTAATTCCAGGCACAGGAGTTCGAGACGAGCCTGGGCCACACAGTAAGGCCCTGTCTCTATTTAAAAAAAAATAAATAAAAATAAATAACTGAAGTCTTGAAAACCATGTGATAAAGGGTATTGTGGATTGGGTTGAGTGCCTGTGAGAAGGCTTGACCTCTGCTCTGACTTGAAAGCAGTTTGCAGTTCTACCCTCGCCCCCGCCCAAGTGAAAGCCCTCAGTTCTAGTAAGGAGACACACAGAAGAGTGTTTATTTGTCATGCTAGTTTTTTATGACTTGGGCCTAATTGCCATGGGGATTAATGTAACCAGTTTCACATTGGTACATGAAGTGGCATCCTGTGCAATCTGCTGATGATTTAAGGAATGCAGTTAAAGTAAGCACATAGAAAACAATGCTTCTCCAAATGAAACACAGTGAGATTTTACATAATTTTATTTGCTTTCTTGTTTGTCACCTGGACAAAGAATAGCTCTATTTTGTGATTATACACCCTGGGAGGTTTCCTTGGAGTGAGTTCTGAATATGTAAATCCTAAGGACTTAATGTATGCTTCTATTAATTTGAATTGAAACAGAGGTTCCCATTTTTAACACAGGAAAATAAATGTCCAGCTGACCTGCTAGCAAAGACAAGTTCTAAGATAGCTGATATCATATTCTTCAAGTATTCTTCTTTTCCTGGTTAGCAGTTTTAAATAGAGAACCTCTGACATCCACAGCACCCAGGCTGAATGCAGAGGAAGCTGAGGAGGCACAAAGCATGACGGCCGGGCCTCTCTCAGACCTTTTCTGACATTCTTTAACGTTTCTTTTCCATAGACCTGTGGCATGAATATAGAATGCAGGTGTCAAGGATGACACCTACTTGATAGTCTCTCTAAAGCAAACCTTTTCGCAAAAGAAATTCTTGACAGTTCTGAGATGCTAAGTCAATTTCAATTCCAGGCTGTGTGGAAAATGGAATCTTTTTTCTGCAATTGATGTGAAAATTGAAGGCTACTGACTATTCACTTTCTAATAACACAGGGTAAATAAATACTATCGCACTATTGAAAAATGCACTTAGAAGACAAGCTCAGCTAATGATATTCACCACAACATATGTTGGAAATATTCCTTGTGAATGGTTTTACTTGTTACCATTAAGGTTCCATATTGTTTACATTAAATATAATAGATCAAGTACATGTTATTCCTAAGTGTACTTGTATCAAGCCACAAATTAGTATATAAAGGTATTGTTTTGTCCTGATAGTCTTTTAAAGAATTCACTGGGGGACCTCTTTCCTAATTGAGCGTTGAATGGTTTTCTTCTGACCTATGTTTAATAATAGCCAATTTAGAAGCAAAAGACTAAAATCAGATTAAATTTTTATCATAGTGAAATAACCAGGTCTCCTATTAACCTTTCTGCTTGCAGTTTTTTTTTTTTTTTTTTTTTTTGGATGGTTGATCCTTTTCCCCACTTGCATCTCATGCTTTAAGCCAAGAGCCAAACCATTCTGGTCCTCTTTTGCCTCCTGCAGGCAATTCATAATTCTTTCTGCATCATCCATGACTACTCTTTTCTTCTTGGGCGGGGGGGTGGTGGGGGAGATGGTTGAACCTCTGCCCCCACCTCCATCCCATGCTGTAAGCCAAGGCCAAGCTCCCAAAAAACCATAACCATTCTGGTCCTCTCTTCCCTCTTGCAGGACATTGCCCCAACAATGTTTAATTATTTCTTCTCTCTTCTAAATCCATCTGATCCATCTGTGACTGCCTTTTTTTTTTTTTTTTTTTTTTGGAGACAGGGTCTTGCTCAGCAGGAGTACAGTGGTGCAATCATGCCTCACTGCACCTTGAACTGCTGGGCTCAAGTGATGCTCCCACCTCAGCCTTCCCAGTAGCTGGGACTACAGGTGTGCACCACTGTGCCTACTACTTTTTAAATTTTATATAGAGGTGGGATCTCACTTTGTTGACCAGGTTGGTCTCAAACTTCTGGCCTCAAGCAATCCTCTGGCCTCTGCCTCCCAGCATGCTGAGATGAGGCATGAGCCACTGCCCCTGGCATTGCTCTTCTCTCTACAGGATCATTCACGTTGTTTTGCACCATGCTGTTACCTCCTCCATCTTAGAGAAAATTCTCTCTTAGCCCTACTTACTCTCCAACTACGATCTCATGTCCTCTTGCCCACCACAGCAGACCCTTTGATATATTTGCTGTCTCTTTTTTCCGATTCTGTCTTGAACTTGCTTCAATGAATCCTTTACCCTTTCCACTCAGCAAATCCTGTTCTCGTCCAGCTCACCAGTTCCTCTTCCTTGGGAAGTCGGGGTCCATTTTCATCCCTCATCATGGTCCACTGGCAGTACCCAGCATGTTAATCATGGCTCTCCTTTAAGATCACCTTTGCCAGCTTTCCCTCCTCCTCCCTGGCCTACCCTGTCTTGTCTCCTTTGCTAATTCTGTGCCATACTCTGTCCTCCAGGTCTTGTGCCCCAGGGCTCAGTCCAAAGTCCTCTTTTTTTCTCTTTTTGGTAACACAGAATTTTGATATTCTCAGGAAACAGCCTTTGTGATCCAAATACAGCCTATAGGCAGATGACTCTCAAATTCACCTCTCCTGCCTGGACATTTTCTTGGAACTCTTCATTTGTAGTTTCAACCATCTTCTTGACACATTCACTTGGAGATCAACCAGACACTTGAAACTTCACATGCTCCCAACTCACTGCTGGATTCCCTCTCCCCACAAACTGCTCCCGCAAGCCTTCCTTTTCTCAGATAATGGCAGTTCTGTCTTCTCAGTTGGTTAGATCCAAAGCTTTGGAGTGATCCTTGACACCTGATTTTCCCTTATGCCCCACAAGCAGTTTAAGAATGTATAAAAGCAAAAGTCCATTAGCTCTGTTTTTGGTACACATCTGCAATCCTACTTTTCAGCCCCCACCGCCGCTGTTACTGTGCCCCAGTGGTCCAAGCTCTGTGTCCTGTCTTCCTGGCTTAGGCAGTAGCCCTCTCACTGTGCTCCCTGCCTCAACCCCTGCTTCCTGCAGTTTATTCTCACCACCACATCCAGAAGACACTTTTCCCTCCTCTGTTCAACCCCCCAGTAGCCCTCGGCACCACTCAGAGCAAAAACCAAATCCTTAGGGCCCTACAGAACTGGTCCCCCACCCCAACCTCTTTGACCTTGTCCCTACCGCTCTTTCCTTCGGTAACTTTACTCTTCCCTGAACCTACCGGGTCCACTAGAGCCTTTTCCCTTGATCCTGCCTCTACCTGGAATAGCCTTTTCTCAGGTATTTCTAGGTTCACTCTTGCACCTTTAACATCTTTATTCAAGAGTCAGCTTTTTAGAGGGTCTAGCCAAAATTGCAAACTCTGCTCCCTCTCACCCTGACACTTTTCTAACCCACTTTTTGGCATCATTTTTCACATTTGCACTCCTACCTGAGCTATGATAGATCCCACTCATTTGATGTAAATATACATTGACATTGACAGAGAATGTTAACCCATTTTTCCCCTGCTGTATCCCTGGCAGACTGCATGATGCGTCCATCATCAGTGCCCAGTAAGTGTAACAGGTGCCCATTGCCAAACCCCTTCAGTGGCCATTCTCTGCCTCTGTGTCTGAGGCCTCTCTGAAGCCTTGGAAGGCAGCTCTGTGTTTCCATCTGTGCCTGCTGGATGTGTCCAGGAATAACACCTTGGAGCAGTCTTCAACGCCAGTGTAAATGTACCCCAGTCCCCATGGCCGTTGGGTTTATAGCACTAAGTCATAAGGTCTGCACTCTTCACCCTCAGACCAGGAGCTTGTTGGAAATGTGGAATCCCAGGCCCTGCCCACATCTGCTGACATTAGAATGTGCAGCTTAACAACCCTGGGGATTCCTGTGTGCATTTCAGGTCGAGAGGCAGCAGCCCCTACCCTGCTCCCAGAGTTTGCCTGTGGGGTTGTGTTCCCCATACCCACAGTTTCACAGGCTCAGTAACATCCCTTTGTGACAGCCTTTCCTCCCCACTGTGGCATCTCCACTTCTCTCCCAAGTGTTTCTTCCCTTAAACCACTGTCCTGAATCCTTGTCCCAGGGTCTGCTTGTGATTAAATCCAGACTAAAACAGTGTTGAGTGAATGAATAAATAAAACTTTTGAGCCGGGTGCGGTGACTCATGCCTGTAATCCCAGCACTTTGGGAGGCCGAGGTGGGCGGATCACGAGTTCAGGAGATCGAGACCATCCTGGCTAACATGGTGAAACCCCGTCTCTACTAAAGATACAAAAAAATTAGCCGGGTGTGGTGGCGGGCGCCTGTAGTCCCAGCTACTTGGGAGGCTGAGGCAGGAGAATGGTGTGAACCCAGGAGGCGGAGCTTGCAGTGAGCCAAGATGGCGTCACTGCACTCCAGTGTGGGGGACAGAGCGAGACTCCGTCTCAAAAAAAAAAAAAAACTTTTGGAATCAGCGGTGAATAGTGTATGCTGGAAACTTCTGTTGGGGGTAATTTTGCAAATTATGACAAGTCTTCATACCAGGACAGTGCTGGCGTTCCCATCTTTGGAAGGCAATGTCACTGCCGTCTCTGCCTTTGTATATGTACATACCTGTGACTGCACACACAGTCCCCAAAGAGCAGCCTTTCATGCTCCATGGATCTACATCATGGTATTTGGATTATTATTATTATTATTATTTTGAGATGGAGTTTCGCTCTTGTTGCCCAGGCTGGAGTGCAACAGCACGATTTCAGCTCACTGCAACCTCTGCCTCCCAGGTTCAAGCGATTCTCCTGCCTCAGCCTCCCGAGTAGCTGGGATTACAGGCATGCACCACCACACCTGGCTAATTTTGTAATTTTAGTAGAGATGGGGTTTCACCATGTTGGTCAGGCTGGTCTCAAACTCCTGACCTTGTGATCCCCCTGCCTTGGCCTCCCAAAGTGCTAGGATTACAGGCGTCAGCTGTCACGCCTGGCCTGGTTTATTATTGAAGTTCTTTTATTCTGCTAAAAATAGCCATAGATGATTTTTGTAAATTAAAAAAAATTAATTTTGATTTTTTTTTGAGACATTCTTGCTCTGTCACCCAGGCTGGAGTGCACTGGCGCCATCTCAGCCCACTGCAACCTCTGCCTCCTGGGTTCAGTCAGTTTTCCCTCAGCCTCCCAAGTAGCTGCGATTACAGGCATGAGCCACCACACCCACCTAATTTCGTAGAGATGGGGTTTCACTATGTATGCCACGCTGGTCTCCAACTCTGGACCTCAAATGATCCGCCCACCTGGGCCTCTCAAAGTGCTGGGATTACAGGCGTGAGCTACCGTGCCCAGCTTAATTTTGAATTTTTTTAACAAAAAAATTTTTTTAGAGACAGGATCTTGCTCTGTCACCCAGGCTGGATGGAGTGCAGTAACATGATCCTTGCAACCTTGAACTCCTGGGTGATTCTCCTGCCTCAGTCTCCTGAGTAGCTGGGACTATAGGTGCATGTCACCATGCCCAGCTATTTTTTTTAATTTTTTACTTTTTGTAAAGATGGGGTCTCACTTTATTGCCCAGGGTATTTTCAAACTCTTGGCCTCAAGTGATCCTCCTGCCTGGCCTCCCAGACTACTAGGATTGCAGGCGTGCACCACTGTGCCCAGCCATGATTTAAGTATTCTCTACATAAGACTGTCAGAAAAGATAATTATGATTACCAGATTAAACATTCCATGTTGGGAAATTCCCTGTTTTCAGGCTGAGGATTGTATAGTTGAGTGGTGATAGATTTAAGCAAAGAGTTTGTGTTAAAATTGCCCTTTCATGTCTGCCTACGCCTGAAAACGTCAGAGTCTAGGAGTTGTGTAAGATTCTGTTTCTAAAGAAGTCAAAACTGGTTTTACTCCTTACAAGCTTTGTGGGCAGCTGCTGCAGAGCAAATGAGCGGGTGGAAGGCCTCCCTTCTGAAGGCCCCAGCCATGGGCCACTTACAGACAACCTCTGCCTCGCCCACTGGAGGTGCTCTGGGGTTTCCCTTTCACTACCGCTGCTAGGTATCCACACATTTCTCCAGAGGCACCAGGGCCCAGCCCACACCTGGGGCCTGGAATCTGAGGTATGCCTTGACAGGCTGATGACAACCTCACCTTCTTAGTTTCTTCTGCCATGACATTTATAATATTTATATTGTGCCTTCCATTTCTTTTATAATGACAATATTATCTAACAATGTTAGTCTTTTTTTAAAAAAAAGGAAATGAAGAACTTTACAGTCTCTGCTCATACAAAGGAACAGATACTTTGAAATGAACTGAACAGATACTTTAAAGTGATGGAAACCAACTACAAAATTTTTCTAACTTGCTATATTAAGGTTTCTCAATTTCCACTCTCCTGGCTAATTTAGAGGATGATCTATTATCAGTTTTTATTCCATTTCTGATTGTGTTAGGTGGTATGTTGGTCATTCTGACTTTTTAAGGCAAACAATAAGCTATTTCTCATGTAGCCAATACTGTGGCTAGCAGTCAGCATTCATTCATTGCATGTTGATACTGGTGGACACTGCAGAGAACATTGTTTTCAATAACCCCTTTACACCTCATAATAACCCTATAAGGTACTAATTTTAGCCCTGTTTTATGAATGAAGAAACTAAAACATAAAGGTGTGGAGAAGAACTTACCAAGGTCACAAGGTGATTGGTGGTAGAGTCACACCGAATTTGAACAATGGTCAACCTCAAAGGCCGTGTTCCTAACACTCTCCTGCACCATCTGAGCCTTCTTACCCTTCCGGGTAGGTTTTGCCACCCCTAAAACCTATGTGGGAGCCAAGATTGCTATGCGACATGGCATTGCTATTGTGAGTGCTATGGAAAAAAGCACTCACATGTTACTAGCTTGGAAATGCAGAAGTTAGTATTTTTTGAACCTGACTTTCACGTTTTATTCCTACTTGATTTCTATAGCTTTCTCTGTCTATGGTCTCTTCTCTTCCCAAAATAATTCTTTTTTTTTTTTTTTTTTAATTTTGTAGAGATGGGGACTCACTTTGTTGCCCTGGCTGATCTCAAACTCCTGGCTTCGAGTGATTCTCCCACCTTGGCCTCCCAAAGTTCTGGGATTACAGGCATGGAACACAATGCCTGGCACCAAAATAATTCTTAAGGATTTTTACTGCTAATGAAAAATTTCCCAGCTGTCTCATTCCTCTCCCTCTTCACAGACTCTCAGATCTGTCTGTGTAGATGGGATGGCAGCCGTCCCTGCTCCAGAACACAAACGAGGATGATTTTAAAACAATGCCCTCTTTCCTCCGGCTCTCTTCCTTCCAGGTGGCTCTGTGCTGCACATTCTCTGCCTCTTCCTGTTCCCACCCTCATTTTCCCCTTTCCTCACTGCATGCCACCTTGTACCTCTATCTTGCTCCACCATTGCTGCCTCTTATTTTTCCCTATCAAAACAATTATGAGGTCATTCTTCTTTTCCGCAGACTGTGTTAGCAGTTTTTGCATCCTCTGCTCATTCCTCTGTTTCCTTGTCTTCCTCTCTACCTCAACCCATGCCCTGTCAGTGCTGCCCAGCTCACAATTACCTGATCCTTGGTGGGTACACTGGCTCACCTCTCAGGGCTTTGCTCCTTGGGAGGCTATTCAAGCTCAGCATCACCTGTCTCACATGTGTCAAACCTGACCTTTGTAAATTTCCACTAACTGAAGATTGTAGAGGAAAAAAAAAAAAAAAAACATTTTATCGAATTCCTGCTCTTATAGCTGATTTTAGCTATTAGGAAAACATCCCAAGTTGAACTTTTCTATTCCTAGAATTTCAGGTTTCTTTCCTTTTTAAAAATTTTATCTCCTTTTATAGTAGTAAAAATATTTTCCTTTTTTTTTTTTTTGGAATGGAGGTCTTAAGCTCAGTGTCAAGAATAAAATCATTTTCTTAATTGAGAAAGTGATGACATCTGTTTAATTTATCTCAGGATATCTTGATTCTGGAACAATTTTGAGAAAGTAAAGTTTAGATCAACTGCAAGTAGGTACTCTAACAGGATGGAAATTTTCCTTTGATGTTCTTTCTAGGCCGTAGCAATAGCCAGTTGCCTGATGTTACTTTGAGCACAGTGGCAAAGCATTGATAATCACTTAGGCAGAACACATTCACATAAAATTTTACCTGCCTTGCACGAAAAAAAAAAAAATTCACCTGGGCAGTAAAATAAATTCTGAGCGTTTTATTTTTCACCTGGCAAAAATGGTTTCTAATGATGGGCAGGTGGATTTTTTTTTTTTTAAAACTTGGTTGTGGAGCAGGTGTGATGATTTTAGTAATTGAGAGGTAAAACCATTTGTTTCTTACATTCAACAGATATTTACTGGAGTGCCTACTACATCCTTGGCACTGTTAGAGGTGTTGGGGATTTAGTGGTGGATACAGGAGACATGACAGTCACTGAGTAAGTAGGTCCTGCTCCAGGACCTCGTGAAAGGGAGATGGGGAGATTGTGGGAACTTGCCACAAATGGGCCTAGCGCAGACTAGAAGCCATCTGCCTTCTTCTGAAAAATGACATTAAAACTGAGGTCTGAAAGAGGTTTTGACTTCTTTCTCTGAACTCAAAGGGGAAAAAGGAGTGTTTTGCAGCAGTGGGATTTAACCTTTTTTGATATCATCTGTAAGAAGAAATACATCCTACCTTGCAACCTCGTGTACAGGTATGGGCACAGATAGCTAAAGTAAACATTTCACAGAACAAGTGATACCTGCCCTTCTCAGTGTGATGGAGTGTGATGTATTTATTGAGCAGCAGCATAGGGTAGTGGCTAAGAACCTAAACTCTAAATTTAGATGTCCTGAGTTCAAATCCCAGCTGTATGCTCACCAGCCTTATATGTGGGGCCAGTTAATTAACCTCTTTGTGTTTTACTTTTTTCAGTTGTGAAGTGTGGATAATAATGGTACCTGCCTCACAGGGTTGTTTTGAAGCTAATGGGAATTAATAGATACAAAGCATTTTAGAACTCCTCCTGGTACAAAGTAAGTACTTTGTGGGTATTAGCTGCTGCTGTTGATACTAATATTCTGCAATTCATTTTTTTAAAATGGTAAGTAAGTGCCACTAAATCAATTTCAGGTCTTCAGTGAGTTCCAAAACAAAATTTGAAAAACACCATTTAGATGGTGGAAATCCTCTCGGTTTGCGAGGGTGGGATGAGGAACCTGGAGGCATTGGAGAGGCAGGTGGCCTCTCATAAATGACTCTTGATATGGCTTGACTCTGCTCCTAAAGATAGTGGGTAGCCGTTCAAGAGAATAGCTTGATAAAGTTTACAGTGTTTAGAAAATTAAAAGATTCCTCTAACCACAGTGTGTAGAGTGAACTGAAGGGCTAGACCAGAGTGATGTCAGGAACTGTGAGGCAGCTTTTGTAAAAATTGTGGCCAGTGATGGAGGTAGCCGTAGGGACAGAGACATATAGATGTATTTCTCGGGTAGACTCTAGGGGACTTGCTTATTTGATTTGATGTTAAAAAAAAAAAAAAGAAAGGAGAAAGAACAATAAGAAAGAATTGCCACAGTTTTAGCCTGGTCAGCTGGGTGGATAGTCACACACCGGCTAGTAAATACTGGAAGAGGATCCTATTTGGAGGACATGTGACATGTTGCATCTCATAAGCCTGTGATATGTCTACCTGGAGGGAACTGGAGGGTGGAAGAGGGGGAAGGGCTGGCACTGTAGAGATTTGGAAATCAAAGACATGTCAGGTGGTGCTTGCAACCATGGCAGTGTGAGTGAACAGATGGTCTGGGAAGTGCATATAGAGGGAAGGAGTAATAGAAGGTGGCCAGAGAGAGTTCTAAGGCCCCTTTGAATATCACTGGCGCTCAGGGCAGGAATGGGGCAGAGGAAGGAGCTGTTGGTAACTGAGAAGAGGCCACTGCAGAGAGAGGAGGAAAACCAAAAGAGTGCAGTCACTAAAGCCATTAAAGCAAGGATGTGTTTTTAATTAATTAGAATGATGTGGTCAACATTGTTCCTGCTGAGAGGTCAGAAAGTCCTCCTGGTCTTGGCTACATAGAGTGATTAGTCAGTAGGTGTCAACTGGACCTATTTTGAAGGGTTACCCAGCACTCTGTGATATACTTGAATATTTCTATATGATGCAGGTGTGGCTAGCATCTCTGATGCTAATGCTTGTTCAAGTTGAGAACATCGCATATCCCTGTTTTAAGAAGCAGAGCTTTTTTCGTGGCACTGTGATACAAACACAAGCGCAAAACCTGTGCCAGATTTCCGTAGTTTTTGAGCAATAGAAATGACCTTTTAGGTGACATTAGGTGAGTCCTAATTGCAGATTCTCACAAAGGATTGTAGCTATTAGGATATAAGGAATTAATTTGTAAGTACTTAACAAAAGTTGCAGGAAAAATAAATTTGGTGATTGATTTTGCTGCCTGTAGGATCACTTCTTACCCTCCATGGTGAGAGACTGTCATTCACTGTCTCTGCCTTTCTCTTGTATGTTGGGAGTTGTCCTGCTGAACACGACCTTCCTAGAGGTATCTGTGGGTTAAGGATCTTCGTGGCATTAGCTACTCTAAATTAGCTGCCTAGTTCCAGTCTTCTCTCATGCTTACAGAACAAGAAAAGTACTTATAGTCAGTAAATTGTTTTGTCAAAGTCCAAGCTTTAAAATTGCCCCCAGCCCTGCCATTTTTTTTTTTTTTAAACAAGATCTTGCTCTGTCACCCAGGTCGGACAGGCTAGAGTGCAGTAGAGCAAGCATGGCTCACTGCAGCCTCCTGCCTCAGCCTCCCATGTAGCTGGGACCACAGGCATGCACATTCATTCATTCATTCATTCATTCATTTATTTGTAGAGATGTTTTCTCACTTTGTTATCCAGGTTGCTCTTGAACTCCTGACCTTAAGTGATCCTCCCATCTCTGCCTCCCAGAGTGTTGAGATTACAGGTGTCAGCTACCATGCCTGGCCAAAATTACCTTTTTAGGAAGCTTTTCTTTTCCAATATTGTGACATTTAACCATTATAACACATAATCAGGAGCCCCCACTATGTACTCGCATACATTTCCAGACTGTGTTTTCCCAGGGTTTGTTTTTTCCAAGATTCGTGAATGCTTCTATTCCCATGACTTCCAAAAAAATTGAAATATACTATGATTTGCGGATATCTTTGTTTTTCAGGGCAACAGTGTCCATCTTTCATGTCTATCCAAAGGGACATAAAGTCCTTAGTATGTTCAAACTATTAATGTGAACTTTTTATTTGTACATGCATTTTTAATTTTGTGAGTCATTCTGTGTATGATGTACTCTCTGGTTATTGCATTCGGAAACATTTTAACTGGAATTATTTCTGAAAGTGTATTTCCCAGGAAAGTGTAGACTTATATGTTTTTCCTACTGTGACACAATTTTGATTTTCTTTTTTATTTTCAGTAATAAAGTATTATGAACTAAGTATTGTTTTTAAAAAGGTAGACCATGTAACCAGTTAGCTATTGTTTGGTAATTTTGGTGATAGTTAGATACCATTACAGTCTTTAAATGGGTTACCACTAAGATTTTATCTTTCTTAATTTTAATGAACAAACAGAAAAATTTATATAGCATTTTTCCTGTGGAACTCCTTTTTCAGAAGGTCCCACATTCAAATTAGTTTTATCCATGCAGGTCTTATTATCTTTTATTCTCAAAGTTCTATGCTTTACTCTTTGGCTACACTCCTGTCTATTTGACAGAATTTCTTTAAACATTATCTTGTAAGACAGACGTTCTCTGAGTCATAAAAGCAACATTTTTATCCAGTTTCCATTTAGTCTGGTCAGCAAAGGGAAAAGACCTCTCCCTTTAGAAGTGTCTTCCACCGTTGTCTATACACACAGCTGGTGGACAGCCGTCTGATTAGAGAGAAAGCTCTTATTAACAGCCAACATAATAGAAAGTGCATGAAGCCATCACCAACTGGAGAGTACCCAAATAGCATCAGAAACAATGAAGAGAAAATGAAAATCAGTTCTGACTCATGGATTGTTGTTTTCCTTTTGTCTTCAGTACTGACAGTCTTTGTCAGCTGGAATAGCAGCCTTGGCCTGAATATCTATTGGTGTTTATTTGCAGTTGTCTCAATTAGTTCTGCTCTTAGCCTTTTGGGAGGCACTGGGCTCCTTCTCGCACTCTGTTGGCCACTGTGGGTTGACTTTGAGGGTGCCATCCTGACAAAATCAGTTGTTGGGAACTATAAGACTGAACAAGTTAGGTATTGATCTGAAGATGGGAGCATTTCCAAAGATGTTACAAAGGATGTATTATTTTCTCTCACTGGGAAGCCAAATAGATGAAAGCAGACACTCCTTGCTTGCTTATCTCCATGCCTTGATCTGTAAGAAATTGTCTTGGTTGTAGCACAGACTCAAATACTTGTGGCTTAAACAAGCCAGAGTTTTATTTTGTCTCATTAAGTCTGGGGATTGGAAGTCCAAAGATCATATGGTCGCCTCAGAGTGTTGTCAGCATCACCACCTCCTTTTTATTCAGCCATCCTTAATCTGTATTTTATTGTTGTTATCATTTTAAATCGTGGTGAAATATACCTAATATTTACCACTGTAGCCATTTTTAAGCCGTTTAGTTCAGCAGCAGTAAGTGTGCTCACGTTGTTGTGCACTTCACCGCCACCATTAGTTTCCAGAACGCCTTTCATCTTGCGAAACTCTGTACCCATCAGCCGCTATCTCCCCAGTTCCCTCTTCCCCCGCCCCTGGAAACCACCACTTTACTTTCTGTCTCTATGAGTTTGACTACTTAAGCTACCTCATATAAGCCGAATCGGTATTTATCTTCTTGCCATTGATTGATTTCACTTAGTATAATGTCCTCGAGGCTCATCCGTGTTGTAGTGTGTGTCAGGATTTCCTTCCTTTTGAAGCTGAGTAGTATTTTATTGTATGTATATACGTCATTTCGTTTATCCATTCCCACGTCGATGCACGCTAGCTGTTGTAATAAGGCTGCTGTGAACGTGAGTGTCTTAACATGCGTTTCTATCCTCAGTGTCACAACTCTCAGGGTTACAACTCTAGCTAAGTCAGCTTCTTTCTCTGGATCTTTTCCAGAAGTGCCACTCATCAGTTTCTGTGAACCAGAAATTAAGGATAACAATGATAATAAAATAGCTCATATTTATTTAGTGTTTTTACGTGCCAACACACAGGGCTGAATAATTCATTTCATCTTCACAATAAATCTGTGAGGATGGTTACATTTTACCAAAGAGGAAATTGAGGTTTAAAGAGGTTAAATGAGTTGCCCCTCACAGCCAGTTAACAGCATAATGCTAGGAAGAGGCAGAGCTGGAATTTGAACCCAGGATTCTGGCTCCAGAGGCCATGCTCTTAACTACTGTCTTTTATCTTCAGCTCCTGTTTTCAAGGGAAGCTGGGGAATGTAGTTTGATCCCGAATAGGTACATTTCCTCTCCCAGCCACATCAGGGTTTTACTAGTAAGGAGAAAGAAGAGAATGGATGTTGGGTGAGCAGCTTGCAGCACCTGCCTCTCCAGCTCACTGCTCTGAAGCCAGGTGGCCTCGGGCCTCTGAAAGTGCAGCTGCTTTGTAACTCTGGGCTGCTGTCCACCCTTACTTTATTGTGCTGGCCAAAACTAACCACCACTGGCCAGATCATTTTCATTTAACCAAAAAGACACACAACAGACCACAAATGATGGAAAATGCTACCACTGAAATGGTCATGGGCTTCCAAACTGAGGTAGACTAGAGTAGCTACCTGGAAATGGAGGAGGAGATGAATGTTTAGATATTCTTGTTAGGAAATAGTGTCTGTTACATATTCAGTGATGATTTCTGCCAGCAGTGTGCTACGTGTTTTAAAAAATGATTGCATTTTATCTTTGCTATTACTATTTTTTATACAGTAGTTTTATTATAATTTAATAGTGCCAGTTATCACACATCAAATACCCCAAGTCTTTTTGATTTTAGAGTTAAGCTCTTATTTATTTACTTACTTATTTTTTTTAGAGACAGGGTCTTGCTTTGTCACTGAGACTGAAGTGCAGTGGCGTGATCATAACTCATCACAGCCTCAAACTCTTGGGCTCAAGCAATCTTCCCACCTAAGCCTCCCGAGTAGCTAGGACGACAGGCGTGCGCCACCGTACCCGGCTAATTTTTGCATATTTTCTAGAGACGTGGTCTCACTGTGTTGTCAGGCTGGTCTTGAACTTCTGGGCTCAAGCAGTCCTAAGTGCTGGAATTCCAGTTGTGAGCCACAACGCCCAGGCTGAGTGAGGCTGTTTATCATGGTGTTTTAATGTTGGTTGTAGTGACCTTGGTGTCTTTTTAGTCTTGTGGGTCTTGTTTGTTGGTCAGTTGGTTGGTTTGTTTTTAAGAGATGGTTTTGCTCTTTGCCCAGGCTGTTCTCAAACTCATTTGACCTCAGCCTCCCAAGTAGCTGAGATTACAGGAACATAGGAACATGCCATGGTGCCTAACTCTCTTGTGATTACTTTGAAAATATCCCCCAAAGTATTCTTGTTCTAGCATGTTAGATCTTGTCTTCTGGGACTTAGATGGAATGCTTTGATACTTTTATGTCTGATACTTTCAAGCCCCTCCACTATCAGCATGTACTGATTGTTACTCTGTATTGAGAAATAATCACATCATGCATTTTGGTAGACATTTAAGAGTCCAAGTTACATTTCCCACATCCACGTATTTTACAGTCTAGTTAAAGATTCTTACATAGTGATCTTTATAAAGTTTATTTTAATATAATTTTAGTATAATAAATAATGAGTTGGTCAGGTATGAGCTCATGCTTTTAATCCAAGCACTTTGGGAGGCCGAGACAGGGATTGCTTGAGCTCAGGAGTTTGAGACCAGCTTGGGCAACATAGCAAGACCTTGTCGCTACAAAAAACTTAAAAATTAACTGGGTGTGGTGGTACGTGCCTATAGTCCCAGCTACTCAGGAGGCTGAGGCGGCAGAATTCTTGAACCCAGGAGTTTGATGCTGCAGTGAGCTATGATTGCACCACTGCACTCCAGCCTGGGCAACAGAGCAAGACCCTGTCTCTAGTCCAACGTGTTCTTTGTGCAAAGGCTAATAGTTGGGCCGTCAATAACTTATTTTAAAATATAATATAGTTTACTTTATGAACTCTTAATGTGTAAATCTAAGTGAAGAACCTAGTCATTGAAAGCAGTGGAGGTAAATCAGAGAGAGATGAGTATACTGTAGTAGAGAGAATTTGGGATTTAGACTTTCTAGCCTTCCCTGCCCAACCCAGCTAGCTCAGCCCCATCCTGCCCCACTGCCTCTGGCATTTAAACATATCAGCCTCAGTTTTCCTTCTTTCCGCGTTCTTCACATTTAATTTTAAGAACTAAATGAAAGAATGAGTATGGAAGGCTTTTGAAATTTTAAGGCAGGGTACATCTGTCTGCTCATGTTGTTCACTAAGTTCCTCTTCACAGGGTTTTCTGCCCTTAACTTAATTATGCCTGAATTATTTCCTCAATAGAGTCTCTGAACTCCTTTGCTAAAAAAAGATATATAGGTTATTTCTACCCACTGAGATTTGTGTATATACTGTCCCCAGTGAAGTGAGTTTTGCTAATACGTCATGAGTATACACACTAGTTTAGACAAGATAGTTTCCACCTGCAGCCAGGGAAAAGCAACATAATGATATCCTGCAAAAGCAGCTCTGACTGGAGGAGACTCAGAAAATGAGACTGAAGGCAATGATGAAGCATTGCCTTCAGTTCCAGGATTCCGTCTTAGATAAACAGGATCTGCTTCCCCCAGAACTTTACCCTTGCTTGTGATGGCCAGTGAGCCAGCCTAGGGACTGAGACCACACAGCAGGCAGTGCAGACGTGACAGTTCTGAGAAGATGGAAATGGGATGAGAGGAATTCCAGGCCAGTGCACAAATCGACAAGTTGTATATTTGGACGCTTGTTGAACTATTTGGTCAAATAAGGAAGAATGTGGTGGTTTGACATTTGCCGAATTTCTTGTCCCTTTTACATGAGCAGCATTCAGACTGGAGATGAGACAGCACATCTCCGTGTTCTGACCCCTTGCTGCTTCACCCACCCCAGGATTTCAGATGGTTTCTTAACCACAGTTGAGTCGTAAATAATATTTAGTGCTGTACATCCTGGTAGAGAGAAACCACAGCACAAAGAGTGAAGGATCTTTTCTGGAAGAGAGCCATTGACTTTTTTTTGGTGGCTCGCCATCATTTTCTGTATGTGTTTTTTAATTTTTGAGTTTTTGTGGAGGTGGGGTGTCACTATGTTGCCCATGCTGGTCTTGAACTCCTGTCCTAAGGGATCCTCCCACCCCTGTCTCCCAAAGTGCTAGTATTGCAGGTGTGATCTACCATGCCCAGCTTTCTCTGTGTGTTAAACTCTCCAGGATACAGGCATGCTGCACAGATGGTGACTTTAAGCAAATATGTGACCTCTAGTCCCTTTTTCTTCAAAAGGGCATTGTGACACAGGTAGATGGCGGGTGTTTGCCTCTTGACTTGAACCTGCTCCCTCTGTGGGAATTTTTTCTTTCCTGTTCTAAGAATTAGGTTTAGTCTCCAAATCTTAGCAGTTTGTCCACAGAGCCCTTTATTGGGCCTTAAAAACATGTCAGCTCCCTAATGTAGAATCTGAATATGCGAATTAACTTAAAGATAAATAAAAAGAAAATCTGCACCTCTTAATTTACTCTGTAGAGAGCATTCGCTAAGAAATGTGAATCAAAAGAAATTGTTTCCTCTAATCAACAGAATAAAGTGCTGACGGACACCTTAACTTTACAGATAATGAGATCTTTAGGGAAGCTTTAATCTTTCAAAGTTTCCAGAAGCTATGCAAAGAGCCTGGGGCTTCCCCACCACCAATCCCAAAACTTTAATGATCACATTATTTGTCTGTCTTTGTGACTTTCGTCTGCTCTATGAACATACAAGGGTAAGAAAATATTTGAAGGTGTTTCAGTTGCTGTAACGTATGTATGTGTATCACTTCCTGTCAGTAGTTGAAACATAGAATTTGAATCACAATGCATATTTAATTGAGGGTGGATGTTTATAACTCAAAAAAAGATATCCTTACCTTGTGCGTGTGTTTGTACTACCTCATAAGCATTTACAACCTGGATAGCCATTTGATTAGCTAGGCAGATGGCAACCCGAATTATTATCTTTGTTATTGAATACCTCCTGTTGTTTGTCCTAGAGAAAGGTGTGTAGTGAAATATCATTCCACCTTTTCCTTTTTCTTCCTTCAAGTGCCCTTTTAAATGGATGTGTTTTTGTGACTTAGGTCTCATTAGCATTTCTTATGGGGACTGCCTTCAGGGCAGTACCACTTACTAAATTGTTCCCTTGCTTTAGGAAAAGGAAAACCATGGTAACCAGATGTAGGGTATGATTATTTGCCTCTGACCTGGCAAAGTGTTGGGTTTAACAAAAGAAGCTTAATAGAAATGTTCAAATTGACCCTTCTCATCACTTGGGCTGCTTAAAGCTCAATCAATCTCTCATTATTATCAGAGTTAGTCGAGCAAAGGCAGCAGTGATAGTATTTTTCATAATCACTCCTTGAGCCAAATGTAATTTGCAATTTGTAGTATTGTATTATGAAACAATAATGCATTAAAATGAACAGCGCAAGAATTAGGAATATAGTCATAAAGAAAGGATCCACAGAAGTAGTTGTGTGAAAGACACTCTCCAAATCATTTTAAGTGGACATGACTGATTTCAATGCCAAATTAAGCATTTAGAAAAATCAGAATTCTGTGCTTTTACTATATTTAAAGTATATATATATATAGTATGTTTGTATATATTTTATAATAACGTCAATTTAGTTGGGGGAAACAGAAATATAATGTGATTATTATTTGCATTTGGGTATTTGGGGTTATGGGATTAGTGTGGTTTGATTACCTAGGTAGGTATAATTTGAAAAAAATAAAGTGCATCAAGCCAAGGTATATCTTTTGCAAAGAGGGAATATTTTGCCGCAGAAATTATGTCTTCTTGTCTATCAGCTAGTTGATGTCCAAAAAGCTTCAGCATCATAATTAAGATATGCTTTCACTCATCTTCTTTCATTTTACTAGAATGGCTGTAAGTATAGATTATATGTATTATTTCAGTGATTTGTGTATTTATCTTGTGTTTTGAAGGATTACTGTGTTTGCTTTTATTTCTCTTAAATCTTTATATTTGAGTCCCACAGTTTTTTGTTTATTTGTTTGATTTTTAGATCTGTGGAGTTTGTGGTGATTCTTGTAAAGTCAAAATTGATTTTGTGCTCGGTTCCCTTTGTCCCCCCTATTTCCGATTCCTCATCTGTTGCTTTAATATTTCCTTGTTCCATATGCTTCTAGGACTTCTGAAGTGTCAGGTTACGAGGCATATCAGTGCATCCTTGATTAGCTAACACAGGCTATGCTGGAGTAGGAGTGCACTTATAAGGACATTTAATGGGAGTCCTGAAAGGGATATGTTATTCATTAAGTTTGCATTGCACATTTAAAGATTGTTCTAGCTTGGTTAAGTAGAAGCTGCTTTTTCTTAAAAAAAAATAATAATAATAATAAAGTTACCTCTTTTTCCCAAGATGCCAAGCAATACAAATTTATTTTATTTAAATCTAATCAGATTGGCACTGATGAAAAGTACACAATCAAATAATTATTCTCAAGTTTGTGAATTTCCTTTTAAAGAGAACCTCTGCCAAACTCCACCAACTTAAAACAGCATCCTGTCTTACAAAAGCGCTATCAAGTTGTCATGTACCCTTTCTCAGGCTCCTCTCTCATCATTGTTGATTACCAAGATGCTTTTTTGCCTAAATAGGAGCTTTCTGCTTTTCATAATCAACCTCCTCTTCGCTGATTCATCCAGCATTGCCACAATCTACTGCTGAGCAAATCAGTACTCTTTCATGGTAGCGATTTCTTAAAATGACACTAAAATATGTAAGATCCTGTACAGGAAGGACATATTAGAAGTGACTTATTTTCTTTTTCTTTTTCCCATTTGTAAAATGGAGGCTGAGGTACAAAAAATGTGGCCAGAATCCATGAGCATGTCATTACAAATGATAACTGCATGCAGTGAATTCCTTGTTATTTTACCCTCTGAATGGGTTTGGGCAGTTTGACGTGCTTCTGCTGTTGCCTGACAGTATTTGCATATGTCAGCACAGATGATTTTGACATTTGGAGTGTCACTGCATTTAGAAAGGTTGGCAGCATCCTGTGAATGGGTATATGGGCAGTTTTTCTGATCCTTTGCAATGATTAGGAGCAGTTCCTGGCCTTGCCTTCAAATCCCTGGCCTTCCGAGATAAGTTCTATTCAGGAACAATGTCCTTTGGACCTAATTTCCACCGGCAATGCAAGATTTACTCATTGATTGATGGTGGAGAGGGTAGCCTCGCTCTGTTGCCCAAGCTGGTCTCGAATCCCTGGCTTCAAGTGATCCTCCTGCCTTGGCCTCGCAAAGTGTTGGGATTACGGGCATGAGCCAGTGCACCCAGTTCTATCTCATGTATTTAAACATAGATTTATTAACCAGCTACTTTCAGTGTGAGAGCACAGAGTCACTATCTTTGGTTCCTAAAGCTTACGAGGTGTCTGGCTGTGGTAAAAAGTGTCTTGGGTATGAATTCTAGCTTTGCTACTCACTCACTATATGACCTGACAAATCCTTCAAGCCCCTGTGCTTACTGAGGTTTCCCCTAAGCATGAGGATGATAACACCTGTCTTGCATGCTGGTTGTGGGAATCAATGAGATAAAAGCACATAATAAGAATTCAATAAATTCTAGCTAAGTGTAATTAAATAATCAAAAGAACATTCAACAAGTGCATAATTATGTCTCACTTAGGAATTACACAAAGTGAACTTCATAGGTCTTGGAATTTCATTTTCTCTTAGGCGTATCCAAGTTCAGACCAATTAAGACCTTTTAAACTAGCTACAAGCTGAACTGAACCCTTGTCCTAGCTTGCAGTGGGATTTTTAATCTTCTTTGATTTTCAGAAACATGTGGACATACATCTTCAGTGCATATGGACAAGAGTGTAGTAGGACAATCTACAAAGATATATGGCTAGATTTTTTTTCCTTTGAATAAAATTTAGAGCAACTACCTATTAGGACTTTAAACAAAAATAAGTCTGTTATTGTGTTAGAGACCAGGGTAATTGGTTGAGGGAAGTTAGTTCTGCACCAAGAATGTGGAAAAAGCACGAGAATCAATTAAAAGTTTCCCAGAGAAACTTGGATCAAAAACCAGTTAGGTGATGTGTATGACTCAGAGGAATAGAGGAATGATATGAAAAGTTCATGGGTTTGTTTTGATTTGAGTGAATAATGTGCTCTGGACTATGCAGAGAACTGGATTGAGACACAGGAATGACACAGGACAGGGTATGTGCTTTTGCTGTACAGGATCTTGAGGCCAGCTCATTGGGCAGCTGGTATCTCTCAAGGATCTTTAGGACAGATGACAGCATTACCACAGCTGGCCATGGTCAAAGACAGGTTATGCAATGGCTGTACAAACACATGGTCTTCAAAAACAGCAGGAAAGTTCCAGAAAGAAAAAATGAATTCCTGAAGAAAAGGACAGAATGGGTCATGTGATAGTGCAAATATGTAGAAAGGGTCAGACACAAGGCAGAATACTGAACTAGTGACTATATTGACCACTCCAGGGCAGGAGTTGGGCGTTTGCAGAGGATATGTGGCTTCCGGTAGCTGACATTGAACTCATATTTGATTCATTTTAAATTCTCTTCCCCAACCAAGCAGTATCACATAACCTACAAATTTCTTTGGGTAAATAGACATGCGGTGTAGCAAAGACTTCTTAGACATGAAGACCTAGGTAATTAGCAGTGAGAAATAACAGATTTCTAGGTGACATTTCAGTGGGGTGTTTTGAAGAAAAACTTATTTTAAAGACTATTGCTAAACCTTACAAGATAATTGGTTCCGGATATTCTGTTCATCTATTTTTAAATATGGCAGCAGATTTTTAAGACTTTTTTTAAAACACTGTATCATGTTTCAAAGTATGGTATTAGGAAAAACACATTCATTACAAAATTAATTGTATTTTTATTTATCGCAGGATGCTATCCATTATTATTCCGTGTAATTTTTTTCTAAAGACCTCTAATTTTGGTAGCAGCGGAAATATTACTATTTAAATAGTAAAATATTTCAATAGTATTCATACTGCAGAGAGAGTTATGTTGCTTTGCTGAAAACCCAAATGATGGTTTTAATAGCAAGGAAACTTGCCAGTAGTTACTTTTCAATGACATTTATTTCATTATAAAAACAGTAGAATTTGTTGCCATCCTTTGTTGTCATTTTGTTTGCTTTTTGCTTTCCCCATTCATCCTCAAGTTCAGGTTTTGTCCATCATTGTTCACTGTAATGGTACATATGGCTGATCTGGCAGACAGCAGTGATCTCATTTATAACGCATTATTGTAAAACCCATTTAGCAGATTAGTTTGAGATTACATTAGCTGAATGAAGACATTGCTGTGTCCTTTATGAAGAAAGCCATACATTTAAGACGTGTTACAATCAATTCTGCTCTGAATAAGACAGGGTTAGCTCACTGCATCTTTCTGTGAAGGAGTTTCTGGTGGAGTGTGGCATTTTTAAAAGTGTACCTTCACTCCTAATGCAGCACTACCTCTAAGCAACTAAGCAATTTTTCATTTATCTCAACATTTTAAAGGTATTTTCTTTTTATCCCTCTACTTTTTATTATTATTATTATTAAGATCTGGCCAGATGCAGTGGCTCACACCTGTAGTCCCAGCACTTTGGGAGTCTGGTGCGGGTGGATCCCTTGAGGCCAGGAGTTTGAGACCAGCCTGGCCAACATGGCGAAACCCCGCCTCTACTAAAAATGCAAAAATTAGCCAGGTGTGGTGGTGCACGACTGTAGTCCTAGCTCCTTGGGAGGCTGAGGCAGGAGAATCACTTGAACCTGGGAGGCGGAGGTTGCAGTGAGCTGAGATAGCGCCACTGCACTCTAGCCTGGGCAACAGAGCAAGCCTATGTCCCCCAACATCCTCCCCCGCAAAAAAGACCCGCAGGGACAATATGGGAAACCCCATCTCTACCAACAAAAATACAAAAATTAGCTGAGCATGGTAGGTACCATGCACCTGTAGTCCCAGCTACTCAGGAGGCTGAGGTGGGAAGAAGGCATGAGCCCAGGAGGTTGCAGTGAGCTGAGATTGGATTGCACTACTGCACTCCAGCCTGGGTGACAGAGTGAGACCCTGTCTCCAAAAAAGAAGGTCGTTCTTCTATTTTAATATGACTTAAGGCATGACTAGCAAATTCTTCCTGAGGTACCAGTGTAGGTGGCCACTTTACCTTTCAGCCTGACACCTGCTAGGTAGTAAAGTTTTCTCTTTGAACGTTTGTGTGAGTCAGAGCAGATTGCAAAACTCCGATTCTGTGCTGAGAATGGGTTTGGTCCTAGAGCAACCATTAGCACAGTATTTCTTCAGCTATGCTGTTTCTTGGAAGGTGGCTCACCTGACATTCATCCATGGCTTTTAAAAGATAACATACAAATAATTGATATCTTCCAGGTTTTTGAGCATTTTGCTATTAAGTGATTGTCTTCATAGGTTGATTGCCGATTTCAGCTGTGAAACTGTCTTTGCGAGTATATGTGTAGGTGAAGTTTTTCAATGACTCCCTCCCCTTTTCAGGAATTAAGCAACTATAAATTAGGAAGTACAGTAATATTGGCTATTAGGGTGAATATGGGTATAGATACTTCTTTTTCTTTTTTACATTTTAGAATGGCTGGTGTATTTTTTATTTACAGTTGATTTCATTTGTCAAAATATTACAGCTGTGAGTGATCCATTTTTGCCCCAATTATAAAGTAATATGCTGTGATTTTATAGTATACCTTAAAGAAATCACATAATTTATTAACTAAAGCAATTACTAAAAGAAATGTCCAATTCTGACCTATAAACGTTTTACATATGGTTTCTTTAATTTTCATACATTAATCTTGAATCTGTATTCTTTTTTTGAGACAAGGTCTTACTCTGTCACCCAGGCTGGAGTGCAGTGGCACAATCATGGATCACTGCAGCCTCCATCTCCTGGGCTCAAGCAGTCCTTACACCTCAGCCCCTTGACTAGCTGAGACTACAGGCGTGTACCACCACGCCCAGCTAATTTTTGTATTGTTAGTAGAGACGGGGTTTCATCATGTTGACCAGGCTGGTCTTGAACTCCTGACCTTAAGTGATCTGTCCACGGCAACCTCCCAAAATGCTGGGATTACAGGCATGAGCCACTGCACCTGGCCAAATCTATACTCTTAAAAAAGGAAAGTGCGTTGTAACAGTTTGGTAATACATTTACAAAAAATAGTTATTCCAGTGATTAGGGGGTGGTCTAGGAAACTAATTAATATTTTAATACCAAACACAGTGGGAAAATATGCAATCCTTAAGTATGAATCAGGAATCTACTCTTTAAAAAATGTCATACGTACTTAAGAGAAAAAGATGAAAGTTGATTGACTGAGTTCATATATATATGAGACTGTGGGCAAACTGAAACCTTCTTAACAATGTAGGACCAATACCATTTTCTACAAAGATTTTAACATAGCTAATTAACTCAACATTAGCTTTTGGCTGAAAATATCTACACTGTTTTAAAACATGCAAAATGAACCAATCTAAATCTTTCCTCACCATTACTAAAGGAGCATATGTACACTATTTCTTAAAGACTAAACTGTACCTTTTGGTACAGATAGAGAGTAGATTGTTCTCTGTGTCACAGCATGGTGTTTCTCAATTATGGTGCAGAGTTGTATTTCTGTCATTTGGGATGTAGGAATGTGAGCCAGCACAATGTCTTAAAAATCAGTAAGTCAACATGGCAACACTGTATCATTTGAAAGATTTATGAACAGAAACACTAAATGGTTCAAATGGTTTACCTTCGGAATACCTCATTATAAGTAAAATGATGTATTAAAATTTGAACTTATGCTTTTCTGGAAGTTAGGATTTGTACATTTTATACTTGGAGATGCCTCAGTGTTGCAGAACTTCCAGGACGAAGTGAATGCCCTGGCTTTAAATGCTGTCTGCTGACACTCAGATTAATCCATCCAGCCCTATGCTGTCCCTTGAATTTTTGCCGTTATGACATCTTCACCCCCAAGTCCTCCAAACCTTTTCCTTCCCTGGCCCTGTATATCTTGCTGGACGGTAACTCCTTTCTTCCAGTTGCTTGGCTAAAACCCTGGAATCATCAGTGACTCTCTTTCCCTAACGTCCATGACCTCCCCATCAGCAAATTTTATTGGTGCTGCTGTGAAAATATGTCCAGAAACTAAGCACTTCTCTCACTGTCCTCCATTACCAGCTGGTTCATCACCATAGCCTCCTGACCGTTCTCCTTGGTTTCAGCTTTTCACCTGCAGTTCTTCACATGCATCCAGGGTCGTTAAAATGTCACCAGTGCTGCTCCTCTGTTCCAAATCCTTCAGTGGCTTTTCATGTCATCTCAGTAAAATCCAAAATCCATGTGGTCTGCCCCCTGATGCTGCTCTTCTTCATTTCCTGCTGCCTTCTCTTTTTCTCTCCCATTCTAGCCCTATCACTGGAATAGGCAAGAATGGCCCTTGCCATTCCTCAAAGACACTCAGCCTGCCTGTGTCTCAGGGCCTTGGCACTTGCCTGCTCCTCTGCCTTGCTGACTCATGCCAATGTGGCTGGCTCCCTCTAGCTCAGATCTCTGCTCACATGTCGACTTAGGAGAGAGGCCATCACCCTCCCCGTCACTCCTGGTCTCCTTACTCTGCTTTGCTTTCCCCCTTAGCACTGTGCACTCTGATGTGTTATATGCTAATTCGTTACCTGAGTATAAGCAGTAGAAGCTCTATGGCAGTTGAAATGACCTAATGTGCTCTGTTTACTGTTTATAGCCTGGGTGTCCCAAATAAGCCCTGACTGCATGGTAGATGCTCAGTACATTTTTGTCTGATGAATGAGTGTGAAGTTTTATTTGTTCACTTCTCCTGAGATGTATCAGTTTTTAATATTTTTTCATTTATTCATTCATTCTGTAAAGCCCATCATTTTGCATAATTCTGAGGCATTATTGATATATTGACAAAAATAGTGCAAAGTCTTTTATTTTTAATGTTTTGTATTTATTAGTTTTAAATGCATAGCATGTATTTTATACCTTGTGAAATGTGGTCAGATTCTGGATTTCAGTTCTGGAGAATTTTCTATTTTTCTTTTTTGCAACTGCAGTGATCAAAAATTTAATTTTAAGGATAGATTTGCTTTATAAAGTTAATTTACAGTCAGTTTTTGATTACTGTATAATAATATATGTAATTTTTAAAGTAGTGGTGGTGGTGTTTTACCTTTTTTCTGTTTTAACATTTTAAGAATACTTTGCTTTCCATATTTAGAGACCCCTTTCAAACACAGTGTTACTTTAATCAACAGATGAGATATGCCCACATATACTTTAATTCATATGTAGACAAGTATTGGAAATCAGATTTGTATTAATAAAAAAATCAATGCTATCAACCAAGCCATTAATAGAAATAATTTTTTCTCTTTTATGTCAACTTTGGGACCCTTTTCTCCTCTCTGTTTCTTTCTTTCTTTTTTTTTTTTTTTCTTTTTTTTTGAAACAAGGTCTCCCTCTTTTTCCCAGGCTGGAGCACAGTGGCGCAATCATGGTTCACACAGCTTCGAACTCCCAGGCTCAAGCCATCCTTCTGCCTCAGCCTCTGGAGTAGCTGGGATTACAGGTGCACACCACCACACCTGGCTGATTGTTTTGGTATTTAGTAGAGACAAGGTCTCGCTATGTTGCCCAGGCTGGTCTTGAACTCCTGAGCTCAAGCAGTCCTTCTGCCTCAGCCTCCCAAAGCCTCAGCCTCCCAAAGTGCTAGAATTACAGGCGTGAACCACTGGGCCTGACCCTCTTTTTTGATATGAAATTGTCACAGTAAGCCAGATTGCTGTTATTCTTCAGAAAGAAACACTCAATATACTTTAATTATTTCTGAATGCTTAGTTGTGTGACTGTCTATAAAATATTTCTTTTTTGAAACATCTGGTGACCAGTGCATTACAGACAAAGATTGCTTATGGATATAGAGTGCATGCATTCCAGGCAATATGGTCTTTTATAGAGAAAAATAACAGAGCAGGGAAAGGAATTGATACCAAGTTTGAGTATCAAACTGGGATATTTTGGATGCCAGAAGAGAATAATGTTAGTGTTTTCTTAAAGAGCTCAGCACCCATCTGCAGAAGCTTGTGTGGACTGCTTTTCAATAATGGGTTTGTTCCGTGTGTTTGTTTTTGATCAGATGTGGATTTGTAAGTCATAGATGCCACATTCAGCAATTGCTTTTTATCACATTTAGGAGAGTATTTGATGAGAATACCTTAAACCTTTCAATTTAATTAAAGTGCAGTGTAAATTATCCGTTGTACTTTAAACCTTGCAAACATGGCCTTTGTCAGTTTTTAAACTATGATGAATGTTTCCAATAAGCCTGGCTGTGAAAATAAAGAATAGTTGTTTATGGAAAGATTATTAACTAGATGATTGTGGATTATCATTCTTTAGTCCTAAGAAAAACCCACTCCAATGCAGATCTTTTGTCCTCTAGCATCTAAAGTATTCAGCACTTAGTCCTACAGATGTATTAATTGTTTAATAAGGATAAACCACAACTCTTGTTGTTTTGTTTTTGTTTTGCTAAAGGAAAAACTGCTATTGAGATCATTTCCCTCAAAAGTTTTCTCTGGGAAGTTCTAATTAAAAATGAATAAAATAATCTGATTCAAAATACTAGTCCTGACCCAAACTACTGACTGCAGAAGACACCTGGTCCCTGTTTTGAAGAAGCTAACATTCATTTCATTGGGTATATGTCATTACCACAAACAAAAGAAAGCTCATTTTGTATATATTGACAAGTTAGAATTTTTTGTTATTAACAGGTTTGGCAAACATCGAAAAGATGACAAGATTGAGAAAACGGGTAAAATAAAAATACAGGAATCCTTTACATCAGAAGAGGAGAGGATACGAATGAAGCAGGAGCAGGAGAGGTAGACTTCAGTTACTTGATTAAACCTCCTTAGAAAGAGGTTCTTTTTTTTTTCTTTCTACTTTCTTCTTTTTTAATGTAAAGATTTTACATTTAATTACTCTATATTTCCTGTATCAACCCAAATATTGATGGTTGTGGGTGAATATATTGTAAAGAGAGATTTAAAAAAAAAACCTTATATGTATTTGTGACATCAAAGTGGATTTTAATTGCTTTAGTTAAGATCTTTTGCATAGGAAGTAGAACAGCATATTAGATGAATAAATAAACATTAATACTGAATTTATGATTTTTTAAAATAACACAAAAAGTACTTAAAATCCTGCCTAACTGATATATGGATATTTAGTATATTATAATAATTTTAAAGAAATACTCTTCTGGAAATAAAACTCCGAATTTTTATATCACATTTTAAATATAATAAGAATTCAGGAGGCTGTTATTCTTTATGTTGTTTTTCTTTCAAACCTGACACTTATTTCTTGATTCTCCTTCTATTTTACCATCTTCACATTTTGTGACATTTTCCACTTAAGTTTTCCATGTCTTCCGGATAGATTGTTACCTATTGTTGAATCATTTCCATGTTGAGAACTTAAAGACCAATGAAAGGAATGAAAAGAGTTACTCTAAGCAGGCACTCGAAAACCATTTTTCTAAGTGATTAGAATTTTTCTCATTATAATTCCAGGGGGTGAGAAAGCCATCTCACACTTTTGTTATTAGAGTTTACAGGTTCACAGTGAGCTTCTCTCTGTCATCACATTTCATTTTCTGAGCAGCCACAGCAAGAGGTACTATGCCTGTTTTACTTTGAATAATCTGGGATTTCAGTGAGTTTCTGGTACCTTGATGAAGGTTATAATGCTAAGTACTGTCCGTAGCTAGGACTGCAGCCCAGCATCTTTAAGATTAAGCCCAGTATTCCTACCATAATTCTAAAGCTAGGATGCTTTTATTCTAATACTTAATGAATGAAATAACTAAAAATAGTATCCTACAACAGTTTTATTTTAAAGAGATTAGTGTTTGGGTATTTTTTCATTCATCCTTCTAATACCTCTGAGGTTTTTCTTGAATAGAATGGTTACTCTGAGTCTCTGTGGCTTTTCAGGGTAGAAAATGTATGTGGGAAAAAATATGGATTTTAAATTTATGAAGCAAGACGGCTGGTTCTTCCTCAATTTTTATTTTTAAAAAATCATTTCACCTTGCTTTGTAGGACTCTTTCTAATCCTCATCAATTTTGGGATTCCCAAACTTATTAGTAAACTCACTATTTTTGGGTTTGGGTGCATAGTGTTCCTTAGTGTGTGTGCCATAGCATTTAGTGACTCAGAAGTATAAACTTCTATCCTAGAAGAGTTTCTTCTCCCTAAAGGAGGAGACTATACCAGGTAAATGTGTGAACTCAGATTCATCCACAGGCAAATATGTAATTTACTTAGAGAGTAATCTGAGCGACAGAAACATTATACCTCCCCTATATCTTGATACCTGCCACAGGGGATAGATAGCTTCATTAATCCTGTACTATTTTTCATCTTCTAAATATTTCTTCCTTGCAGTTTAAGGTGACTGCTATGGTTCCATGCAGAATTCTATCAACATTTTCCAAAATACTTTTATGATGCTTAGTCAAATGTTTCCAGCCAAACAATGATTTTTACATAATGGTTTCACTTGTATTATTAATTTGCCTAAGGCACAGTTCACTTCTCAGTTTTGCTTTTAATTTCCATCTCTGTACCTCTAATGATGCAATACTTCTGGGAACTAGGTTGATCATAATGAATTTACAATGTACAGGAGGCCTAAAATAAAAATCTTTCCGGGTCAAGGAATAAGTGAATGGTCCATTAAAAAATCAATTAGGCTCATAATTTAAGAAAATTATTATATTTTGACTTTGTATTTCAATAACAACTTGTTGCAAGTATGTTTTATTTAAACTTACGGATTTTGTAATAGAGCAAGTGAATGCAAGAAACGGACTGAACTAGGAAGTGGAGTAGGTTTGGCACTTGTATTTTAATAGGGCAAGCATTCTTCCATATGTTGTTCTTTCTGTTCTGTCTGTGGTATTGGCAGTGTTCTTTTTGAGAATGGAAACTGCAGCTTCCTTGAAAAAATTTTGACTGGAGTAATCAATAAAAATAAATAAACCACTACTTATATTCTCCTTACAACCTTTCCCTCACTGCTGACTAGTAGTGAAATATCTCTCGGGATATTATTTACCACTGTAGCTATTTGAATTCCAAAAATTATTTTGGCTAATTCCATATAAAAATAGAAAACCCAACATTCCCCCATGAGTTATGATTGTCCACAAACCAGAACTTTTTTTGCCTGTGTACATCTGTGAATCCTGAATATTGCTCAAGATATAAATATTGAAAAACTAAAAGGGCTATGAATATAATTTTAAATGTTTTTTCTTCAATGTTAAGATCTATTTAGATGGTGACAATAAACTAGATTGTTCTGAGCAGGGTCCAAGATTAAGTTTGACTTCATTCTTGCTAACTTCCTTCCCTTTCTGTCACTTGCTACCAACACTGTGAGGTTGGGTCTTGAGTAAATGCCATCCATGTGGGAGAAATGGACTAGGAATATCACTGTATGGATCTGTGCTCTGCTCTACTAGCCCTGCCCTGCCTCAGACTAGAGCCTCCATGAGTATGGTCTTCTTGAGAAGCAGGGAGTCTGGGCATGATGCCAAGGGGGAAGTTAACAGGTTTTCCGACATGCTATTTTTGACTTCTCATTCTGGAGCACTGAACCTAGGTACCCTATTTTTTCAGAGATGCTGTTGGCTACATTGGAGACAGACTGAGAAACTAAGCAAAAATGTGAATTCAGTGCTTCGTGCCTCTGACTTGTGTTTCAGGCATGCCTGGAGACAGCGCCTCTACTGGCTCATTTCCACCGCATGGAAGGTTTAGGCTCCAAACTCAAAACAGAACATGTTCCAATTAAGTGATCTACGTAACTTCAGGTCTACTTAGCCTCCCATACAAAGCCCCGTGATAGATTTCTCTGTTGACCAAGCATCACAAATAACATGTTGGCTTTCTGTTGTTTTTGCTCCAGTGATACCTCCATGTATTTTTAAATGGTAGTATATACACTATGTGGTACAGGATTGCCCAGTGTTCAGCAGCAGAGAATGTGTTCTATTTACAAGTATGTTTGAGAAACACTTGTTTAAACCAGTATATGCGTATTTTTCTACTCTGTTATTTCTCAAAATTCTACCAAGTTCATGTGCATTATGAGTCACCAAGATAGGAACAGAGAGTCACCATTCTCCAAACTTATTTCTTCTCAAAACATCCTCTCAACCCCTCACTTTTTGCTTTTCCTGGAATACTGACATCCCACAACATTCTGAGTCACTGGGGAAATACCAAGGGCAAGTAAAGACCGTTGACTCCTGGTTCAGCGGTGTTCAGCTCACTCCTCTAACTGGCTGTAGAAACCGGAGTTGATTGTTTTCCAGAACTGCGAGCAAGTTTAAAGCAGTGTTGTAACCTGTCTCTACTTTCTGGCTTCTGTTTTGTGGACTTATGAAAGTGCGTGCTTACCACTGCTCCTCCTTTTTCAGTTTTCTCTTTCCCACCTTTCTCACTTGTTTAAAAAATGTACCTTTTTAAGCTCTAGTTCTAAGTTTATTCTAATACTAAAAACTACAGAAAAATTTGGGAGAGACCCATAAAATTACAATCAGAAAACAAAAATTTATCTGTATTAACACACTGTTAACATACTGGTCTGTGCCATTCTAATCATTTTTTTTCCTATAAAGTACACATTTTCCACACCTATGTACTTTTAAGAAGTTGACATCTATTTTCATTTTTATTTATTTTGCATTTTTATGCATTCTTAGAAAATCATATTAAATGTTTTCTGGATCACGGTCAGGTCTGTGTGAACAGACAAATGGGAAAGAGGGACAGAAAGAAGGAAAGATGTTCTGAAACATGAAATAGTAGCTATGATATCTGGCCAAATTTCCCAACTCTCAAATAATATTCTCCTCATGTTATTCATTCTATTAAATGAGGTTTATAATGTTAGCTGGCTTGTATTTTGTAGTTATTCAGCCATTGAAAGCTATTACAATATTATTATCTATATCTGCATAGTAAGTTGTGCTTGGGAACATTTCCAGGGATACTGAATGCTTCTGGTGGAAATATGTAAAAGTTAATTAATTTCTTATTAAATCCTCCCAGTATAGAAGGAATATTTATAAATCTCCTTAGGAAACAGATGATCTGAAACTTTCCGTTATTCAACGTTCTAATCATCTTTCAAAGCCTTGTGTTTTCAATACCAGACCGTTGAACTATCTGTGTCCTTCAGTGGGATACTCCCCATTCTTGGTGTGTCATTTTGCAAGTTTATGTGGATTTTCTGCATGCCATTTCCTCTCTTTCTAATTTTACCAGCTGTTCTCAGTAATACCTGCTTTGAGTAATTACTTGAACTTTTTGTCATCTCAGTTGGTAGGATCCTTTTCAGCAAGTGATACATGTTTGTTTTCCTAACACTAATCTTTGCATTTAGATCACTTATTGTCATGCAAAGATTGCCTTTTAAAAATTAACCTTTTAAGAGAAACATTTTTTCTATCCTGTAGCAGCATTTTTCATGTTTCTTTGACCTCGTGAATCCTTTAGAAAAGTCAATTCTAATCAATAGGCTAAGTTTCAAGTTTTTTAAAAAAATTTTTTATTGCACAGGTAAATGAGAATTTTTAAGAATCTGTTAACTTGCTTTGTAGAACTTAACTACTTCGATAAATACTTGATTGGGTGTGTTGGCTCACACCTGTAATCCTAACACTTTGTAATCCTAACACTTTAGCAAGAGCATCACTTCAGCCCAGGAGTTCGAGGCTGCAGTGAGCTGCTGTGGTTGTGCCACTGCCCTCCAGCTTTTGTGACAGAGTGAGAGCTTGTCTCTTAAAAAAAAAAAAAAAGGAAAAAATATAGATGAATACTTGAGGAAAATTAAGCGTTAGGCATACTATATATCTGAAACCGATTTTATTGACAGATACTGCAAATGAAGTAGGAAAATGCAGTTTGCTTTCTGATGAGAGCTGTCCTAGATATATTTGGCTTAAGAGCATCTCTCTGCATTGGCAATAATTGTAGGTGCTTTAATGCCCATGAAAGCCTGAACATTACTTGAGTGAGTATCTGTTGAGATGTGTTTGTGTCTGTTGGTTAGGGAAATATTATTCTAGTGTTTTATTAGTCAGTATAAGACAACTGGTTTTGTTGTTTCACAATATATTAAGTGTATCAGACAGTATATTAGTCTGTTCTCATGCTGGTATAAGGACATACTCGAGACTGGGTAATTTATAAAGTAAAGAGGTCTAATTGACTCAGTTCCACAGGGCTAGGGAGGCCTCAGGAAACTTACAATCATGGCAGAATGGGAACCAAACACGTCCTTCTTCACGTGGCGGGAGGAAAGAGAAGAATGAGAGCCCAGCAAAGGGGGATGCCCCTTATAAAACCATCAGATTTTGTGAGATCTAAGTCACTATCACAAGAACAGGAGGGGGAAACCGCCCCCATGATTCAGTTATCTCCACCTGGTTCCTCCCATGACACGTGGGGATTATGGGAACTACAATTCACAATGAGATTTGGGTGGGAACACAGCCAAACCATATCAGATAGTATAAGTCTTTTTAAAATTACTATTTTAAAATGTTTTTTCCCTCTCAGGGATCCCTTACCTTTGTTAAGAGAAAAAGATTTAAGCATGTTAACATTAAAAAATTGATGTAAGGCTGCTCAGAAGGCTGAGGTGGTAGGATCACTTGAGGCCAGGAGTTCGATACCAGCCTGGGCAACATAGCAAGACTCTGTCCCTAAAAAAATTTTTTTTAATTAGCAGGGCATGGTGGTATGCACCTGTAGTAGTCCCAGACACTCAGGAGGCTGGTGTGGGAGGATGTCTTGAGCCCAGGAGTTCAAGGCTGAAGTGAGCTATGATTATACTACCGCACTCCAGCCTGGGCAACAGAGTAAGACCCCTGTCTCTGGGCAGGGGGAAAAGACAATATAATCAATTGTTAAAATAGATGATTACAGAGCTTTGGGAAGGGGAACGATCAGTGGGGCTGGAGTTAGTAGTGACTGCTTCATAGAGATGGTAGTTTGAGAGCTAGATCTTATTCCCAAGAATATGTATAATTTAGCAAACTAGAAAAATTCTACCCTCACTTTCAGTCTCTCTCCCCCTAAGCACAAAGGCTTATGGAAGGTGGGCAGTCTTTTAACTGCCTGGATTCTTTACAAGTTGTGATTTTATTAGTGGTTAGCAGTCTCCCTGTTAATGTTTTCTTTTATCTCTTTTTCAACTTTTAACCGTTTTGTATTTTAAAACCAGTTTCATCTCATTTTAGCACTGAGGGATGCAAGTTAACTTTCCCTCCCACCTATTCTAAGGGACCACTATGTATTTCAGCAACTTGCATTCTTCCCTGGAATTGGAAATATACCTTTAAAACAGTTGTTTTCACTCAAGAAAATTTTTTTCAGGGCTCATTTAGAATATGGAAGTCCTTTCTTCTCAATCAACTTTTACCCTAATATGACAAAGATATTAAAATCCCACTTAAAATTGGAACTGTTACCAGGGTAAGAAATTTAGTGGAATAGTATCTCTCTTTTGGGAATTCAGCATAGGCACCAAACTGGCAGCTTACCTACTGTTAGGGGGCAGTTGTTAGATTCACCTGGCAGGGGGAAGATCACCCAAAGGATGGATGAGTTGAGCTGCAGTATTTTTGAAGTCTGCCATCTGCTGAAGTACTCTGAGGGCCCAATAAAGCCTTCCATAGTGGACTAAAACTGCTTTCTCAACAGACGGTTCTTTCCAGTTGTTTTGTAGCTTAAATTTCATTTCGCCATGAATTTGGGTTTTATTTGATCAATTTCTGTAATACTGACTTTTTGAGAGAAGAAATACTGTTGGAAAAAGATCCACGAACTGTTGTTCCCAGAATGAGGCTTCTGGATGGCAGTGCAGTAAGTTGGGGGTAAAATGTTTCCCAAAAGAGTTGATTGCAAGATCCTGAACATTGTTTTGAAGATAGTCAACAACTATCTGATATGTAGCAATCTGAAATTTATTAAAAATATTTTTTCTGTTAAACTAATATTAGTATATTCTATCTTCTGCAGACATAACTTTTTAAATTAAAAATAATTAAAAGACAGTTTCTATTTCTTGTAGTCTTTTAAAAAATACAACATGTAAAAAGAGATGTGTTGCAGCATCATAGCTTTGGAAATGGAGGTATTTGGTATGTAACTGAGAGGTTTAAGGACACCACTGGTTTTGCATCCCAAGGAGTTTGGAAATGGAAGTATTTAGTATGTAACTGAGAGGTTTAAGGACACCACTGGTTTTCCATCCTAAGGAGTTTGGTCACTTCGGTGGTTATTCCCGTACCTGGTACCTTTTCTGGATATATAAAGACTAGACTTTATGTTCATAAAAAGTTCCTTTCATCTTATTCTACTGCAATTAGTGCTAAAAGCCATTTATTGTAAAAGCAAAAATACTAATGAATAGAAATGTTACAAAAACAGAAGTCTTGTATGTTTTATCTTCATCGAGCGTCATCCATTTTAATTAGAGAAAAAGGTGGTGAACACTGTGACAAGAGCCTGGAATTAAAATCATTAATTGATGTCAAGCTGAAGAGAGACTGTTAGCATGAATTTAGTGACAGCAGGAAAGAAATTAACCTTATTACTTTATTTAGTATATTACATTATTTTGTGTATTATTTTCTATGCAGGTTCAAGGCAATTTCATTATCATAACGGAACACTTTATTTTTTTTTTACAAAAAGGAAAGATGTATTTATGCTTGAACATAACAAGTTGAAATGATAAGTTCTTTATTAAGTTAAAAATGACTTGATAAAAGGTTTTAATTGTTTGAATTTGTTTTTTCAAGTTTCAAGGATAGGAAACAGTATAAATGTTGTCCATCAATGTCGGGTGGTACAACTGCCTGTGATAATCTGAACTTCAGAATAGTTCTTTTTAGAATCAGGAAGGACTTACTGAAATGTTTAAAGCAATAGACATTTATGTCCTTTGCTGGGTTTTGGACTAATCAGTTACTTCTGTCATTGTTGAGGTTTGGCCCGAGATAAATGGGATAGAGAATGCTGAACAGCAATCTGACTGTTCAGAAAAATGAGTGACTCTTACATCTTGGAGATCATTTGTGACCTCAGGGTCACAATAAAAGAGTAAAGGGGGTATGCTTTTATAGCCCTGGCCATCTGGATCCATTAAGGGCTCAACTGCAAGATACTCACCATCTTTTCAAAGTTTCCTTAAGAAGTCATGTTATTTTTATGAGGACACCAAACATGTTTTCTTCCTGAGCCAAATATTTTCTTACTGAAATATGTATCTCCACAGAGTGGAAATACATAACATGCAAATATAACCTTTTGGTTGTGTTAGAAAGTTCATATTCTCACTTTGTAACAAGACATTCAAATAAAGAATATAATAAATTCATTTGTGTCTTTTGTTAATTTTGCTTGTGAATTGCCACTAAAATTTATGAAAATCACAGTGCATGCTTAGTTTCAAAAGTCTACTCTAAAGTGCTATTTGTACAGCAAGCCTCGTTAGCATTAATTTCTAGAATGAACTTGAGAATGCACATTAGTTCAGGCTACTGACCAGATCCGTTAGCCTTTTGCGGCAGTAGTTCTACCTGGTGGACCACACGTATGCTATAGTTTTATTCTAAGGTTTTCATCACCAGTGTAAGCTGCCACATTGGAAAGCAGTGATGCAGGTTTTAGAACTTTGGGGACAACATTATTGGTGATGACAAGATAAGCAATACAAATACAATTCCTTCATTATTGGAGCCTTGAAAAAAATCAGTGTTTCTGGAAGGTACTACAGATGGGGCTTTAACGTTTATTAGGCTCAATGACTGGTGGCGATTAGTCATAATGTACAAATTTAGGTAAAAGAAGGCAGCTGAGATCTGGGCTTTATAAATAGTACTTCATGCTGCTGAGCACTTCTTTTGAGAGATTGACTTGTTAGAAATTGACTGCTAATTGATATTATTTTCTGCATCATTTGGAACAAAAGAACATTCAAATCCAGAACCCATCAGTAATATAATGAAACTGATGTGCAAGAAGTTTGGGGAGATTATTTAGGTTTATGCCTCCCTTGAAAAGAGTGTGTTCCTATTCTCTTTCTGTTAGCTTTCTTTCTTAAGAGGGATGCATTTTCTGATGTAAGTAAGCTGGATTTTTCACTTTTAGTGAATTAAGCTTGATGTATCATAGAGTTTAGTCATTAATAAATCAGTCTGAGTCCTTCTCTTTGATTTTTGGAGGTTCTCCAAATTCAGAAATTTCAGCTTTATATTTATATAATTATACTTAGGTCTGTTGTGTTCCTTCAAACTTCTTCAGTTTGCCAAACTTCAAGACTTACGTGAATGCCTAGTTACCCTGGATATTACCTATGATTAAGTGATTGATGAATGGTGACCAAGTATCATAGTATAGTGGGTTGTCAGATAAGTGATCATAATTGAGTTTCAAATTAATATCCCATTGAATGTAAGAAAGAACTCATTTTCCTCTTTCTGCTAGTGATTTCTGGTCAAATCAAGAGTCAAAAAGACATTATGGTGCAAAGAATAAAATTATCTCCTAACTCCTGTCAACCTTCCATTATGGATAGCTAGTATTTAGTGGTAACCAGCTTTTATAATAGCATCCTTAACTGTCATAATTGCTCTTAAATGGATAAATGGCGTAAAAATTTAAAAACTGTCTAGTAGAATTTTAGCTAAATTTGACATTAGAATTTGAGTTGCTGTTTCTCTTGTGGGTATTCTGTCTGTGGAACCAACAGTCTTAGAGTTACTAGGATCTAGAACAGTCCTGATAAAAATTTCTGACTTCCTAATATTCACTTTTGAGTTAAGAAAGTCATTGGTTGTCACCTCAGGAAATAAGGTTCTCCTAGGGAGTTTTGGGGAACATGAGAAGCAGTTTTTGTTGCCCCAATGGGGACACTGCTGGATTACATGTGGCTGTGACCAGTTCTGGTAAAAGTCCTGCATGATGACAAATAGCCCCTTCTCAAATGTCATTGGGTCCTGTTGAGAAACACTGAGCTAGGTGAATTTATGTACTTTTTATAGCTGGGAGAGAAGAAACGTCAGACAGATTTGATCCCCTGTATTCAAAATTGGAAAACAAGAGTGGGGTGATGGTGATACACTAGATACAAGAAAGAAACAAGGAAAATGCAAAGTTTGCTTGTAATGCTATGTGACAATTTTCTGTCTTTAAAAAAACTTTTAAGTTTGTAATAATTTTAGATTCATAGGAAGTTATGAATATAGTAGAAAGAGGTCCAATGTACCCTTCATCCAGTTTCCCCCAGTGGTTAAGTTAGATAACTGTAGTACAGCATCAAAACCAGGAAATTGACATTGGTGTAGGCTGTGTGTAGTTCTGTGTCATCACCTGTGCACATTAGTGTAGCCACTCCTACAGTAAAGAAACAGAACTATTTCATCACAGAGGTCTTCCTCTGTAGCTAACCCCTAGCCATCACTAACCTGTTCACCAACTCCATACTTTTGTCATTTTGAGAATGCTATATAAGTGAAATCATGTATGACCTGTGAGATTGGCTGGGTTTTTTTTCACATTGCATGATGCCCTTAAGACAGATTCAAGTTGCTGTATGTATCACTAGTTTGTTCATTTGTACAGCTGAGTAATGTTCTGTAATATGGACACACCCCAGTTTTTTTTTGTTTTTTTTGTTTTTAACTATTCACCTATTGTGAGCTATTTTGGGTGTTCCCAATATTTAAATATTACAAATAAGGTAATATTTGGCAATGAACAATTGCATACAGGTTTTTGCTTGGACATAAGTTTTCACAACTTTGGGATACGTACCGGGAGGCACAATTGCTGGACAGTATGATAAGTATATGTTTAATTTTTAAAGATACTACCAGGCTATTTTCCAGGGTGACAGTACCATTTTAAATTTCCAACTGCAATATATGAGAAGCCCGGTTTCCCTACATTCATGGCTGCATTTGGTATTGTCACTGTTTTTTATTTTAACCAGTCAGATGTGTAGTAATAGCTCATCATGGTCTTATTTGCATTTCCCTATTAACTGGTGGTGGAGAACGTCTTTTCACATGCTTGTCATCCATATGTCCTCTTCAGTGAAACATCTTTTCATGTCTTTTGCCATTTTCTAATTGGATTGTTTTCTCATTGTTGAGGTTTCAGGGGTTTGTTTGTTTGTTTGATTGTTTGTTTGTTTGAGTCAGGATCTTGCTCTGTCACATAGGCTGGAGTGCAGTGGCACAGTCATGGTTCACTGCAGTCTTGGCCTCCAGGGCCCAGGCAATCCTCTCACCTCAGCTGGGTGGCTGGGATTACAGGTGTGCGCCACCATGCCCTGCTAATTTTTGCATTTTTTGTAGAGACAGGGTTTTACTGTGTTGCCTAGGCTGGTCTAGAACTCCTGGGCTCAAGCAGCACGCCCCCATCAGCCTCCTAAAGTGCTGGGATTACAGGTATGAGCCGAGAAGGCTGACTTTTAAAAAATATTTCCTGGATATAAGTCCTTTGTCAGATATGTGCCTTGCAAATATTTTTTTCTAGTCTGTACTTATTTTTTCATCTTCTAATTAGAGCTTTTCACAGAGGAAAAGTTTTTTATTTTGATGATGTTCAATGTATATACTTTTAAAGTTTTATGGATAATGGTTTTGGTGTTAGTCCTAAAAACCCTTCTCCACGCACTAGTTCCTAAAGAATCCCTTACATTTTTTCTTAAGTTTTATACTTTTACATTTACATTTAAACCTGTGACCCATTTTGAGTTAATTTTTTAGTAAGGTATGAAATTTATTTTTGCTTTTCTTTTTGCCTATGGATATCTCATGGCTCCTGCACCATTGGTTGAAAAAACTATTTTATTACATTGAATTGTTTTTGCTGCAGCATTGTGTAGTTTTCAACGTATCTATCTTACACAGGTCTACATAAACGAAAGTTTGGCTTATAGATGTGTATCTGTGTGTTTTGTTTCGTTAGGGATTATAAATAGCATTGCATTTTTAATTTCAGTGACTACGTGTTCATTGCCAGCATATGGAAAATACAATGGATTTTTATATGTTGATCTTATATCCTCTGACTTTGTTGAACTTGCTTTTTAGTTCTGGGAGATTTTTGTAGATTCTTTGGAATTTTCTTTGTAGATCATCATGTCATTTGCAAGTAAGAAGCATTTTATTTCTTCCTTTTCAATCTGTGTACTTTTATTTCCTTTTCTAGGCTTATTGCATTGCCTAGAACTTCCAACACTGTGTGGAATTACAGTGGTAGGAGCACACATCCTTACTTTATCATAGGGAAAGCATTCAGTCTTTCTCCATTATGCATGAGGGAACCTGTCGGTTTTTGGTAGATACTCTTAAGTTTAGGAAGTTTCACTTTATTTCCAGTTTTCTGAAGGTTTTCTGACATGATGGGTGTTGAATTTTATCAAATGCTTCTTCTGCATCAATTGATACAATCATGTAACTTTTCTTCTTTGATCTGTTAATATGATGGTTTGTAGTAATTGATTTTTGAATATTGAACCAGGCTTGAATTTTTGCAGTAAACACCATTTGGTCATGGTGTATAATTTCTTTTATATATTGCTGAATTTCATTTACTAATATTTCATTAAGGGTTTTTGCTTTCATATTCATGAGGAATATTGTCCTATATAGCTTTCTTTTCTTTCTTCCTTTTCTTTGCTGCTGTCTTTATCTGATTTTGGTATCTTTTCTGAATTCTTTTGAATATATGTTTATGTATTGTTTTTGCTAGCAGAGGTCTACTTCAAACATGAAAAGAATAACTGCAATAAAAGATTAAATTCAGTCTAAAGTGTTGCTTTATAGAAGTAAGATTTTACTGCATTTAAGTGTGTACTTAAATTTGTAAGTATATAAAGGAGATATTTTTTCCATTAAAATTTTATTGAGGGTTTTAAAATTTTTTCCAGGTAACTAAGATTGACTTAGGACATAAATTATATCAATATATTATAAGTTGAAGAGGACATTGTACCAAATACTTTAATAAAATCATAGTAAACTAAACGTAACTTCAGTAAAGGTGAGCATTTAAGGTTTGTTTCTTAGTTGTAATGTAGGCAAGTTTTACTTCAGAATTTGATTGGATACATGCCTTCTAGTCCGTAATTTAAGGATTCTCCATTTCTGTATGCATCCCATGAAATGACAGAGTCGATGTCATTAAGCTGAGATCCTCTTTTGTCACTAATGAAGAATTATGGTGTGGATTCGTGTTTAAGCTTCATAGTAGGTTGAATGTTTATGGTGTATTAATAATGAGTAAGATAGGTATATATTACATATAAATATTTTCATATATAAAGTGTATGTAACGTTAAAAAAATTATTTCTTGCCTTAAACAAATTCATGAGTAATATCCAAGTAGATGCCAGAAATGATCTGTTCCTTATGAGTTTTTAAAGCTAGTTAATAAGTGAAAATTTAAACTTAAGATTTAAATTATGGCCAGGCACAGTGGCTCACACTTGTAATCCCAGCACTTTGGGAGGCTGAGGCAGGAGGATCACTGGAGCTGAGGAGTCTGAGACCAGTCTGGCCAACATGGTGAAACCCCATCTCTACTGAAAATACAAAAATTAGCCAGGTGTGGTGGTGCACACATGTAATCCCTGCTACTTGGCAGGCTAGGGCACAAGAATCACTTGAACCTGGGAGGCGGAGGTTGCAGTGAGCCAAGATCTCATGCCACTGCCCTCCAGCCTGGGGGACAGAGTGAGACTCTGTCTCAAAAAAAAAAAAAAACAAACAAAAAAGATTTAAATTATGACTGCAATCTTGTAGACATGAACAAAGGGCATCTAAAATTATTCTTTTTGAGCATCCATAGCATTACTTAACAATCTAGAATGTGTATGACCTGTCATTTATACCACTGATCTTCTATAGCTGCAAGAAATCAAATATATTTTACAACATATTTTGATGAATGTTTCTATATGCAGTTCCTAAAAAAGGAAAGGTTTCTCTTATTTCAACTTTGTTCTGATTTCATAGGATTCAAGCCAAAACTCGAGAATTTAGGGAACGACAAGCTCGAGAGCGTGACTATGCTGAAATTCAAGATTTTCATCGGACATTTGGCTGTGATGATGAGTTGATGTATGGGGGAGTTTCTTCTTATGAAGGTTCCATGGCTCTCAACGCTAGACCTCAGAGCCCACGAGAAGGGCATATGATGGATGCTTTGTATGCCCAAGTCAAGAAGCCGCGGAATTCCAAACCCTCACCTGTGGACAGGTAGGCGCCAGGGGCAATCGTGGTATTGCTTCCAAATCAGCTTTTATACAGCTTCTGACGGGAGTAGACCATTCATCAATCCTCAAACCAGAATTGCCTTTTATTAATGGCCTTTAAAAAGCTGTTGTGTCTAAAAGTATTGAGTTTACACAAATTGAAACCTAATGGAAGGATCAGCAGAGGTTTTGATGGCTTTTCTAATGATTCCAACATATTTCATTTTGTTCTGAAGATGGTTTTATACCTGAGAACCAACCTCTACTTTATAACTCAAATAAAAAGCAAACTTAAAATTATGACTCTTCTACTTAAGTGATATGTCCTTTTATTGCTAGGAGAGCCTCTAGGTGTGGCAATTAAATAGATGGGGAATGACATGATTTGTTCCACTTATGATTTAGATGGATCACTTTTTTTTTTAGGCAGCATAACTTTATATTATGAAAGAATCGGTAAATGAGAATAATAATATAGTATAACAGATTGCTTATTAACAGCCACAGACCACAGGTCTAAATTATGTATATCAGTGTAGCACACAGGAGTGCAATGTTAACTGTATTTTTTAATTGATACATGCTATTTTACATGTTTATAGGATACATGTGAGTAATTTTTACATGCATAGAATGTGTAATGATCATGTCAGGATATTTGGGGTATCCCTCAGCTTCAGTATTTATTTATCTGTTATTTGTGTTTTATTTTATTTTATTTTATTTATTTATTTTTTATTATACTTTTAAGTTCTAGGGTACATGTGCACAACGTGCAGGTTTGTTACATATGTATACATGTGCCATGTTGGCGTGCTGCACCCATTAACTCGTCATTTACATTAGGTATATCTCCTAATGCTTTCCCTCCCCCCTCCCCCCATCCCATGACAGGCCCCGGTGTGTGATGTTCCCCTTCCTGTGTCCAAGTGTTCTCATTGTTCAATTCCCACCTATGAGTGAGAACATGTGGTGTTTGGTTTTCTGTCCTTGCAATAGTTTGCTGAGAATGATGGTTTCCAGCTTTATCCATGTCCCTACAAAGGACATGAACTCATCCTTTTTTATGGCTGCATAGTATTCCAAGGTGTGTATGTGCCACATTTTCTTAATCCAGTCTATCATTGATGGACATTTGGGTTGGTTCCAAGTCTTTGCTATTGTGAATAGTGCCGCAATAAACATACGTGTGCATGTGTCTTTATAGCAGCATGATTTATAGTCCTTTGGGTATATACCCAGTAATGGGATGGCTGGGTCAAATGGTATTTCTAGTTCTAGATCCCTGAGGAATCGCCACACTGTCTTCCACAATGGTTGAACTAGTTTACAGTCCCACCAACAGTGTAAAAGTGTTCCTGTTTCTCCACATCCTCTCCAGCACCTGTTGTTTCCTGACTTTTTAATGATCGCCATTCTAACTGGTGTGAGATGGGTATCTCATTATGGTTTTGATTTGCATGTCATTTGTGTTTTAATGGCTATATATTTATTTAAAATTTTAACTGAAACAATTTTAAATGGTCTTTTCCCGCTCTTTCATTTGTATGTTCAAGCACCATGAGGAGTTTAGTTCACAAATAATCATTTCTTTTTATATCAGACATATGCATGTTATTGTCATAAATGATACACTCAGCCCATCATCTCTTATAGTGGTTTCTTGTAAGTGTTGCTCTATTTAGGAACTGGGCTTTGAACATTATGAATAGCAGGTTTCATTAAAACCAGGGGCTCTCAAGCTTTAGTGTGTGTCAGAATCTCCTGGAGGGCTTCTTAAAACACACATTGATGGACTCTCCCCAAATTTTGATTCAGTAGGTCTGAGGTTGAGCCCAATAATTTGCATTTCTTACCCATGTCCAGGTTTGATGCTGGTACCATTGGTCCTGGGGATGGCACCGTAAGAACCCTCACAAGGCTAGAGATGTACGGGAAATACTTCATCCATAGCATCCATGTGTTATTGGTTGCTACGTTTTGCACCCAGTTTCTATTTTAGCTACTTCCAGTTGTTTTTAATAGAGGTTTGCAGATGCAACAGGTAACTCTTAGGCAAACCCAGGAAGAAGTATTTTTAAAAATAGCAAATGTGAAGCCAGATCTTAAGGTGAAATGCTATAGCCAGAGTATTTGGTTTGTTGCTTTGTTTTGCTTTTGTTGGGTTTTAGGTTTTCCTTATGGTCTTATGAAAATCTGTAGGTCTGTTTGATATTGACTATAATGACTGAATAATGTAAATTAACATAGGAGGCATATGGTTTATTTAGACCCCTTTGCTGTGATCACCTAGAAGGTTCACTTGCTTATTATCTAACCACAGATATGTCAGGATCCAAAGAATACAATTATTATCAGTGACAGTGACATTTTCTTTAGAAGCTTTTACTTGGTTTCTGCCATACTTGTGAATGCTGCTTACAGAAGGTCAAACAGCATTTGAAGGCCATGAATGTCCCATTGGAATTGTTTTCCTGGGAGAAAGGACACCAGAATGCTGGCGTTGTCAGTTAGTAACTTTTGGAGGAAGTAAAAAAAAAATTAGTTGACATATTATTGATCGTTGATAAAAGCACTCATCATTTTCAGCACCTTCCACATCCACTCTGAAAACCTGAAAAATAGTAGACTACCACGTAGCAGTTTTTCACACAGCTCAGAAGTCCCACGTGACATCAAAGCCAAGAGTCAGATGGGTTCTGTCTTCCCAGCTCCTGAGGCCCAGAAGTGGTTGCTTTAAACCCCAGTTTAAATCATAGTGCCCTACAAGAGTCTAAATCTTGCATGTAAATGTCTGCAAATTTTCAGTCGCACTTACATGCTCAGAACAGCCTCTGTTTCTGGACTCCAGCATCCCCACCTGGAGTCTGTACCCTGCACTGTGCTAACCCCAAACTGAAACTCAGCCTCCTAATTTCTGCCAAAATGCACTCAGAGAAACATTCTGGAGGAGACTTTAGTCATGAGGATGAGTTACACCAAACAGTAAGTAACTCAGAATCACATCTTAGACATTGCTGTATTCAAAAGCCCCTCTCATCCTAACTCAAGCACAGCCTCAGCAGCTGTCAGACTTACGATACTTTTATGCATTTGTGCCCCAGAAGGGTGATTAGACTAGATAATTTGTGAGATGCTTCCAACTCAGGAGAGACATAATTTATATTTTTAAGAAAAAGGACTATGGAAACTATAGTTTTTTGTAATTATTATTTTTGCAGAGAGTAAGATGTCCATTAAACAAAGATTGATGTTACTAATCCAAAAAGTTGGGAATTATCATACCTGTAAAGCACTTCTTCATGTACCTTTAACAGGATGTGAATTTGGCTGTGATGTCATGGTATCACCTCCATTGTCTGTTCCTGTCGAAGAGAAAGCTACATAGAAAAGTGTTTCTCAGACTTGAGGAGTATAGGAATTTTTTTTTTTTATAGAAAGACAATCTCTTGGTACTGCAGTATTGAACTAAATTGTTTTGATTATAATGTTACTTAAATATGTGTAAAAATAAAATAGGACTAAACTCCTTCTGTTGACAGCCATTATACAACCATAAAGCCAAACATCTTTACAAATTAAATACAAACAAAATGGCAAAGCCATTACCTTCAAATGAACAACATTAACTTAATGTGGCCAATAATGTTTCTTAAATCTAAACTCTTGCACAAATCATGAATATGGTGGTGGCTGCTCCATGGCAGGTTCATTTGGGTTTGTTTGCCGACCCCCACAGTCTTGCCCATCCCTTTTCTCTGTTGAATTTCTGCAGTTCTTTTGTATGTTCCTGTTCAGCAGCCTTTGGCCTGCAGCTCTCACAGGGGCATCATGTGTGCACGAAGTTCAGCCCGCTTCTGTTGTCATTAACCGGAGACAGTGAAAATAGTATTCCATCGTGCCTTCATGTGTGTAAACCCAAATTCAGACAGTGAAGTGACACGCCTGTAAGAAGATCTAGAATATGCTTATACTAACGTTTTTGAAAAGTAATTATTCAAGTGGAAACATGCAACTTGGAACTCTGCAGAGATTATTTCCTGTATGAAGAATAGACACAATAGAGAAACTCCTGTCAACTGACTAAATTCCACCAAAATTTGCAATTGGTGTCCAGTGACCTTTACTATTCAAATTTTTGGATTTCATGGGAATGCAGGCAGTTGACAGTCTGATGTGTAGCCTGCATCTGTTCTGGGATTTTCATTGTTCAGTGAGGAAGCAGTGTTCTACATTTCACTGCTTAATCATTTTAATTGATCTTATAGTCAGAAATATGGATCTGGTAGCCCCACATGGAAACAGCCAGGGATGATTTATTAAATGTGGTGAATTTGGCATCAAAATGGGACATTTTCTCAATTTCCATGTATTACTTATAAAATGCTTTTTATAAGATAGCATCATGCCATGTCTAGAAATAGTCCCATGTCTGTTTAATTTTATTATAACATGAACTGTAGGCTATAGTCACAGTGTCACTGTTACTACTGTTTATTAGTGTCGTGGGTAACATTTTGATTTTTCACCTTGGAGTGATGCTAAAGAGAAGCAGATCCTATCCTTGTGTTTGATATGAATAACAAGGCTTAAAACTCACAAAAATGTTGGTGTAGGCTGGGCACAGTGGCTCACACCTGTAATCCCAGCACTTTGGGAAGCCAAGGCAAGAGGATTGCTTGAAGCCCAGCGTCTGAGACCAGCCTAGGCAACAAAGTGAGACCCCGTCTCTACAAAAATAAAATAAATTAGCCACGCGTGGTGGCATGCATCTACAGTCCCAGCTACTTGGGAGGCCAGGGCAGGAGGATCACTTGAACCTAGGAATTTGAGGCTGCAGTGAGCTATGATTGCACCACTGCACTCCAGTCTGGGCAACAGAATAAGATTCTGTCTCTTAAAAGAAAAAAAAATCCCAGTTTTTTTCTGGCTAGCAGAGTGCCTAGCTAAAAGTTTCCCAGGCTCCCTTGCATTAAGAGGTGACCATGTGACGTAGTTCTGACTCCTAAGTGAGGAGTGTACCTAGAGTGGGGACTTCCTATAAAGCTAGCCTTTTCCTGAGTGAAATGGGGCTGACTCATTTTGTCCTTTACCATTTTCCCTGATTCTAAAGTTGTAGGCTACATGAAGGAAGAGGATAGCAGTCTGGTCCTGTGAGCAGCTCTTCTAGCTCTTATCACCTGTGAAAAGTGAATTTGTTACGTGTTTAAGTTACCTGCAATCAGGTTTCTATTTCATGAAGCCAAAAACCATTCTGAATACAGATGCTTCTCAACTTTCAATGGTGTTCGGTCCTGATAAGCTCATTGTAAGTCGAAAATAACATGTTGGAAATGCATTGAATACACCTCACCTACCAAACATCGTGGGTTAGCTAGCCTACCTTAAACATGCTCAGAACACTTACATTAGCCTACAGTTGGGCAAAATCATCTGTTCTAACATGAAACCTATTTTATAATGAAGTGTTGGATATCTTGTACAATTTATTGAGTACTGTCCTAAAAATGAAAAATAGATTGGTTGTGTGGGTACTCAAAGTATGCTTTCTACTGAATAGTTAGCACCTTTGCACTATCTAAAGTTAAAAATCTTAAGTTGAATCATAGCAAGTCTGGGACCATCTGTATAATGAATTGTGCACAGAAGAGCCCAAAGGGAATCATTGTCTTTTGATCAAGATTGTGTATATTTTGGAGAACTATCCCCTGGTCAAATAATTTCCACAATATTTTGTGAAATTAAGTAATGAGCAGTATTCTCCAGTGTTGCTCAATTAGCTCTTCTGCCTTTCATTTTGTTATGCATCTAATTAAAGAAATGTTACCAATCAAATGTCTGCCAGCAGCTAGTCTTCTTAATTCTTTAAGACACTGCTATCCTCTGATAACTCCTATTTCCACCAACAATCCTGCTATAAAGTAAGAAGCAGTTGAGTGTAACGTACAAGAGAATGAACTATGGAGCCAGAATACTTGAGTTTGATCCTGGGCTCTTCTTTTTTTTCTTTGAAACAGGGTCTCACTCTGTCACCCAGGCTGGAGTATGATTTGGACTCACTGCAGCCTCAACCTCCTGGGCTTAAGCAATCCTCCCACATCAGCTTCCTGAGTAGCTAGGACTACAGGCATATGACATGATGCCCAACTATTTTTATTTATTTTTTGTACAGATGGGGTCTCACTATGTTGCCCAGGCTGGTCTCAAACTCCTGGGCTCAAGTGATCCACCTGCCTCAGCCTCCCATAGTGCTGGGATTACAGGCGTGAGCCACCGTGCTCTTCTTCCTGGGCTCTTCTGCCATCAGCTGTGTAAAGTCTCTGCTTCACTTTCCTCATCTATAGTATGGGGATAATGGTACTTGCCTCATTAGGTTTGGGAAGGATTAACTGTGTTAATGACATATAAAGCACTTCACACTGAGCATGGTCTGTAGTAAGCACTATTTGTTTGCTGTTGCAACTGTTACTTAGGAAATGGGCTTTTACTCTCAGGAAAGCACATATGCTTTCAGCATCGCCACATAGGTGCAGAAACAAGCAAGGAATGAAATTGAAATCAATAAAGACAGGTTTGATTCTTTATACTTAACATAGATATAGGAGTGTGGGAATGCAATTCTGCTGATGCCACTTCCTTCATTAAATAGCTTGGTCTCCTAAGTGTTCTCCATAAATTACATCACATCATGAACTGTTTCTCTTTAAATTAGGAGTTACTGAATTCAGGATAAGGCATTCCAGATGGCTTCTATAATATAAATATTTAGAATAGAGTAAATGCTGGGTAGCATGAAATGTCTTATTTGAGAGTGACAGGTGGGTCATGATATAAGGACCTGACCTCTCAATCAATTTCAGCCTTTGGTTTGGTAATTTGAAGGTTTTCATTTTGTACTTGCATGAAATTCTTTGAAGTTTCTCATGGTTTGCTTTCATAAAATTCTTACTGAGTCTGAGTTTGCAATACTCCATGGAAATAGGGCAGCTTGAACGTCTCAAACCTTGTCTAAAATGTTGGCATTTCTGTTTACATCAAGTTATATCTTTTTTTTTTTTTTTTTTTTTTTTTGAGACGGAGTCTCGCTGTCGCCCAGGTTGGAGTGCAGTGGCGCGATCTCGGCTCACTGCGGGCTCCGCCCCCCGGGGTTCACGCCATTCTCCTGCCTCAGCCTTCTGAGTAGCTGGGACTACAGATGCCCGCCACCTCACCCGGCTAATTTTTTGTATTTTTAGTAGAGATAGGGTTTCACCGTGTTAGCCAGGATGGTCTCGATCTCCTGACCTCGTGATCCGCCCACCTCGGCCTCCCAAAGTGCTGGGATTACAGGCGTGAGCCACCGCGCCCAGCCTACATCAAGTTATGTCTTAGAGGGACAGGCAAGCCTGAATCATGATCTTAAGAACTGTAAAGGCTAGGCACAGTGGCTTACATCTATAATCCCCACATTTTGGGAAGCAGAGGTGGGAGGATCACTTGAGGCCAGGAGTTCAAGACCATCCTAGACAACACAGCGAGATGCTGTCTCTTAAAAACACTAAAATTATCTGGGCATGGTGGTCACACACCTATAGTCCCAGCTACTCAGGAGGCTGAGGTGGGAGGGTTGCTTGAGCCCAGGAGTTTGAGGCTGCAGTGGGCCATGATCATAGCACTGCACTCCAGAATCAGCAACAGGGTGAGACCTCGTCTCTAAAAAATAAAAACATTAAAAAAAAAAAACAACGTAATAGGCTTTGTTCTAAAACAGTGGTTTTTCTAATTTAAGCATATGTAGAAAGACCCTGGAGCACTTCTCACAGATCCTGACCTCCCCTCATAGATATTTTGATTCAGTAGATGTAGTTGACTACAAACCCACATTTTTAACAAGTACCCCAGTTGACTCTGATGCAGCCATCCTTTGGAAAATATTACTCTTGGGATAATAAAAAAACAGTTTGGAACTCCAGCATGAGTTAGTTTGTTACTGTTAACAGTGAAGCTGTGAAATAATTTATCATTTCTGTCAGACACAGCTTTATCCTGGCATTTATAATGTCCATTGTTCATCTATGATCAAATAATCATTTTGTTTAAAAGGTCATCTTGCAGGTATCATATTCCTAAACTGCATTCTGTCCAGTGTGTGTGTTTGTTTGTTTGTTTGTTTCTTTCTTTCTTTCTTTCTTTCTTCTTTCTCTCTTTCTTCCTTTCTTCCTTTCTTTCTTTCTTTGAGACAGAGTCTCACTCTGTTGCCCAGGCTGGAGTGCAGTGGTGTGATCGTGGCTCACTGCAGCCTCAGCCTCCTGGGTTCAAGCAATTCTCCTGCCTCAGCCTCCTCAGTATCTGGGATTACAGGCACGTGCCATCATGCTTGGCTAATTTTTGTATTTTTAGTAGAGGCAGGGTTTCACCATGTTGGCCAGGCTGGTCTCAAACTCCTGGCCTCAAGTGATCCACCCACTTTGACCTCCCAAAGTGCTGGGATTATAGGCATGAGCCACCGTGCCCGGCCCCTGTTCAGTGTTTCTTGACACCAGAAAGTTTCTTTTCCTATAGATTACACAATTCTAATTTGGAAAGTTTAGTACTTTAAATTCTTAACAAAGAAATCATAAAATCCTGGTCAATAATGTTTTTTTTATTTGCTTGAGGACACCATGCAATTTGTATTTTTATATCCAGAGACCAGAATCTGTAGTTAAATATTCTACAGAAAGACAGCTTTAATGGACATTTGCTGACTGTCACTATGCAATCATTTGCCACCAGGAGTGCATTGTCCTCAAATATAATGGGAATAAAATACGAACTGTGTCACTATAAATCTAAATAGCAAGAAAATAGTAGGCTAGACTCCCCCTGCTTGCTGAGGACACCTTAATGGAAACATAAATACCATAATCACATGCTTTTTGCATGCATTTTACCACTAAAGAGAAAAATGTCGATTTTAAAAGAAAAGACCTTTGTGAACTTGTTTCCCCTCCCGTTAAAATCAGAATCCGGTTGCGTCAAAGGGAAGCCTGGCAAACACAGAACAAAACTAATTTTCTTAGATATAGGCACTTATTAAACATGTGCTCTTTTAGAAATGTTGGGTCATATAACAAAGTTGTATTTGCTGCTGAAAAAGTCAAATACCACTTTATTTATGTTTGCTTAGTATTACTTACCTCTGCTTTTCTTGAAATGTGAGAAAGTAATTCTCGAAGGTAGTCAATCTCATTGTAATGTGAGTTCTGCAAGTTGGTGCCTTTGCTAATTAATGTGCTCCATCCAACCTGGGCCTGATCTCAGTGTCCTTGGCTGTCTACTAATATCTCTGGCCTTGGCTAGCTCCTTCTCCATTCATGTTAGCAACTCTTCCAAACTTTGTTGGTCCCTTCAACACAACTCAGCTCCAGACCTCTAGCCCATCCACATCTGTGCCTGGGCCACTTGCCTCTCCTTAATAGCTGAAGATCACCTTTCCTCCTTCCAGGCCAGCTCTCTAAACAGTCTTCCAGATCCCAGCCCCACCGCTTCAAGGCACCTGCTCCGTCAGTGTCTTCTCTGAGCCCCTGTCTTCAGCCTCTGCCTTTCTACTGGAACTTCCATGTAAACATGTTAATGTCTACCATACTGTTTAAAAAGAAAAAAATTGGCCAGGTGTGGCAGCTCACGCCTGTAATCCCAACACTTTGGGAGGGTGAGTCTGGAGGATTGCTTGAGCCCAGGAGTTTGAGACCACTTTGGGCAACATGGTGAAAACCCATCTTTACAAAAAATTTAAAAATTAACTGGCCATGGTGGTACCCACCTGTAGTCTCAGCTACTTGGAAGGCTGACATAGGAGGATTGCTGGAGCCCAGGAGTTCGAAATCAGCCTGGGCAACACAGTGAGACCCTGTCTCTACAAAAAATAAAATTAGCTGGGCATGGTGGCACCTACCTGTAGTCACAGCTACTTGGGAGGCTGAGGCAGGAGGATCACTGAGTCCAGGAGTTCGAAGCTTCAGTGAGCTATGGTTGTTGTACCAATGTTCTCCAGCCTAGGCAACAGAATGAGACCCTGCGCTCCAACCTGGGCGATAAATGAGATTCTGTCTCTCAAAAAGAAAAAAAGAAAAATTCCCTTTTTACCATCTAGCTATTTGCTTCCCTATTTTTCTACTTCACTTCTAATTCAGACTTCTTGAAGGATTATTAATACATTTGATGTAGATTGCCATATCTTCTCTCCCACATCTCTGGTTCATTCCTCTCGTTGTATGATGGGCATGATAATGCTTCCCCAAAGATGCCCACGCCCTAATTTCTGGAACTTGTGAATGTTATCTCATCAGGTGAAAAGACCTTCAAATGGGGAGGTTTTCCTGGATTATCCTTTTGGGCCCAGTGTAATCACAAGGCTTTATCAGTGAAAGAGGGAATCAGAAGGGGCAGAGTCAGGAAGGAACTGAAGCTGCTGCCCTATTGACTGAAGTCAGAGGAAGGGACCATGAGCCAAGGGATGCAGGTGGCTTCCAGTAGCTGGAAAAAAAGCGAGGAAGCAGATTCTCCCCTCGAGCCTCCGGAAGGAACTTGGCTCTGCCAACACCTTGATTTTCACCCAGTGAAACCCATTTCAGACTTCTGACCCCCAGAACTATAATATAATAAATGTGCGTTGTCTCAAGGCAATACAGTTGTGGTGATTTGTTGCAGTACCCATCGTGTATTTGTTTCCTAATGGCTTCCTAGAAGCCTGATTCAATGAAACTTGAGTCCTTTGCATTCTAGATTACTCTGTGGCATTCCTGAAACTCTGTTCTCTTTGTTTCTGTGGCACTGCTTTCTCCTTCCTTTGAAACTGTCCTTTTTTTTTAGAGACAGAATCTTGCTCTGTCACCCAAGCTGGAGTCAGTGGTGCAATTATAGCTCACTGCAACCTCAAATTCCTGGGCCCAAGCGCTTCTCCCGCCTCAGCCTCTCGAGTAGCTGGGACTACAGGTAGGTGCCACCATGCCCAGCTAATTTTATTTTTTGTAGAGACGGGGTCTCACTGTGTTTTGTAGACATAGGGTCTTGCTGTACTGCCTTGAACTCCCGGGTTAAGCGATCCTCCCACCTTGGCCTCCCGAAGCACTGAGATTATAGATGTGAGCCGCTGTGTCCTTTTGCACTATTCTTTAGATGTCTCTTTAGGGGTTCTATTCTACTTTTTCCTCTTAGGTTTTGGATTTCCTAGGGAAGTAGCTCTGGACCACTGCTATTTCCTATGTGTCTTTCTTGGTTAAGGTTTTCACTACCATTAGGCATGATGGTGCCTGATCTCACTAGCCCAGTTCTCTCTTTACAAGCCCCAGATTTCTCCAGCACCACCAGCTGGGAATGCACATTTCCTATGCCTATCAGTCACCTGATCCCAACTGATCTAAAACAGAATTCATCATTCTTCATTCTAAACCTCCTCTAGTTTCAACAGCCTAATCTCAGCAAATGCAATCACAACCCACGCATCTCAAGCCAGAGCCTTTCTTTTGTAGCCTGCTCCCCCCGATAACAGTCAGAGACAAAGCCCTACCAATTTGCCATTACAAGTAATTCCACATCCTTCTCTCCTTCTGTCATGTGGCCCATGGATACTGATGGTCGTCTCCTGACCCCTCTCCCATCTCCAGTCTTGTTCTCCACAAGTCCGTATTTCACCCAGTACCTGGAGTTTTGTACCTGAAACAAAATATGACCATGTCATTCCCTTGCTTAAAATAATTCTGTGGCTTATTGTCTCCAAGATGCAGTCTAAGCCCTCAGTATGGTGTTTACGGGCCTGTAAGACATCCAATCTCAGGCTAATTATATCAGACTGTGTCATATTGGTTCACATCATACTATAGGATCAGTTTAAAAGGATAAATCCAATTGCATCTAATACATGGGTGAATTACGTGGCTCTTTGGTGTTATACATTTTGCAAATGTTAAATCTTGATGAGTTAAAAACAAGCAATCACCATCCATTAAGCTATTCTAATATAGTTAGAGATGCAGCAATGAAATTAAAGGCTGAGGTGACATAAACCACCCAACAAATGAAATCTTGAAAGTAATGAAGCCATAAATAAGGTCATGGCTAATTTTAAAGACTTCTTGTTTAATTCTTTTTGTTGATTAATATTGCCCGAAACCACAATTTGTTTGTAGAAGTAATGTGTAATGGGGGTTGTTTATTTATATATTTATTTTAGCCTTAGAGGAAGTTTAAATATTCTGCAGAAATATGGGGATAAATGAAAGCTGTTTTAGACTTTGGTCGTTAGCAGGCAAATAATCCTCCAGCAGAGTATCTGCATTTTTGTTTTAATGTCTTTCCCTTCATAGACCACTGAACTTCTAGGTCTTTAAAGATATTTTAGGCCATTCCATGATCAAAATCTCCTGGAGCTGCCTGGGATTTCTTTCAATTTTAGCCTTCTAACAAAAGCTCCAAGATCCTGCTTCATGTGCAATTTGGCACGATAACTCATCTTTTTATTTCGACCTAATCACTTGGTTCTCCTGTCCTTTAGACAGTACAAACCCATGGCTTCAAGTACCAATCTTGTTGGTATTTTGTGATCTTAAGTTTGTGTTATTTTCTTCCTTGCTCCTGCATAAGGATGGAATATCAATCAACTATTAATAAAAATTCATGAGGATTTATGTGGAGTCCCATTGTGAGATGCATTTTCAACTTCTTGGGAGACTTTATCGAGCCCTAAATCTGCAATCCAGTTTTAAATTAACTTCCCAGATGTTCTAGAGCTTTTCCTTGGGTACCCTAAGTCCTTCGTGTAAATAACTATTTGATTACTTTCTTTCTCTTGTTGTTTCATTTCTTCTTCCATTTTTTCCCCCATTGGTTGATTTTGTGTAACTAAAGGAGATGCAGTAGTTGATTTTAAAAGATACCTGTTTTGTTTTCCAATCAAGCAAGTTGAGATATCCTTAGTATTTTTCATTAAAACAGGTGTGTACATAGAAATGTGAAAATTATAAACTTTCTGTATCGTTACAGAACAGAAAGTAACTAGATAATTCATTTGTTCTATGGCTATGTAATAACTATTTTGAATATGCATTTCACATTGCATAAAATGGACTCCAATGTTAGAGTGAATTAATGTAGATTGTTGTATATATACATTTCTGTAAAACTGACAGATGTTTTTAAACTGAATTTTCTGTATCAGTTTATGCCTTTCATTACTAGTTCTATTCCATAGACTATATAGGGGGTCTTGTGTTGACTCTTTGAGAATACAGGGATTTGAAAATATTTGTTCCTAAAACAAAATGCTTTGGGACCAGGTAGTTGCCTCCAAGGTGATTCCTTTTGGTGAGGTGGGTGGATGTCTCTTGCAGCTTAACTGTTTTTACAGACTATAAATGTAAATTAAATATCACTTACAGGCAAGAAACTGATCTTAGCCTGAGACTGCACTTCTTTATCACCTTTGTTTTAACTGAAAGTCGTGATTGTCTCCGAGAGAGGCCAGCCTGGCCCTGCTCCGGCTGTGGTAACCTTGCCAGGGTTTGGGGCCTGACCAAGTGTGGAGCAAACGACAGAGCAGAAGCCCGTGGAGCTCAGCTTATGAACAAAGCTGCAGAGTGTCCAGATGAAATGGTGAACACCAAGTTCATGAGGCCAGAGGATTCCCTGATGTGCACAAATTCGGACAAAAGCTTCAGTACTTGGAATTGATTGATAATGTCCGTCTAAGTAGAGGAAATGATATAAAGTCTGAATTAGTGAATAATTAGCGAATATGTTGAAAGATATGATATTCCGAACTTTCAAGTGTATCCAGCAACTCAGATGAAATGCTTACACTGTTTCAGTTAGTAAATCTTTGTTTTTTAAACTCTATTATAGATTGTTTTTAATTCCAATTTTGAAATCAGATTTGCTTACATTTTGTTTTGATGTGATTCATGTGTTGATTCCAACACCATTGGAATAGAAAGTAGTTATTCTAAGTTCCCCTCAAATGATTCCTCCTAAAATCTTATTTATACTACAAATGTATATAGAAAAATGTACTTAATAGTGGAAAAGTAAGTTTCTTTATAAATTTTCAAAAGCTACAAATAGTGGCGTGTAAAATAATTATAAATCACCTCTGTGAAAAATACTGCTGTAGTTTCATGTTGACTTCATATAATTCTGGAATTGTGAAAATATATTTTAAAAAAGAGTTTGTCGTCTTCCATGAAGAAAAGTGTTATTTAAAAGGAAAAAAGTTTGCCGTTTCAGAACTTACTGATGATCATGACCTGGAAACAGTTCCCTCCAGATAAATCTGCATGACAACCACCTAACAGATATCTTTTTCCTCTTTTCTCTGGCCTCTGCTTTGATTACTTAACAGGTCATTCATTACCAGGCAGAAAGTTTGAAAAGCAGTAATTTTTTAGTTTTCTGAAAGTTATATAATACACTGAACCTGTATCAGGTACTTAGAAGGCAGTGCAGTGGTAAAATAAAAATTTAACTCCAAGTTTGTTTTTAATTCTATTATTACCTAGGATTTTTAAAGAAGGGAAGGGCAGGATGCAAATGGAATTGGGGTGTGCTGAGGTTGTAGAGGACCAGTTGAGCAAGGTACAGCCAATACAACTCCAAGGGGTGCTATAAAACTGTAGCGTGGATTGGAACACTTCCGGTGATTTTTTTTCTGGCAGTTGGCAGCCAAGTGTCTTGAGGAATGAGGGTTTTCTCTGTATTTCACAAAGTCACTGTGTGGTCTGTGGCGGAAAGGAGGGAGATCTAAAAAATGATTTAAATCGTAAATTATTAGAATTTGGTTGCAACAGAATTTGTGGGGGAGAGTTTTGGGGGTTTTGCAAGCTATTAGCATAATTTAAAAAATACCTGCTTTGTAACAAAAACTGAAGCTGATAGAGGTTACAGACTTGTAGTTATTCTTTTCCTTCTATTTCCTTCTTTCCTTTGGTCTGTATGTTTCAGCCCTGTGAAATAGTCAAGGGTTTAAAGTCTTTGCACAAGCCCAGAGTTCTTGTACACATCTGTCTGTCAGTGTATCTGGCAGCCTTTGTGACTGATTACTCACTTCCCCACAATTTGACTGTGGGCCAAGAATTGTGGTAGGTGCCTGTGGTAGGGGTGGAAATGAATAAGACCTATTCACCCCTCAGGGTCACCCCACCTGGTATCACATAGCAGACCACACTCAATACATTGTGTACAGAGTGATAAGAATTAAATAGGTTGCTAAGGAGACTGACTCAGATTGAGGAAGGATGGGCTTCTAAGAGGTGGTGTGCTTGAGCTGCATCCTGAATTCCTAACTGGGAAAGAGCTAAATTTTTATGTATACACACACATACACACACACACGTTTACCTACCTAGATGTTAATACTCACCTTTCATCACTATTTTTAAATGTTGATTACACAATTACAATGACAAAAAGAGAGATCATAGATGTTATAACAAATGTAACTTTATCTTAATTTTTTTGTTTGTTTTTGTTTTTGAGACAGAATCTTGCTCTGTCACCCAGGCTGGAGTGCAGTGGTGCGATCTCGGCTCACTGCAAGCTCCGCCTCCTGGGTTCATGCCATTCTCCTGCCTCAGCCTCCTGAGTAGCTGGGACTACAGCACGTGCCACCATGCCCAGCTAATTTTTGTATTTTTAGTAGAGATAGGGTTTCGCCATGTTGGCCAGGCTGGTCTCAAACGCCTGATCTTGTGATCCACCCGCCTTGGCCTCCCAAAGTGATGGAATTACAGGAGTGAGCCACCACTCCCGGCCTTAAAAATTTTTTAATTTGTTTGTATTCATCAGGTACAAGTGCAGTGTTGCTACATTGGTATATTATATTGTGGGAAGTCAGGGCCTTCAGTGCACCCATCACTGGAGCAATGTGCGTGCTGTACCCACCAAGTAACTTCTCATCATCCAGCCCCCTCCCACTCCCACGCTTCCAAGTCTCTGCTGCCCGTCATACCACACTCTGCTTCTGTGTGTCCACATTATTAAGGTCCCACTTATGAGTGACAACATGCTGACCTAGTTTTGACAGACAGGGGACCTAGTTAAGGTACTGGATTTATATCTTCCTGGTAAATATTAAATATGATGAACACTTTACTGTGAAAGTTCCTAGATACCTCTTGCCCTGAAAAGCCACTGGCAGACCGCTGTGTCTTCTCTGAGTGGTCGTCTGATTCTTTGAAACTTTCTATGATATTTCAGCAATTAAGGATTGCTTAGCCTCTACACTCATGGTGTCCTGAAACCTCAGGTAGCTGAGGCCTTAAGACCTGCGGGATAATGAGGGAGAGCCAGGCCATGAAGAGATGCTGCAGACCCTCCAAGGTAGCAACCAGATGGCTTCTAGGCCTCAGGTACCGTGGCTCATCACTGTGGGTGGTGATTGTGACTGTATGGATCAGTTCCAGAATAGGTCTGTCAGAATATCAATGTCTTTAATATAGTTTTAAGCATTTGAAGAATTTAACATTCTTGGTTTGGCCATTCATGACTGTGAATGACACATGATTTACAGTATTGCTAGGGCCTGTAGGCTTTGCTGGAGCATGAGGGGTGACAGAATTAATGTGAGTCAAGGACAGTATCTGTTGAGCACCTACTTGACACAAATTACTTTACTAGGCCATTTCAGATACACAGACAAATGTCGTAAAGTAATGATTGAGTCCACACCTTCCTTCTGATATTTATTTGTAAGGAATTTTATTTGCATCTGGGAGAGTTCCATTAGTCTCTCTTTGTAACAGACAAATCTAAAACCTACTCCCACAGTTTCTTGTAAAGACTAGCACATCTTTGAATTGTCTTGGTTTTTTAATAAGATTTCCAGCTTTTATACCAGATCAAGGCAATCTGGATGTAAATATAGCGTTATCCTTGCTGAACACTGTTGCAGACCAGCAGGTTCACAGTTTCCTACATCCTACCCATTTATAACTGAAACAGTGTGTCAGTTGATTTTTAAAAGTGCAGGTGGTTTTCTGATCGTTCACTATGACTTCCTTTACAGCAAGGGCATGAGAGCACCATTTCCCCACTTTTATATCTAGTCCATTCTTGAAAATGTGTAACAAACGACTATGCCTATATATCTATCTCTCTCTCTCTCTATAGACATACATACACACATACACATATATATAAAATTATATATATACACACACATAAACATATATATTCACAGAAGTTGTGTTCTCAGAATAATGGTAAAATAAACAATGATGCTTCCTGCAGGCATTGGTGATAAACTCCACTGTGTTGGGATGATCCAGGGCTGAGACACAGATCAGCAAGGGCCGCTGCCATTTCCCTTTCACATCACTGTAGAGACAGGTGTGTGCAGACAGGAAGCACCCTTTTCCATTAACTGTCTCTCCTGACCCCTCTCTGGACTCTGCCAGCGCTTGCCCATGGCCATCAGGGTTAAGTTTGCCTGTGTGGCTTCCAAGGAGAGCAACTGGGAAGGGAGAGGAAGGACCAGGAGATAACAAGTTGGTTGGCAGCCCAGGCAAATTCTGGGACGTCACAGGAGCCTCAGTCCTTAGGAGGGAGTGAGTCAGAGGTGCTTCTGCGTGGAATGTCACACTCTCAGGAGCACACACCTGTAGGGACCTCAGCTGCCTCTGAGGGGCCTGGCTCTGTCCCCAAAGCACAGCAGCTGGGGGCAGGCAGGCAGCACCACCACGCAGTGACTGGTGTTAGTTGACGTGACCACACGCAGGTAATTTAAAAGTGCAGCTCTCCCCTCCCCCTCCCCAGCACACCCTGACTCCCTTCCCTGCCTTCTTTTTCTTGCTAGTCCTTATGGCATTATGATGCGGCATAAATGCACTTTAAAAATGTTATCATCCGTCTCCTCCAACTAGAATGAAGTTGCATTTTAGAGCAGGGCAGGGGATGTTGTCTGTTGTCTGTTTCATTCACTGCTGTATTCCAAGTTCTACCACACAGACATTCAAATATGTTCAATAAATTAAGGAATGGATAAACCAAACTCCTCATCAGCACAGCAAAGACAGTTTATGGGATGTATGTGTGATAAGACTGTAAGCTGTGTAGGAGCAGAGAGGGCCTGTTTTTAGAAAGAAACCTGGAGTTTCTGTCAGCAAAATGCAGTTAAACATTTTAAGTGTTAAAGTCCCTTTTGCTTATTGTATGTTAAACTTATAATTCTTGTAGGTTTCTTAGAACTTGTATAGTTTTGAGAGAGAGAGGGGGAAGAACAAAAGAGGATTTGATACAACACCATACCATAAGATGATAAGGTAAGGTGTGATGTAGGTATTTTTAAGAGCACAAGCTCTGAAGCCAGCTTAAGTTCACATCCCAGCTCTGCCATTTAACCTTCTGTGCCTTACTTCTTGTATCTGCAAAACGGGGATAATGACACTTACCTCACTGGGGTTTTTTTGTGAGCATGACATGAATGACTACATGTAAGGCACTTTGAACACTGCCTGGCACACAGAGCAGTCCCATAAATGTTAGTTGCTATTATTAGTATGATGCCACCACTACCATCACCATCGTCTTTGTTCTTGAGTTCTAAGGACATTTCAAAGCTAAAAGGTTTGCCACAGAGATTGTTTTTGCATGGGTATGATATTGGATTCTGTATCTTATTTTTAGCATCTTTTATGTGTAAACACCACGTAAGTTAGATTTGTTACCTTTGTATTTTATGATACAACTGATGTCTGTACCTCTTTACCTTACATACTGCTGCTAAAATGGGCATGGTTATGGACATTTGATTAATTTCTGTAATTAGGAAGCATCTTAATCTTTAGTAATTTGGTATAGTATTTCACTTGAATAGCTAAAGATTAATTTCCATAACAGGAGACTAAGGTGAAAGAGGTTTATGATATTAGAGGATGTGATTGAAGATCATGCAGGCCTCAGGCCTGGAGTCAGATTCTCCCAGAGCTTGTGATGCAACCTGTATAATTCTCACTCTTAAGAGAGAACCGCTTTCCTCCTGGAAGTGTGGAGGGGAATGATAAGGACGTCTTCAATAGCTCTATGATATATTTAAATAAAATCTGCCATAGAATTGCATAATATTAGTATTATAAATGCCTTGTATCATTATATGATAATTAAAATAAGTTCTATGTTAATAAATATGTAGTGTACTATTATTGATGTTTGCTTTATGGTAAACAGGAAATATCTTGAGTGATTTTTTTTTATTTCCAGCTTGGAAATGATAAACAAAATCTGAAAAGGGGCTTACTTTTTTTTCTTTTATTACTGAGTATGTCTGTTTCTGGCACATTTTTTCCACTTACCTGGGGTCAACTACATACATACCTCCTAAAATGAAGTCTCTGTATACCCAAGGATAGCTAAATGCCCGTCAAGGAATAAATGAATGCATTTGAGTTGTTTTAATTAGCTAGGTATGATTTAAAGGTTGCTGAAATCAAAAAGCCTTATTCATTTTTCATCAATAATCACTTACCTTAATATTTCATTAGAACCTGCTGATTTGCAGACTCCTTCTGGGCTTTGATTCATTATGACTGCAGACATAATTTAACTTTCTCTCTTTTTCTCGTTCTGTATTATGCTCTTTCATCTCTGAGACACTGTTAAGATGTTTCCAACATTCAGAAGGCTGCTAATTGATCCAACTTTTTTTTTCTTTTTTTAACTGTACTTAAAGCTAAGAGTTCTAGGCTGTGGAAAGCTGTGTGTGTGTTGGGGGGGGCAGTTTTCTTTAATTCTTTAAACAGCTGATAATAACGTGTAAATTTTCTATTTCATATGTTCCAAGAATTAGGATGGATTTATTGTATGCAGCAGACAGGAAGTACATAGTTTGGCCACATTCTTAAGAGTATGCCATCAATTGGAAAGAGCAAAGCATCTCGTGTGTGGCATGCTCACCAGATGAGATTGCTATCCATGCATATACCTTATTTTCAAAATATTTCTCTAGTTGCTTTAGATGCAGCCTAGCACGTGGCCTTGGATGTGCAGCGTGCCTGGTGGACTCAGGTAGTGACTGCTATCCCAGGCATCTGTGCTGCCACCTAGGGAGTATGGCTCTGATGCAGAGAAGTTGAGAGATGGACCCTCAGATTAACAGGATGCTTGTGCAGAAAAGAGCCATTCTTCTTCTTAAACTGTGCCTTGACTTTATATGAATGATCAGATCAGAGCCAGAGACAGACCATACAGGGTGGGGGACATATGGTTGGAACTTCTTAAAAGCCAAAATTCCGGGCACCTGTCTTTAAACACAGTTATATCTTAGTTTTTTGGGGGGAGAGTAGCTAATCTAAAACATAAAAATATACCCAGCACGGACTGGAATTCTGACTGGCTGATGCTGGCAATGAGAAAAGAAAATAGATAAATGTGTAAATAGGTATTTTTCATTTCTTCCAGATTATGAAATGCTGCATGTCTGTCTTTTATAACCATGTTAAATGGTTTGTATAAAGTGCATATTATTAACTTTCACTAGCTGTGCCAGTTTTGATGCTGAGTAAAAATTCCTAAATGTTAAGGAATAAATTTGTGTCCTTAAAAGCTTGGTAAATGTAGGCTGAGCATGCTGGCTCATGCCTGTAATCCCAGCACTTTGGGAGGCTGAGGTGGGAGGATTGCTTGAAGCCAGGAGTTTGAGACCAGCCTGGGCAACATAATGAGATGCCTACTGTTGAAAATTAGAAATGAAAAAATTTGGTAGATGTAGATGTATATGTATTCAGAAGTGTAAGTATATTCATTGGACTAGACCTTTTATTAACTTATTGATACTTTCCAGGAAACATAATGCTGGTCTCCCTTACCACTAGATTTCTGTTTCAAACACAAGTCTAAAAAAAATTAAGGAGCCACCAATATAAATATCTACTGATGGAAAATTAAAAGAACTCTTATGTGTTAAGAGATTTTAACCACCATTTAAAATTATCAATCCCCGGTTAACTAAGGCTGCTCTTCACATTTTGCTTACCTTTGGAATATTTATTGATAGTGCTTTCTAACACTTTGTGTGTGTGTGTGTTGGAGTTAACATGGCTTGCTTTGTGTGAGTATGAATTTTAATACTATTCTTTGTTTATGATGATCTTCAGGATTCTGGAAGAAGTTTTCGTATAGACTGTCTCTTCATTGGGCCTTAACTTGGTGATCTCAGCCTGCCTTTGTGGCTTCACAGCCATTTTTCTACCTGTGTGTGCAGGTGTGTGCTGGTGCTGGGAGGTGCTATTGTAGACAGACGCATGAGGCATTGGATTCAGATCCTGGCTCTGCCACTTACTTGGATGTTGGGCAAGTTATCTGACCTCTGTGAGCCTCATTATATTCATCTGTATTTCCATTTTTTTGTCCTATTGTTAGGCCATATGTCAGCTGTGTCCTGATTTTTATATTTAGAGAATATGTTCTTGCCATGCATCATGATCTGTGTTAGAAGCTATTGGGGTTGAAAGAGAAAAACAGATTCAATTTCTGATAGTAATGTTCTTCCAGTCTTTTGGGAGATAACAGACGGACTTAAATAACACCACCAGTTTTATTGACCATGCTGTTTATTTTAATAGCTAGGCCAGAATGGTTTGATTGACTTTTGAAAAATCTGGTATTTTTTTTTACCATATGGACAAGGCCATATCTGGAGTGCCAAGCTAATAAGCCTTCTTTTCTCTGCCAGTGAACCATGAAAGTTGTTAGCAAAATGTTTTATCTTGAATTGATCCATTTTCCAAGCTCTTGGTGATATAAACACCCATCTTAAGGGATAAAATGCAGATTATCTTTCATCAGTCATTGGAAATTTGTTGCATTAAAGAACTGTAGGCAACTGGTATGTGAAATGATCTAGAAAGGAATGTACCTAGTGTGGTTGGGGATGCCTAAAAATGTGTAGGACTCCCGTAAATCAGTTACTTATCAGTACAAAGCACAGGTTACATTATTTTGAATGATGTTGTAATACTTGAATGTAAAAAATGGGAGTATAGTAGTACTTAGTTGTAACATTTTTCTTAAACAGTTAAGGTTTAAAGGAAGATGACTGTACTTTTTCGATTATTAACAAAAGGTTCAATGTATACATCATTCTGAGTCAGAATACCACCAATTTCTGTGTCTAGCAATGAAACAATGTAACCAGTATTAGTTGTCTTTCAATCTAATCAGTGAATTAAGTATTCATTCCATCCCAAGCCTCCGTGTTACCATCAAAATATTTGTATCTTTCATTTCTCTCCTCTTTATGTTCCTGTTTTTCTTTATGTTCTTTAGCATGTATTTGAAGCATCTTTTTAAAAATTCTTTTTCCTCTGATTCTATCATCACTGTCCTTTCTGGGTCTGTTTTTGTGTTTTTTGTTTTGTTTTGTTTCTTTCAGAGTCGCTGTGTCACGCAGGCTGGGGTGCAGTGGCGTGATCTTGGCTCATTGCAACCTCCGCCTCCCAGGTTCAAGCGATTCCCCTGCCTCAGTCTCCTAAATAGCTGGGATTACAGGTGTCTGCCACCATGCCCGGCTAATTTTTGTATTTTTAGTAGAGATGAGGTTTCACCATGTTGGCCAGGCTGGTCTCGAACTCCTGACCTCAGGTGATCCACCCACCTTGGCCTCCCACAGTGCTGGGATTACAGGTGTGAACCACCATGTCTATCCTGTCTGTTTCTATTGATTGATTTTTCTCCTGATTGTGGCCACATTTCCCTCTTCCTTTCTATGTCTAATAATTTTTTATCAGATGTCAGACATTATACATTTTGTATTACTGAGGGCTTGGGTTTCATTTTTTTTTTTCCTTTGGAAGGAGGCTCTTGCTCTGATACCCAAGTTGGAGTGTGGTGGCTCACTGCAGCCTCACACTCTTGGACTCCAGCAGTCCTCCCACCTCAGCCTCCTGAGTAGCTGGGACTACAGGCGTGCACCACCACACCTGGCTTCATTGTATTTTGTGTGTGTTGGATCTTTCCTGGCAGGCAGTTAAGTTACATGCTGATCTTTTATATTTAAATTACCTTTTAATTGCTTTTAGACCAGTTGCAGAGTAACTTTCATTCTAAGGCCTAATTTAGCCCCATTTCCAAGGCGTAGCCCTCCTTGACTGAATACCCTGGGTATTCAGTCCATGCAGTCTCCTCCTCTGCGTGGGTACTATCAGGGTGCCCACAGTTGTTCATCTTACGGCCGCCTGGTATTTATTCTTTTCACAGAAGTTGTTCTTGTCTGGGCTTATAGGATTTTCCCTTACTCATGCCCAGGGTGGGAATCAAAGACTGAAGAGGGCCCGTGCTGATTTCTGGAGCTCTTTCTCTGTGTAGTTCTCTCCTCTCAGGTCATCTGTCTAAAGATGCTGACCACCTTAGACTCCCAGATTCATAATTCTGTCCCCTCAACTCAGGGTGGCTGCAGTGTGGTTTGGTTTTGCTCCCTGCACTGCAGTGCCCAGAAAGCCAAGGTGATGGTGGGGCACCCCTTCTTTATTTCCTTTTCTCAGGGGTTACAGTCTTAGCCATCTTGGCCCCCAGTTCCTGCTGAAAATAGTTGTTTCCTGTTTTTGACTAGTTTTCTAGTTGCTTATAGTAGGAAGTTAATTCTGGACTACTGTATCTTCTTATTGCTGGAAGTGGAAATCCCTTAAAATATATTTGAACAACTGTTCTGCCAAAGGCTTCTACCATCTCTTTACCTCATTCTCACTCTTAAACCCCTTAAAATGGGCTTCAGCCCCTCTCTCCTGAAGAAGATTCTTTTCAGGTGACAAACTTGCCAAATCTGGAGGCCATCACGAAAATGTGTCCACATTTGACTTATAGGACACCCTTCTTCCTTGGTCACTAGTGCTCTCCTGTGTCTTCACTGCTGATCCCCACCTTTTGGGGAGTTCATTTGTCCCTGTTGTGATTCTCACGTGCCTACACCCTTGTCTAGGTTTCTCCCTGTCACGTCTTCAGCTGTCACTGGTATGATTTCCATTGACACTGTAGTAGCACCGCTCTGTGGCACACACCAGGCCTGGCTCTGCACACATGTCTCTGGGCATCCTGACAGCATCACAAACTCAACAGGGACAGATCTGGTGGGGTCTTTATTATCCAGACCGTGGCTGCCACTGTGTACCATCTCTCTGCTCTTTTCACCAGCACCCTGCCCATCTCCTGTGCTCTTCTTGCTTCTCCGTCCTTAGCCCTCATACCTAGTTCCAGAGTGTTATTGATTCTATTTCTATACTTTTTCTCAGATCAGTTCTTCTCCACACATTCCTTGTTTTGTTTTGGTTTGGTTTGGTTTGGTTTGGTTTGGTTTCAGGGATGTATTACCCCTTGTCTGGCATAATGAAGTCACAGCATTTACGTGTCCACACCTGTCTCAGCCCCCTTGATTCCTCTTAGTCCTGTCTGTTACCTTTCTAAATTCTAGTCAGGGTGGCCTCACTCACCCTCTCCAAAGAACGACGGCAGAATCAAGTCCAACTTACTTGGCGTGGCATTCTCATTCTAGGGAAGCACTGCTGACTCAATCCCCAGTATTTATCCTCATTGAAACTAGTCACCTAGGGCTCTTTCCCATCCCAGATTGCGTCAAGCATTTTCCTACCCCCGTTACGTATGCCTTCTCATCAGTGTGGAACGCCCTGCTGCAGCCCTCTCCTGATTCTCCAATGCCATCTTTTCTGCAAATTTAGTACTTTTAGTTGGAATGAATCTCTTCCTATCCTCAGATCTGACAGAGTTTGTATGTCTGCTAAGACTTCCTTGGGTGTCTAAACAGGATTGTTAAAAGCTATCTGTATCCGTTCCACTTTTTGCACAGTTTGTACTTTTCCCCGTGTTCTCCCAACATATTCTTTGGTGATGTTGGGAAGTCATTAAGGCATTTCCTGAAATCTGTTTTTAGGACTCACACTGCTGCTAGAAAACAGTCTCATACATAGGGCTGTGGGGTCACTGTGTACAAGGCAAGCTCTCCTGTAAGGAAATAAGAACTTATCTTAAGGAGATAAGGATAAGGACCATGCCTTAATTCACCCTTATCTCCTCCAAATTCATGTGTACATTTTTGGAGAATTTAAAGGCAGTATGTAAGATGAATGAATGAAAAATGATGACTTCAAGATACTTAATGACTCGATTCATTTATTTAAGAAGATTCCTTTATATAGCATGTGAACTCAGCATGTAAGAATGATTCAGTTTTTAAAATTAGATTGTATAAGATTTTTAGTAACATATCAATGACATGGGACAGAATATATCACTTTACAAATCTATTATTACACTGTAATTTCTTGCTAGGACTTCTTTCCTCAAAAATAACCATAATTTAGAATTGATAACGTTGCATTTTTTTCTTGGTGAATTTCTTAAGCCAGTGGTCATGATATAATATCCTCCTGATACTGCTGGATTCAAGAACAGGTATCAAAAGGAAACAAAGTGTGTAGGTTATTTTGAGGCCCTTCAGTATCTCTGTTCGTCTGTGTTTTCTTCCTGGGCAGTTATTCAGGCAAGACTGGGCACTATGTTTAACTAGGCGCAACATTTTGCTGATTTCCTTTAAATGTTTCCTGAGTAAGAAATATATTATCCCTTAATCAGCCTCTTTTGAGATGTCTGTTTATAGTAAACAAAATCTTACTTCAATTAGTTTCAAATTCTAAGCGAAAGTACTGGTAATTAGACATTGTCTAAAGTAACATCCTGTTACTGTACTGCAATATTGAAGTTGAGGTGCAATAGAAACAGATATTAAGCTTATTACCACATTTATCAATTTATTGGTATTCTTTAACTGATCAGCCACATAGAAAAACTAATACTGACAAGGAATTTTTCTTTTCTCAAACTTAAGCACTGAGAATTTGGGAAGCTTAACACCTTTCTCTTCTTATCTGTAAAACTAGATAACTGTATACAAATAAATAATTATAGTCACTATCTTGTAGGGTTGTTGTGCAGGATGAATGATCTAACCTAGCTAAAACATTTGGCATAGTGACTGCTTGCAGTATTATACATATATTTAATTATGGCGCAGGTCAAATTTGATGACTATATACATATATATATATATTTGAGATGGAGTCTCGCTCTGTCACCCAGGCTGGGGTGCAGTGGCACAATCTCGGCTTACTGTAACCTCCGCCTCCTGGGTTCAAGCAATTCTCCTGCCTCGGTGCGCGCCACCACACCCAGCCAATTTTTGTATTTTTTGTAGAAACGGGGCTTCACCATGTTAGCCAGGCTTGTCTGGAACTCCTAACCTCGTGATCCATCCACCTTGGCCTCCCAAAGTGCTGGGATTACAGGCATGAACAACCGTGCCTGGCCATATTATGATTTTTAAAAAATCCTTAAAGTAAGTAGGTCTTCAGACTTCAATGAGTAGCTCAGTTACTTGAAGAAGCATTTCATTTTAGCACATCATAAAATATTGGACAACATCTCGGAGTTTATTTTAAATGGAATTTAATCTGTAAAAACTGCGGGCCATCTATGGAGTAAACAAAATGAAATAATCTCTGAATGTGACGTATTGGGCAATGTACTTAATATATGTTACATATGCATAAGGATGATATGTTACATATGCATAAGGATGAAAAAAGGACCTGTTTTCCAGGTCCTTTGTTTTGAATGTGGGCATCAGGTGGGGTGAGAGCATTTCAAATTTGAACTGTCAGTATGTGAACCACCGTAACATTAATTGGCAGTAGTATTTCATAATGTGTGTGATCTGTTGTAGTGGTAAAATAGATTATTTTTAGATTCCCAATATAAAATTGTTTTCTCACTAGGTAATTATAATTGGTTCTGTGTGTAACACAAATTTTAAATATTGTATGTTATTAGTTAACACCAGCATAACACAGATACTAACAAGATAGAAATGCAAATGGATTTTCTGTTTCTTAAACTGTGGCTACAAATGGAGAATTGGTTCCGTAAATTATGGTTATTATCATTTTTTGAGATGAAGTCTTGGTCTGTTGCCCAGGTTGGAGTGCAATAGTGTGATCTCAGCTCAGTACAACCTCTGCCTCCTGGATTCAAGTGATTCTCCTGCCTCAGCCTCCCGAATAGCTGGGATTACAGGTGTGCGCCACCACGCCCAGCTAATTTTTTGTATTTTTAGTAGAGGCAGAGTTTCACCATGTTGGTCAGGCTGGTCTCGAACTCCTGACCTCAAATGATCTGCCTGCCTCCACCTTTCAAAGTGTTTAAATTATTTTTAGTGTGCATACTTTTTACAAGGTCTTTACAGTGGTCATTTCTCATGGAGAGGTAGTGCATACTTTTGTTCGTGAAATATTGGTTTTCATTAAACTTTATGTTGAAAAGCAAACTTTTAGAATCATATATTTCTGCCATTTTAGAGCTGGAAGGAGCATGATTTAACAACCCTTCATTTTACGGGAGTTGAACTGGTCTGGGGGTGTGGTGCTGGGGATGAGGGGTGCAGATGAAGGTAGTCGCTTCTTACCATCGTCTTTCCTTTTACGGATGTCCTCTCACATGTGATATGGATTTGGACACCTGCAGGCTAGAGGGGCCACTGTCCTTAAATAGGAGTGCTGCCTTGGACAAGGTCACCTGATTATCAGTAGCCTTTTAATAAATTCGTAAACAGGCATGACCATACCGATTGAAAAAGGAAGACAGACTGATCAAGTAAATTATATATATGAAAGCACGCATAAAAACATAAAGCTGTACCAGTGTGTTATGTTCCGCTATGATTATAATGACCCCTGTATACTGACCTCTCCCATGAGCTCCAGGAGTGAATTCAAATGCGAAGATGTATATGATAGCAACTTTGGAAAGTAGAGTATACTTGACCATGCCAGCTGGTTATCATAAGTATACCTGGATTTAGGTATTTCTGATTAAATGATACCTAGTTAAGGGTCTTACTTGGACTTAAAATGAGAAGAGATTTTTTTTTTTTAAGAGACTCAATATGCACAATACAGATAGTTATAACCATGTTGACTTGAGAGTTAAACAGATACAGCTGTTTGTGAGTAAGCCAGACAAATGTGATTTGAGTGTTGAAGTACTGATCATGCCTATTTAGAACCTGGTAAGAATGCTGTGGTCTGGGACTTCTGGGTCCATTTCTTCTGGCGTTGGCGTTGAGACCTCGCTCCCTCCTGAATTCCATGTCCTCCCTATTACTCCCACAGGCTCAAGTGGTGGTAGTACCCTGGAGTGCATCTGTGGCCACTGTGCAGTTCGTTTCAGGTTCTTGTGAAACATCTTGATGGCCCTTCATTGCAGCTGTGATTAAGACGTGTTGCCCTGCTCTGTATTGAGAGCTCAGTCTGTTTCCTTCTTCTTTTGCCTACTACAGTGCTGCTTTCCATTCCTCTGTTCTGTGTTTTTCCTTTTTTCTCTTTTTATGGACCTGTCTTTGCTTTTTCACTTCTGTGAACACCAGACACCCTGTGCCCTCCCACTGCTGAGGCCCGCCAGGACCACCAGGTCTCCCACCACCCTCCCCTCCACCAGTGCTCCCCAGTGTTCACTGTCCAGCCACGCTGGCCTCCTTGCACTCCTTGACTAGGCCAAATGTAGAGTCCTAGGCTGCTAGTGCCCCTGCCCTTGCCATTTCATCTGCTGGGTGTCCTGCTCTGGATCTTGAAATGACTGGCATCTTCCTGTTATCCAGGCTCAACTCAGAGTTTCCTCTTTAGCATGGTCTACCTGATGTCCTGTCTAAAGCACAAGCCAAGCCCCACCACAGACACGTCCTCTCAAGCGCATGGTCCCTCTTGAATGCTTTTTATACACAGATCCATATCTCACATTGCCCTGTTCATCCCTGTGTTTTTCTATTTCTGATTCTGCCCTCTTAAGTGTAACTCTAGGAGAGCAGAGACCCCATCTGTCCTGTAAAGCTGTGTGTCTGCAAGCCCCGAAACAGCGGCTGGCAGACGGTGGCTGCTCAGTTGACACTGGTTTCATGGATGTGTGTGTGCAGGGTGTGGGCTCCTCACCCCTGAGCGTTTCTTTGTTTGGTGGTGCACGCTCAGGCAGTTTCTGTCTGTGTTGTCTGCTCTAGGTCCTTCTCTCTAAAGTTTTGAGCTCTGCTTGGTGGGAGGGACTGTTTACCTCTCCTCAGAAAATCTTGCTCTGGAGACAGGAAGGGGGAGGTTGGGGAAAAGGAGGCTGACTCCTGGGTGTGCCACCAAGAAGACAGTCTCCACCAGGAAGCAAAACAAGCCCTCTCTTTATGGTGCTTCCTGTTTCTTATTTTTAAAGCAACTTCTTTTCACCAAATCCAAAAATCCCTCCTTACCTCAAGGCAGCTATAATTAAAAGCCTGTCTGTCAAAGATTTTGCTATTCACAATTTCACATGCCTTCTGAAAAACTAAAACTCCTGAAAATTGTTATCATTGAATACAAAAATAGAATGATCCCTTTGACTAAAGCTTGAAATTATCTGAAGATGAAAGTGATACTTTTTTGTATAAAACTTACAAAACATAGGAAAGGGAAAAGATCATCCAGCCCCCAAAACAATAATTTTTAATATTTTAGAGTATATGCTTAGACACATACAGTTATTTGCACATCTGTACTTACTCAGAACTGAAAATAAAATCATACTCTACATAACTCTTTAGTAATGTGCCCTCTTACCTAATAAGTCACGAACATCTTTCCAGACCACGCAGTATTCTCTTACGAGAACATTTTTTAAGTGGCTGCATGATGTTTCATTTTATGGATTTATCTCGGTCAAGTTGCTTAACCTCTAAGCCTCGGTTTCTTGGTCTGTAAAAGGGAATCATAATTGTGCCTTAAACAACCTAAAGGAATTAGACGGGGATCATACGCTAAATCACTGAGAATGTTCCTGTCACATAGGATTGCTCAGTGATTGTTAGCTGCTGCTTCTGTTTATCCAATTTCCTGCTATCTTGTAACAACTGAAAATGAACTATGATTGATGTCCATGATCTATCCTATTTCCTGCCAATAAAATATTTTTAAACTCTAAAAATACTCATATTTTTTCATTTTCAGATAATATTATCAAAACATGGTAGGGTATTTCTACTTAAGGCAAACGCCAATTTTTTTTTTTTTTTTTTGAGATAGAGTGTCACTCCGTTGCCCAGGCTAGAATGCAATGGCGTGTTATTGGCTCACTGCAAACTCCACCTCCTAGGTTCAAGTGATTCTCCTGTCGCAGTCTCCTGAGTAGCTGGGATCACAGGCACACGTCACCATGCCCAGCTAATTTTTTGTATTTTTAGTAGAGATGAAGTTTTACCAGGTTGGTCAGGCCGGTCTCGAACTCCTGACCTCAGGTTATCCACCCGCCTCGGCCTCCCAAAGTGCTGAGATTACAGGCATGAGCCACCATACCAGGCCCACAAACACCAATTTTTAAAAACTTTGGTTTTAGCAGAAAGATCTTAGGGGAACCAGGATTCCATCTGAAAGTAGGCTTCAGCCCACTTCTCTCAGGCTGTGTCTGCCTCTGCCTTGACACTTCTTCCCCTGAGCCCTCTGCTCAAGGCGGAGGCTCCGCTTTTGGTACTGATTTCCACCAGGCTGTTTCAGAAAGAAGCCAGTGAGCACCCTTCCATCGGCCACCGTGCCTAGAGCTGTTCTCCACATTCTCTTTTTGCTTATCCTCTCAGCACTCAGTGGGCTGCCAGCCTCAGGATGGTGTTAGATTAAAGAAATGGCCTATCAGAGCTTAGTAATTCACCAATTCTCTTTAAGAATTCACATGACCTTAAATAAAATGTTCGATTTAATTTAAAACAAATCATGTCAAGCATGTAAGCAAACAAATTCCGAAATGGTGAACTGTTTCTCTTATTTTAGACTATTTTCTTAAAATACCCATCTGTATTTCTAATGAAGGTCTATTCTCCTCTTAAAATATGTCAGTGCTCTTAAACTGGTGGCATGAGGAAGAAAAAAAGTTTAAAATAAAATATGTCAGTGTTAAATTTCTATTCTGAAGTTATGTATATTTAAAACCATGTATATTCATGGCTGTACAGTGCAGTTATTAAGAGCTGGAAAAAATGCTGCTTATTTTTAATCAGGTTGACACAGTGGATTTTTTAGGTTTTTCCTCCATTTCATGAGTTACTCAGAATCTTTCTTATAGGAGGTGGAGTGAGTTAGAAGAGAGACGTATTCCTTCAGGTTAGAGTCATCTTCCAAGTGAGCGTCTATTCCCGTCACCACTGTTTCTCTGAGATTTTAAAGTGTTCAGCACTGCATGGTTTTTTAAAAAGCATTTCCTGTGATTTTGAAAATATTTTCTTAGGCTTTTTTTTTAAGGGCATGTATTTCTCTTTCTTAGTCAAAACCGATTGTTGGCTACCAGCTTCTTTGTCTGGGACCCCTGTGTGTGGGAGATGTTTGGGACTAAGGGAGTTTGTTAGCCCTACTGACATTTGTATTGTTTAAGTGGAACTAGCTATTGAAAAATGCTAACACAAAACCTCAGCTATTCTTTTATTAATGTATTAAAAATTCTGACCAAATTAAAACAACCAGGAGAGCCTTGTTGAGCCTGAATCTGTTAGGCTAGGAAATGCACCCTGGGTTTTGAGGAAGAAGTGAGCACATTTATAGCCTTAATTACTCATTTGGGATACTACAGTCTGTTGCCAAAGCCAGTTATCATCAGCTTTGATTAGAAATCAGGAAAGACAGCTGCTGAAATGCAGAGTGAAAAGAATTGTATTGGATTAGAGAGGCGTTCTTTTGAATCTGAAAGAGAAGGAAAGCATCTTTGGGAAACATCTGAATATGCATTTATTTTAATAATTCAATGGCTAGAGGTGGAGTACAGTACATTGTAAGTTGGAGTGGTTTTCATTATTAAATTAAGTGCCTTTGTTTAGTTCATCTAGATTTTCCTATTGGCTGCTGCTTTTTTCTCTTTTTGCTCCATTTTGATGCAATGTTATATTCCTATTTGTGGGTTGAAATATGTCAGTATTCATAAACTAAATTCATGGACCACCCTTCCCATCATTTGGCCTGATGAAACACCATTTACCAGTGTGAAGCCAAGCCAGGAGACGCATATAAAATACTGCATCCAAATGCTAAGTTTAAAAAGACAACATGCTTAATTCCCAATCCTACGTACATGGAGAAGTACTACTTTGAGCTTTATTATTTTAACAATGTAATGTGGGGTTATAATATATATCGGAATAATGTCCTAATCAAATGTCCCTGAGTAAATCAAAATTTCAGAGTTATATTCACTTGTATATGTTCATAGTTTATATAATCAAAAGATGTGTCAGGAAGATTTACTTCCTGCCTTTTGAAAGCTGTTTGAGATATTGTATGGAAATTTACATATGAGTATTTCCCCCATCCTTAATTAAACTTGTTAAACAGCAGCATTTCTCCTATTTCTACAAAAAACTATCATGGTTGTTAAAAAATATGTGTACAGTGCGTATAGAAGTACACCTAACCCTTAATAAATAAGAATAGTTGTGTTTATATTCATATTTGCAGGAGAGTAAACATTTATGCAAATACACTGAAGAAAATTATCAAACACTTTGTCTCCATGTGCTCTAGCTTCAAAGTTAAAGCTGAGAATTTTCACCCAGTTATTTAACTCTAGTCAGTGTAGTGCTTAAACAAAACAAAGATAACATTCTGTACCTACACAGTGGATCAAAACAGCTTCCTTCATCCTCACTTTGGACCATCTGTTTAAATGAAACTAAAAACCCTCAGGAAGCAAGCCTCTCATCTGTGGTTAAGAGTTTACAGACACATGCTCATTCTCACAACCCAGCAATGTGTACCGAGGGCTGTAATAGGTTTTGTATTAGCTGTAAAAGGCTAGATGTCTTGACCTCAGCATCTGTCCATTACAGCTTCTCTGTTATTCGGATAAATTTAAACACTCTTTTTGTAGAGGATCTAATTTTATGTTATTTTAACGTCAACTTTGATAAATATTGGGAATAATATTTTCCAAGAGCTAAATTATTCTTAGTTTCCCAATCCTTTTAAGAGCCCTAATTCTCACTCTACCCCTGCACTCCCTTGGTGAAAAGAGTTGCAGTCATCCAGACTTACTGGAGAATAGACTTGATTGGTGCTAAGAGAATTGTGAAGGTCTTTAGCCCCACATTATTTCTTATTGAATCCCACTAAAACTTTTGAAAATTTCACATTGGTTTAAGAGATTTGGACATCTGTTAACATTTTCCGTCTTGAGCACTAGCATGGGTCTAGGTCTGTTCCTTCCTGTAAACTAGTTGTTGCAAGGCGGTCAGGGTTGCAAGACAATTTTTCCATAATACCAAACAGGAAAAACAACAGTGCAACAAAAGGTTTCTACCTTGCTAAAAGGAAAAGAATATTTTTATAATTAAAGCTTTTAGTTATTTGTCATATAGTCATTATCGGAAAATGTTGTTATCTTTAGTCCTCTATTGACACAAATGTGTTACGTGTTCTTTATTATAGTTGTGGAAAACTTTAGTAAAGGTGGCATTAAAGTAGTCCTGGTCAGGCAGCCCTGGAAACTGAAATAAATGGAATAAGAGTGGGAAGTAAAAAAATAAGCTTCAATATCTGTGTTTAGCCCAGTAAATGGTGTCTATTACTACAGATGCAGTTTTCTTTGATGGATATTATATCACTGGACAGACAGTAGGCTGTGTAGATTGTGAAATGTAGTCATCATCCCTCCAGTAAGTGCTCTCTCTCCCCATTTCCTTAGATCATAAGCTGTAGGTTACCCATATTATAGCCGTCACATACCCCAAAACTAGCCTTGTACTTCAATAGATGGTTGGATTAGGTATAATCTCCAAGGTCTTTTTAAACTCTGATTCCAACATTTGGCATTCACTAGCTATAGAGAAGATGACATTGTCCTAGTGACACCCTTTTAGTTGTGCAGAGTTTTCTCGGTATCTCTGTTAATTCAAATACTTTTAAAAGTGTTTGAATATACTTATATGGTTGGATATTTTTAGAGAGAAATACCATGTTTGGAAACATTTCAACTGGAAAATGCATTGAACTGGATATTGTCAGACATTTTCTGAGAACAAATCAAAATCGTTTAGTACAATGTAAAATATAAAAGACATGCAAAAGCCAGAGCAATTATTGCAACCTTCCTTCTTCATACATATGCATCCCTGACTCACATTCAGACCTGTAAGACCACAAGTGGATATCATTAGTCAGAACTCGGCAAGATCCAATTTCATGCCAGTCACATTCACACACACACATTTGTTTGTTTATGTCAGTCATTAGAACTCAGTAACTAAACGTCAGTGGTAGTTAATGTGGTGTTTTATAAACACATAGATGAATTGGGGGAAAAAAGCAAATTATCCACAAATAGCCACCAATTGCAAATAATGCCATATCCATCACAAAAATATCTATGAGTAGGAGAGAACATGACAAGGGCAAACAATTTGAATGAGGTTATACAAAAAGTCAATGTGGTCGACTCTGGAAGCATGCCTAGAATCTTACCAACCTATGAGCTGATTCTCACCCAAGTCATTGTCATGTTTAGCAGCGGAATTGGGCTGACTGCAAATCTCTCCGATGCTTCAGCCCTGACATTAGCTTTTATAGTTCCAGGAAGATTTGTTGGGAATTTCAACCTAGTAATTTAAGACACTTTTATAGTTCTATAACATAATAATTTTACCTTTAAAAAATGAATGAAGAAAATATGGCAAAACTTAATAAATTCACATTAAGCAGGAGAAAGACCTAACTAAATTAGTAATCTGAATTGTAGAATATTTTTAAAAAATTAATAGTAACTTAATTACTGTCAGATTCATGGAGTTCCTTGGAGAAATTGCTTTGGCAAATAGATAAGGAAAATTTACAAATAGCACAAAACTTGGTAAATAAAGCAATTTCTAAAGAATCCGCCATGGACTAGTATTTTTAAGTTATTTTCTCCATAAAGTGTATGTATGTTATCAATTTGCCTTGCAAAATCATTTTTATAAGAAAGAGAGCTATTTCTGTTTTTACCAATTATTTGTGGTATTTGAAAGTCATTCATTTACAAAAACATAAGAATGACATCCATTTACTCATTCATTCATTCATTGAGCAAATATATATTGGAGGTCACTGTGCTGGGTACATAGTGGTGAGTTCAATAAAGTCCTTGCCTTTTCTAGCATGGGGGATGGGAGTTAACTAAAAAATAAAATAAATGAATAAATATTTTGTAATACATTATGATAAGAGCATAATCAAGGTGCTGAATAATTTCTTTGGGAAGATGACATTTGGCTGAGTACTGAAGGATGCAAAGAAGTCATTCATGCAGAGAAGGGAGGAAAGAGCCACCCAGGCAGAAGGGAGCTATGTGGACAAAGCAAAAGGCCGGGAGATGTTTAGCATGGGCCAGAAACTAGAAGGTAGTCAGTGTGGCTACAGTGTGTTGAGTGGTATGGGAAGAAATCAGAGAGGTATGTGGCAGATGAACCTACTGAGGCAAAGCTAAAATATGAAATTTTATTCCGGATGTCATGGGGAGCCATATAGTGTTCTTTAGATTGTGAGCATAGTCTGATTCATAATTTTGAAACATCCCAATGGCTTTTATGAGGGAAACTGATTACAAAGTAGTTGTATCAGCCAAAGTAGTTATATCAGTAGTTATATCACAAATTGATTACAAAGTAGTTATGTATCAGTAGTTATATCAGAAATTGATTACAAAGTAGTTATGTATCAGTAGTTATATCAGAAATTGATTACAAAGTAGTTACATCAGCCAAAGTAGTTTTATCAGTAGTTATATCAGAAATTGATTACAAAGTAGTTCTATATCAGTAGTTATATCAGAAATTGCACTAGGTACTTCAAACAGATGAGATTTAGTATAGGGGCTTGGTTACACAGGTGTTGGAAGTAGAAGAAAAAGGCAACACAGGGTAACTGGAGATAATAACTGCAGAAGGCAGCTCCCACATCACAGTGCAGAGTGTAAAGGGCCACCTTGGAGCTCAGAGACAGACAGTAGGTGAATATCCAGCACAGTGGGCAGCCTTGAGGCAGGGAAGCCTGTGTGAGGGAGCTGCTGCTGCTCCTGGGACAGAATCATGGAGGCTTGCACTAGGAGGTGGGATGGGATAGAAATAAATAGACGAGAGAGAGATTTTAAACCTAGAGCCTATAGGACCTGATGCTTATTGGGTAGGAAATAAAAAATGACTGGCAAGATTCTGACTTGAACAACTAAATATCTGGGGCACTGCTTTTTGAGATAGAGCAAGAGAAACAGGCTTAGAGCATTGTAGGTGTTGAGTTTAGAACATGCTGAGTTTGAGATGTCAAGCAAATGGTTAGATATGTGAATATGGTGGACAGAGAAGACATGTAGGCTGGAGTTATGGATGTGGAAATCAACATGCAGATGGTATTTAAAACCATGGAAATGGACGATATCATCTAGGGAGAGAATGGAAGAGAGAGAAGGGCTAGTTCTGAGCCCTTGGGAATCTCCTGTGTTGAGAGATCAGTACAGAAGCGAGAAGGAGCAAAGGAAACTGAGATGGGGTAGCCGGAATAATAGAAATCAAGAGAATGCAGTCCTATAGAAACCAAGACAGGAAGGAGGCAGCAGTCCACTGTTTCTAGCGGAGCTAAGAGATGCTTAAGATGTAACAGAATGATGTCCATGGATTTGGCTACATGAGGATATCTGGCTACACGCCTGTTGGGGTAGTAGGCTGAAGAGTTTACGGGAGGCAAGGGCACTCCATTCTGACACAGAGAGTCCAAGGGAATGTAAAGGCCAAATTGTTTCCTCAGTTCAGGGCCTACTTGGAGCTAGGCAAAAAAAAAAAAAAAAAAAAAAAAATTAACATTTGAGGATGGGCCAGGCACGGTGGCGCAGGCCTGTAATCCCAGAGCTTTGGGAGGCTGAGACTGGAGGATTGCTGGAGGCCCAGGAGTTTGAGACCAGCCTTGGCAACATAGCGAGATCTCATCGCTACAAAAAATTAAAAAATTAGCCACGCGTGATGGCATGTGCCTGTAGTCCTAGCTACTTGTGGGGCTGAGATGGGAGAATTGCATGAGCCTAGCAGTTCAAAGTTACAGTGAGCTATGATCACACCATTGCACTCCCGCTTGGGCAATACAGCAAGACTTTGTCTCTAAAAGAAAAAAGGAAAACATTTGACTATACCTGCCAGGAGGCAACAATCCTACCTACCCTTCCCAGTTACTTTCTCTATATTGTAATTTGGGGACCAAGTTCTTGTTTGTATTGCACAATATTACTTTATGATTTTCGTGTTGAACTTTCTTCCAACATACTGTTCTATAAAAGAGGAAAATTTCATTCATGTGTATAAAAGTCATCTTGTTTGAAAAATCTCAGAAGATAAGTTGTTGGGATTTTACGTCCTGATTAAAGGTTTGCCTCCCGTGAGGTCTAAAGAGAAGCCCACATGGCAGTGTTTTAGCAGGTTTCCTAAACTGTTTAGGTGTATGCTGTGATGCTACAGATCAGAGATGTTACTGTAATCTTTTCAAGCTCCCCTTTCTGTCTGTCATATCCAGGTCGAGTCATCTTTACCGAATAGATAGGGTCATAAAATTGAAATTGACTGGAGTCCTTGGAAGAAACATTTTGTGAGTTTTATCAGTCCCCCAAATATCTCATATCTGGACTAATAGTATAATTTAGATATTGCTATTGAATACCTGTAAGACATGTTATCTGGTAATATTATCTCAGCAGCATTAACCTCTGACTCTGCTCTCAAACCAGGATTGGGAAAGTGAAGTATTTGCTTAATGATTGATTAATATTTGGACCTTTATTCGAGTTCTGTGAAGTGCCTAACATAGCGCTGAGTGTTTCGGCCTATTATCTCTTGGTATATAAGTTATCTCTTAGTTTGCTTTGCTGCTATAATTAAGGAGATAAGAACAGAAAGCCTATTTCTTGGTCAAAGTGCTATTTTTATAGGAGGACAAAACATGTATTGTTTTACTTTACTATCAACGGGCCACACTGCTGATCACTAAGGTTGTGTTTAATAAGTATGTTCTCTTGGGCCAGAATGTCAAATATATCCCTAATGAGTTCAGTGACATCACTGAGCGTGCTTATGTTCCTTGCCAATAGTCGGCATTGTTGGAGCAGATCACATTAGCTGTCATCTGAGCACAGATGCGAAGGTCAGGGCGTTAACAAGCAAGAGAGCTTCAAGAGAGAAAAAAAAAAAGATGAAGATTTAAAGCAAATCTGTTCATGTCAGTGAACAATGGGTGGCTGTTTAGGGGGAGTGGTAGAGACATTCAAGAGAAGACATTTGCCTCATACAAGTTTTCTGCACATCTCTGCCCTGTGGAAATTGCGTCAGTTAGAGATGGACCTGAAAGATGATCATCTGTAAGCCACAGCTGCCACTTTGAATGTCGAGGTTTGGAATATGCCATAGACAGCCCTGACATTCTAAAATTGATTGAAATTTTGTGACCTTCAGAGGTAACTAATATATTTCCAGTAGTGTGACTTCTGGAAGTAATATAGTTCAGGAACCAAAAGTTGATTCTTTGTAGCAAATAGTTCATGAACAAGTTCTTTTTTTTTTTTTTTTTTTTTTTGCCTAAGATTATATTAATAACACTAGTGTATGTCAAAAGGAAAAAAATCTCATGTATATATTTTTTCCTGTAAGAATAGAGTATATAAAGCTATTTTAATAAATTTTGTTGAACATGTATATATGTGGATGTCTAAAACAAATATGACAAACTGAGAAATTTTTGTGGCTAGGATGAACCTCCACTTTTGGATACAACTGGAGTAACCTGAGTTTGAGTTGGGATTTTCTTTTTTAAGATACAGGGTCTCGCTCTGTCACCCAGGCTGGAATGCTAGTGGTGCAATTATAGCTCACTGCAGCCTTGAACTCCTGAACTCAAGAGATCTTCCCACCTCAGTCTTCCAAGCAGCTGGGACTGTATCCTCACCCCAATGCCCAGCTATGTTTGAATTTTTTGATAAAGATGAGGTCTCATTGTGTTGCCCAGGCTGCTCTCAAACTCCTGGCCTCAAGTGATCCTCCCGCCCTAGCCTCCCAAAGCACTGGGATTATGGGCGTGAGCCACCACACCAATCCCAGCCCCTAGTTTGTTTTTTTAAGTTGCCAGTTGTACAATTTCCTCTCTACTCTCCAAACTTGTTATTTTAGAATAGAGAGAAAAAGAGTTTCTAGCTTTCCTGGTGGTTGGTTTGCATTGAGAAGGAAAAGGCCAAAATATGACAAGACATCCTCAGTATTCAGTTGACTAAAGGAAAAATAATTTGGAGGAGGTAGAGCCAGTCCAGACCTATAGTCAGGTGACTAGTGGGAGTCGCTAGGTATGGAAAACTTTCAGTCTATTTCTTCTCTAGATATTGGCCGTATTGAGATGTCTTTGTACATTGCTTTTTGGCAAGTATAGACAAAATACTTAACTTTACCAATGTGAGTTTAGAACGGAATCTGCCTTCATGCAGAGGTCTGGAGTAGAGGTAGAAGGGGATGATGGAAGAGGCACAAAGTTCTTCCAGGTAGTACCTGCTGCTGCTGGGTGGACCAAGCCCTGGTGTGTTTCTCCCTGCTCAGGAAATCCACATGTTGAGGCTTTCCTGATTTCTGTGGCTGGGTAGGTTTATGTTCTATGGTATGTATTTATTTATTGGTTACAGTCTTTGATTTGTGGTTGCTCAGTGTATTAAATAGAAACAGAAGGCCACATTGTTTCCTCAGCTCAGGGCCTCCCCAGAGCTGGGCAAGGAAAGGTTATTCATATTTGACACTAATGTATTTGCCTTTTCTGTCACACCTCATTGCTGCCCAAGTGTATAAATGTGAACTAATGCTTCAGTATTTTTAAACTGTCCAAATGCAAATAGGAATTCGTTTGAGAGCCACATGACAAAAGCTAGATGAATAATTCTCACTTAAGACCTTTATGTAAGAAAAAGTACTAAAATGCACAAATTGGATGAATAAAATGAAAGACATGTTTCTTTGTTGCATCAGCACTTCACTCATTCTCTCCTTTGGTTATTTGTTTGCTTGTTCATTCATTGCCCAGCAACAAAAACAACAAAAATTGATTAGGTGTACTGAAAACATAAGAAATATGGTGCAGAACAGAGTTTGTGACCTGGAGTTTTTGAGCAGGTTGAACACACACACACACACACACACACACACATACACACACACACACCCTCAACTAGAGAAGAATTATGATGGGATGTATGAACAAGAGCAAAATGATAGTATTAAAGAGGCATATTTAGGCATAACAGTTGTGGAATGTATTTAAAAAGAAGAGTTGGGGCCAGATGTGGCTCACACCTGTAATCCTAGCACTTTGGGAGGTCAGGGTAGGAGAATCACTCAACGTCAGAAGTTCAGAGACCAGCCTGGGTCACATAGCGAGACCCTATCACTAGAATAAAATTCTACACTACAATAAAAATTCGAAAATTCTAAAATTAGCTGCGCGTAGTGGTACACACCTGTAGTCCCAGCTTACTCAGGAGGCCAAGGTGGGAGAATTGCTTGAGCCCAGGAGTTCAAGGCTGCAGCGAGCTGTGATCATGCCACTGTACTCCAGCCTGGGTGACAGAGCAAGGTTCTGTCTCTAAATAAAATAAGGAGGAGGAAAATTTTTTAAGCTGTATTTGGAGGAGAGGCATCTCATGCAGAAGCAGTCATATAGCTGATGCTGAGAAGCTGGGCTTGGTGATCCCACTGGCTAGGTGTGTGGCTGTTGTGAGGACTGAGTCAAAGGGACAGGGGACCCAGTTGCTGGAGGTTTGGAGGCTGAAGGAAATGATAAGGAAACACTGTTATGATGTCCTCATCAGCCCTCTACTCAGGAGAAACAGAGATCAGGGCCATGGAGTAACTTGGATATAAAGAGGAAAGAAGTGTGATCTCAGACGAGGTGTGGTGACTACAGGAATAAACAGCAAAAAAGAGAGAAGCTTCAATATAATCCCAGAGTTACCTGCCTCAGAAACACACGTGCGTAATAAAGGGACAGATGAAGAGAGTTTCACATGGTGGAGGGGATGTCTCAGCTTGCATTTGGGAGCACAGGGTCTGTTTTTTCATTTAAGTAATTTTGTTGAACACGATTCAGCTCCTGTGCTGCCTAAAATCCCATATCTTCCTCTGCCATCTTCATCCTAACCAATACTTTATACCAGCTTTATTGAAGTATAATGTTCATATCATAGAATTCACCCGTTTAAAGTGTACAAGTCTATAATTTTTAGTAAATTCATAGAGTTGTGCAACTGTCACCACAATCTAGTCTTTTAACATTTCTGTCCACAAAAATCCCAGCAGTGTTCTCACCCCAGCTTATCTGCTTCTGTGGATTTGCTTCTTCCAGACATTTCATATAAATGGAACCGTTAATATGTATAATTTTTTTGCATGTAGATTCTTTTTTATTTTTCTTCCAGCTTTTATGTTTTGGTTCGGGGGTACACGTGCAAGTTTGTTACATGGGCAAATTGCATGTCATGGGGGCTTGGTGTACACATTACTTTGGCATCCGGGTAGTGAGCATAGTAGTGGTTATGTGGTTTTTCAGTCCTTACCCTCCTCCCTCCAGTAAGCCCCGGTGTCTATTGTTCCCTCTTTGTGTCCATGTGTACTCAATGTTTAGCTCCCACTTATAATTGAGAACGTACAGTATTTGATTTTCTGTTCCCACATTCATTTCCTTAGGATAATGGCAGCTCCATCTGTGTTGCTGTAAAGGACAGGATCTCATTCCATTTTATGGCTGCCTAGTATTGCATGGTGTATATGTGCCACATTTTCTTTATTCAGTCCACCATTGGTGGACAACTAGGCTGGTTCCATTATCTTTGCTATTGTAAATAGTGCTGTGATAAACATAGGCGTGCATGTGTCTTTATGGTAGAATGATTTATATTCCTTTGGGTATATAAATTATATATATATATATATTCCTAGTATATATAATAATTCCCATTACTGGGAATATATATATATTCCCAGTAATGGGATTGCTGAGTTGAATGGTAGCTCTAAGTTCTTTGAGAAATCTCCAAATTGCTTTCCACCAGTGGCTGAAATAATTTACATTCCTTCCAGCAGTTTGTAAGCATTCCCTTTTCTCCACAACCTCACCAACATCTGTTATTTTTTTATTATGTATGTATTTATTTATTTAGAGACAGAGTTTCGCTCTTGTTGCCCAGGCTGGAGTGCAATGGCGCAATCTCAGCTCACTGCAACCTCTGCCTCCCGGGTTCAAGCGCTTCTCTTGCCTCAGCCTCCTGAGTAGCTGGGATTACAGGCATGTACCACCATGTCCAGCTTATTTTTTTGTATTTTTAGTAGAGATGGGGTTTCTCCATGTTGATCAGGCTGGTGTCGAACTCCCGACCTCAGGTGATCCACCTACCTCGGCCTCCCAAAGTGCTGGGATTACAGGCGTGAGCCACGGCGCCCAGCCTTGACTTTTTAATAATAGTCATTCTGACTGGTGTGGAGATCATTCTGGTTTTGATTTATATTTCTCTAATGATTAGTGATGTTGATTGAGCATTTTTTCATATACTTGTTGGCCACATGTATGTTTTCTTTTAGGAAGTGTCTGTTCATGTCCTTTGCCCATTTCTTAATGGAGCTGTTTGTTTTTGCATGTTGATTTAAGTTTCTTATAGATTCCAGATATTAGACCTTTGTCAGATGCATAGTTTGCAAGTATTTTTTCCCATTCTGTAGGTTGTGTGTTTACTCTGTTGATAGTTTCTTTTGTTGTGCGGAAGCTCTTTAATTAGGTCCCATTTATCAATTTTTGTTTGTGTTGCAATTGCTTTTGAGTCTTCTTCATGAAATCTTTGCCATGCACGTGGATTCTTTAACTTAGCATTCATCTGTTCATTTAACTTAGCATTCATGCTGTTGTATATATCAATAGTTCCTTCCTTTATTTTGCTTCATAGTATTCCATTATAAGATATACTACTTTTTTTAATTCATTCAACAGTAGATGAATATTTGGGCTTTTCAGTTTGGGGCTATGATGAATCATGCTGTTACAAACTTGTGCATACAAGATTTTCTGTGGACACGTTTTATTTCCCAGGGGTGAGATTGCAGAGTTATTTGCTAAGTTTATGTTTAACTTTTTAATAAATTGCCACACTGGTTTTCAAAGTGGCTGAATCATTTTACATTCCCACCAGCAATGTTTGAGAGTTCTAATATAGTCACATCTCCACCAATACTACTTATTGTCTGTCTGGTTTTTTTTGAGACAAAGTTTAGCTCTTTCTCCCAGGCTGGAGTGCAGTGGTGCGATCTTGGCTCACAGCAACGTCTGCCCCCTGGGTTCAAGCAGTTCTCTTGCCTCAGCCTCCCAAATAGCTAGGATTACCGGCATGTGCCAACACACCCAGCTACTTTTTGTATTTTCAGTAGAGATGGGGTTTCACCACGTTGGTCAGGCTGGTCTCAAACTCCTGACCTTAAGTGATCCACCCGCCTCAGCCTCCCAAAGCGTTGGGATTACAGGCATGAGCCACAACACCCAGCCTATTGTCTGTCCTTTTTATTATAGCCATCCTAGTGAGTGTGAAGTGGTATTTTATGATTTTAATTTGCATTTTTCTAATGATGTTGAACATCTTTTTGTTTGATTAATAGCCCATTTTCTTTCTTTTTTGGTAAACTATTCATATCTTTTGCCTCCGTTTTTATAAGATTGCTTATCTTCTTACTGAATTGTAAGTCATTTATAGATCTGGGTACTAGTCTTTGTAATAGATACATGGTTTACCAGTGTTTCTCCCAGTCTGGGACTTGTTTATGTATTTTTAATTTTTTTAATTCCCAATGTTACAACAATGTAGCTTGTTTCTTAATTTACTTACTGTTGTCTTTTGAAGTATAAAAGTTTTTAATTTCGATGAATCCAATTTTTCAACTTTATTTTCCTTCATCATGCTTTTGGTGTCATATCTAAGAACTCTTTCCCTATCCCAGAACCATGAGGATTTTTCTCTTATGTTTTCTTCCAGAAGTTTTACAGTTTTAGCTCTTATATACATGCCTATGGTCCATTTTGAGATAATTTTTGTATATGAGATGAGGTAAGAAACTCAAGTTATCTTGCTCGCATGTGTATGTTTTAACCAATAATTAAAACAGACCAGTCTGGCTGGGCATGGTGACTCACACCTGTAATCCCAGCACTTTAGGAGGCCAAGGTAGGTGGATCACCTGAGGTCAGGAGTTCAAGACCAGCCTGGCCAACATGGTGAAACCTTGTCTCAACTAAAAATACAAAAATTAGCTGGGCGTGGTGGCGCGTGCCTGTAGTCCTAGCTACTTGGGAGGCTGAGGCAAGGGAATCACTTGAACCCGGGAGGTGGAGGTTGCAGTGAGCCGAGATCGCGCCACTGCACTCCAGCCTGGGCAACAAGAGTGAAACTCTGTCCTAAAAAAAAAAAAGAGAAAAAAAACTAGGCCAGTCTGCCTGGTGAACTTTCATTTGTCCTCTGGAACCCATCTTGGATATTTAAGCTCTCAGTGGTACTTTCCGTGTCCTCTCTTCTCCACTCTGATACAGCTTCCTCCTACTTATCTCTGTGTACATTTGTCTGTTGTTGAATATGAAATCCAGTATTGTCATGATGTGTATATGTCTGTGTTCCCTGCTGGAATATGAGCTTATTCATCTTGGTGTTTTCAATGGCTGAAACATAGTAGGACCTAAAATATTTTTGGTTAAATTTGATTAAATATTAACATCTCTAAACCTTGAAAATCTTGGTCTCCTTTTTTTCTGTCTCTCTTTCAAAATTTAAAACAGTCAAGCATTTGAAACAACAACAATAATGAAAATAGAGCCAGGGAACCAGCTTGTTCAGGAAAAGGAATAAATCATTCTAGCTGACAATACTCAGTAGACTGCTTTGTAGCTTTTTGAGATAGACATATAAAAAGGGACACTGATTTGATGGGACTTGAACAGGATGATGGATAAGTGCTCCAGGCCTAATGAAATAGCATGTCTAAGAAAACCTGGAAACCCTCAGATGACAGCAGACACGCGACCAGTTCCACCTCTGCTATTTACTCCCAGTCATTCTGCGCTTTGTTTGGCCGAGGGTTTCACGGCCCTCTATTGATTGCAGAGATGGGCACTTGTCCCTGTGCCTGCCCTGTGCACTTCCTGTTATGGCACCTAAGTTTTCCTACTTCACAGGTGTGACAACAACCAGTGCTTTAGAGAGTTATCTTAAATTTGCTGCACTGGAGTTTGTTTATATCTCTGCATATTCAGGTGAGAGAGAATCTAGTCTCCTTTCTCCACAGATATTTACTGAGGATTTAGAGTGTGTAAAGCTCTGTGCCCTGTGCCCTGTGGAAGACACATGCATACTCAAGTGACACCTGGTCTCTTCCCCTGAGGGGGAGTTTCAATATGCTTAAAACATTGATGAAAGAAGAAGAAATATTGCTCTAATTCCCCCATGTACCTCTGCAAAATCTTGTGAGATTTTTGCCAATCCAGCTGAGAAGTTATCTTTCCATATTGTCAACTTAAGCAGGATTCATTGAGCAATGTATTCAGATATTGATCGTCTTAACTGTGTCTTATGAAAAGCTTTTAGGTCAATCTCTTAAAGTTTGTTGTTTTGAGACATGAATATAAGGGCGTTGATGATTATAGGATCTGGCTCAGGCTGTCAGAATGAGACGACTTCTCCCTCCTGAGGCTGACCTGCTTAGGAGTTTGAACCATATCAAACTGTAAGGATCAAGTACACCCTCAAGGTTTAAGAACAAGCTTTTAAAATACCCACCTCTATTGTCTTGCCTCTGATGTAGTTTAAAACATGTCATTTAGAAAAGTAATTAGGCTGGGATTAGAACCATGAAGACCTGGGTTAGAATCCAGGGGCTGCCACCTGCTGGCTGTATGTCCTTGAGTGTGTGACATGGTCTCTGAGCCCCAGTTTCCCATTCTATACAAGCAGTGTTCACACCTGTCTCACAGAGATGTTACAAAGGTTAATGAGGAAATATATAGAGGCTGGGTGGACCTACCTTGTGCATAAGAAGTTATTAATAGATGGCTGTCATTATTACTGTTTTCAGCTATTTCTGTGCTGACATGAACTTGATTATGCTAAGCCCGTACAATTTCTCTGTAGCAGTCTGTAGCTCATATGGTATCTCTTGATTGTTTTTTATCCTTTAGAGTTCTTATTAAGTAAACCACACATTATGGATATGGTCAAATTTATCTCTCACCCTGTTCGCCTTCCCCCACGTAAAGAGCTAAGCAGTCTCCTGAGATGGGTCTGTGTCCCTTGGTTATTTTTAGAAACTCTCCCAACAATAAAGAAACACCCTGATTCAATAGTATCTAATATATAACCTGTTTTCAAGTTCCCCTAATTGGGATAGTTTGTTTTCGATCTGGGATCCAGTTAAATGTATGCATTGCTTTTGGCCATCATGTCTTTTTCAGTTTCTTCTCACCTGGAACGTTCATTCTCCCACCCTTCCCCTTTTTATGTCCCTCTTGTTGGTGGCATTTTGGCGGAATCTGGGCCAGTTGTCTTGTGTAACGTCCTGTCCTCCAACCCTGCCTGGTGGCTTCCTCCTGCCCTGCCAGCCCCATGAGGTGATGGGACAGTGTGGTCTACAGGCCCCGTGTGTTTCCTGCTCTGCCCCTGCTCTCCGACCCCACACGTCCAGCTTCATCTCTCAGAACCTGCTTCTCTTCCAACTATGGGACTTACAGAACACAGAGGGTTACTATGAGTTCCCAATGAGGTGACTAAAGGGAAGGCCTGAACAATTCCGGGCCCACGGTACACCTGCGAAAAGATTTTCAGCAGCTGAATAGGCGCAGGAATGCTGCCCAGAGAGGTGAGAGGAGAGCCGGGTGGGCCAGGCGAGGATGGGAGCAGAGAGTGTCCTGAGTGTGGTCAAAGCTAGCAAATGCTTGAGAGAGCGGTTTTGTTTTTGTTTTCCTTTCTTGGACTTATTGTGCTGTGATTTGGAATACAGAGGAGCAATGTGACTCTGTAAACTGAGGTAGCAGATTCAGCAGGGCTGATAGAGCAGGAAACCTCCCTTTGAAGGTAGAAATTAAGTAAAGTGCTGGTCCAGTTCTGAGCATCTGGCAAGTGCTTTCTGGACCTTGGGGACACTCACAGACCTGGGGTACCTTCACATAGGTGAGAACCACACTCTCCCTTCACCACCAGATGGATCTCTCTGTCTCTCCATTTATTACTATCCTGGTTATGCCAGAAAGCTTCTGCTGTTGCTGCTGTTTGTGTTTTCACATTTACTGCAAGAGCGGCGAGGTACGTACATAGAAGGTTCCTAGATCTTGAAGGGGTCTCCCATTTGGGGCCTCATGCTGTCAGTCCCTAGTAGGAGGGACCGCTTTCTGCAGGGCAAGGGGAAAGTCCTAATCCTTCCTAGGCAAGCCTTAGTTGTCCTTATGCCACTCCAGGGACAAAGACTGACTCAAATAACTGGCTGCTGGTCGGTGCTAGCTGTTAATACATACTTTGTGAGGTCTTGTACAAAATGAAAATGCTGGGCCCCTTATTCAGAGCACAAGAAAAAATCCCTTTAAAGGTATTAAAATAAAAGGCATGTTTCTTTCTTCTGTGGTCTCCTTCCTGACTTGTCATGATGTTTTTAATTTGCTATTGAATGTTACTCTAAGAAAAATAAAATAAAATTTTAAATCATTAGCATGAATTTTACCTTTCATCTTTATATAGTGCAATGCTAGAGGTTTTTAATAAAATTTACCATCTTAACCATTTTTAAGGGTACAGTTCAGTAACATTAAGTGTATTCACACTGTTGTGATGAACGTCAGTTTTAAAGCAAATGTAAGAGCCTTTAGCTGGTATGTAGAATCACTGAAATGACATAACTCGTATTTCATAGCTTATACATGCATGTGTATTGCATTGTCAATAGAATGGTGAAACACAACACAAAACTAACTCAGCGGTTTGTATCTCATTTCTTTACACATGGACATTGTCCCCACGCCCTTGACTTTTGGCTTACTGATGAGTAAGGAAGGACTAAAAGGAAGGGTACTACAGGTTGCCTGATCTTTTTCTTTCTATGTAATCTTTGGTGTAAGTGGTTGACTAACAGAGATATAACACACTTGTTAAGAAAGGAACGGATAGGGCTCCCTGGTCATTCATGTTTTATAAAATGCCATTGCCTTCTTTCTGCATTAAGAGCAAGTTCTGATTGCTAAGAGAGTAGATTTTAAGTATTCTCACCACAAAAAAATAAGTACGTGAGGTCACACATATGCTAATTGATTTAGCCATTCCACCACCTATACATATATCAAAACATCGTATTGTACACCATAAATAGCTACAATTTTTACATATCAAAAAAAAATGCAAGTCCTGGTTTGAATGGAAAAGAGTGGCCTCCTGAGGCTCTCAGGACCTCTGCGGAACTCCCAGGCTTCCCTGGTCCATGGGAAGCTTGCGCTCATAGGGTGTCAAGGGTGGCCATACAAATGGGGCTACAAGGAAAGCGGTGGACATGCACATCACCGGATGGCCTCTCCCATGCACCATGCACGTGCGCCTTTAACCCATCAGACTTCACTTATCAAAGATAAAATAGTGAGAGTGGCAAGACGGGAACAGCAGAGCCCCTCCATGCATGGGTTCTGTGTGCCTGTCAGGGTTGCACACCCACGGAGGAGGTCCTGCTCATAGCAGATGTTTCACCCAGCCCTGCAGGAAGGGAAGATATTGGGATGGCACTGCTTTTGGGAGCCCCTTAAATCAGGCCATTTGAAGTGGCCAGTCCGTCTCCCAAAGGTGGCCCCGCTCCCATTCCTAGCCCTGTCCTCACATTCAATAGCTCTCCCGCTGCTATGCCAGATGTAATGCGTGGGTACCAAGAGGTGGGATTGGGTAGGCTTTATTAGTCAGAATCCATTTAACTAATTCAAACTGTTTGGGGAATCATAGAACCATACTTTTATGAAATATGTAGCACATTAGTCCCCACTGTGAATATGTTATTGAACCAACTATGTGCTGAGAAGTGCACATAATCTTCCCAACTAGGACCTAAGCAGAAGGTGCCATCACCCCCATTTCACAGCTTAGGAAATGGAGGCCCCAAGTAGGTAAGGCAGAATTAGGCATTCCTCCATTGCATTTTGGGTGTCTGTATTGTGGTTTCAGAGCTTTGTCAATCACCCCCTATTCAGAGGGCTGAAGGAAAACTTCACTCTCTGCCAAGAGTCACCAGCCCTCTTTGAAACAGCTCTTGTTTGAGCACAAAATCGCACAGGTAAAATGCACTCTGGGTGTGAGGCACCAGGTGCGATCCAAGTAGAGAAAAGTGCTCATTATTTTGAAGGTTACAAATGGATTTCAAACGTGGGACTGTTCTTTTGGTTACTTCCGGAGATGAAAGTGCAATTTTCACAACATACTTTTTCAAAAGCTATCAGAAGCTTCATATTTTTTAAAAATGCGGGATGTCACTCCCTAACGTCTCTGTGGTTCCCTTGTGGTTGAATATTTTATTCAGGTGTTTCTGTGCTTTAAAGATTATTTCATTTGATTTACAACTTGTAGGAGTGGAGTTGCAGTGAGTAATTAGGAAGAATGCCATAAAGAGGACAAAAGGAAGGTGAAACCCAGCGTTAATAATTTAGTTTCAATAACCTTAAAAGGTTTACTGTTCACTTTTAACCTTGTATCCCAAAAAGCAAGCTACTGCAGTGAATCATAAAAATGTTTCTTTTAATTTGCAAGTCATTTATCTAAGTAGGCTTACAGGGACTGATGCGTTCGTAAAACAAAAAGGTCATGAAATGACAACAGCTGCTCCATTCCATCCTGGCCATTTGAGGTCGCCTAGTCTTTGATTGGAAAGATCTTAGGGTTTAAACTCTGTAGAGTCTTGCTTTCAAAATTTATAGATTAGTACAGTGCCAAATTTAGTAGCATTTTAGTTAGTACCAGGCAAATCAAAATAGACTCACACTAGTGGAGAGGCAAGAAGAGACTAGAAGTGATTTTTGATGGGGACAAAATGACTAAGAGATTTACGGGTGATATTTAAATCCTAACATCAAAACCAGGGGGCAGGCTGAGGTTAGGCTCGGCAAGGAACTTCGAAACACCTGCAAACTAGAAATTTTACATCTCAGGAGGCCTGCTAAATTAACAGAGAGATTTTTCACCCAGATCTCATTACCAGCCCTATTAAAACAATCCCTGTTGAACATTCTACTACGCCATTGCATAGAAAATCACCAGGTGCATGAAGGTGTGCTTTGTTTCATAATTAAGAGGGGGGTGCATACCCCCGCTAAAGTGGAAGAGCTAATGGCATCTTTTGTGGGGGTTCTTCCTCATCTTTAATTAAAAAATATGTACCATAATAAATGGAACCATTTTTTTTTCCTGGAGTTATTTTCTTTCTGCTAATGGAGTTTGTCAGTATTTTGTTTCTCAGTGTTTCAGGCATTCTCTGCAACTCTTCCTACTGCCAGGCCCCTCTGCCGCAGTTGGGATATCAGCCTCCTAAGACCACCTTGTATGATTGACCTTGAAAAAAGAGGGAGGCTGAGATTATTGAGAACTCCAGAAAATGGGTTACTAGATTTTTTCATTTTGATTTTGACATAAAGTGGGCAGGCCCAGCTGAAAAAGTGAACTAATAATTCCTATACCTTTAAAGGATTTTGACTTTTTAGCGTGAACATTTGAAGTGAGTTCTTCTTCCTGCTCTAGGCCTTTAAATACTATGGCTACTTTTGGCCCATCCTGAAATCCCGTGATGATTTGAACTATTTATTCGGTTTTGGTTGATGGACTTGGAATGCGGATCTGATCTTAAAATACCTTGATGGGCTATTATTTTCAGGTGCTACTGATTATAGAACAGTCAGGTTTTCACCCTTTCTCTTCCTCTTTCTGGTTTTGCATCCCCCACCCCACACGACATCCCTCCTCCCCCATGCCATCTCCCATCCCCCATTTCCCATGCCCTCCTCATCTCCTGTCCTCCATGACCTCTCCAATCCATCTTTCCACTCATGGCTGATTCTTCTTTTTTTCTTCCTCTTCCAACTTCTTCATTGCTGTCACGACCTTCTTTAAAATAAGTTTGAAAACTTTAAAAATAAAATTTTTTCTTCTCTTGGAGAAGTGCCCCAAATGGCAAAGTATTTCCTGCCCTTCCCAGTTTTACCAGTGATTTGCTAAGTAGTCAGTCTGTTACTTGGGCACATCTCAGAATTGAGTAGGTTTGTGGAGGGTTGGGTGGGGACGGAGTGGTTAGAAGCTAGTCTGCTTTAAATGGGGCTTAGAGATACTCTCTTGACTCACATCTTCAGGGTGATCATCTGTAGCTTGTTTTTTCATGATGGTTAGTTAACAGAAGTTGATTATGAGATTTTTCTGGTCCTATTTATTAATTTATTCATTCAGCAAACAATGACAGAGCACCAAGTGTGGTCCTGTGTGCCAACTCCTCCAACTCTTATACTAAGAATGAAAAGATGTCATGTGCCTTCCATAGAATTTTCCAGAATAGAGTCTAATGGGTTGAGAAGTCCTGAGATTCAGAGCATAATTTGGAAACTACAAGCATTTGAAGGTTAAAAGACCAACAGTCAGGTGTGCATGGTGTTCCTTCCTTGTCTTGAATCTCCTTTGTGAGTGATGTTTCAGGGACGTAGGGGCGTGCAGGAGGTGCCTGTGGAAGGGAGGTAGTATTCTGGCATCGGTCACAAACATGGGCCCAGATGTCATGTCTTCAGAGGCCAGCTGCTGCCCCCCAATGTGTCCAGTTCCCACTGTCACTCTTCATGACTTCATTATATTTTTTAAGGTATCCGTCAATATCTGAAACTACATTACTTATTTATGTACCTTTTGGTGTCTACCTCCCTCTTTAGAGTCGCAGAGGGAGGAATCCTGCCTGTCTTGTTCAACATTGTGTTCCTAGTACCTAGAACAAAGCCTGACCTGCAATAGGAATTCAGTAAATATGAACCGAATAAATATCCCACGATTCAAAATCCAAAAGCATCTCACCCTTAGGCCACAGTCATGCATGACTGCCTCTGTACTTCATGATTACAAAGCTTCTCCTCATGCACTGCCTTGTCTCAGTGCACGCCACGAGCATGGTTCCATGCCCGTCTATCCCTGTAGTCTGCTGTCTGCTCCAAGGTGTGGCACTTGACACACCGGCCCCCCATTTCCTTATCCATGAAGTGGGATCGCACCACCTGTTACACCTCTGTAACGGGCATTTTAAGGATGACAGTGATAATGAATTAGCCTTTCCAAAAGCTTATCCTTATACATACAAGTATTGAGACTTGTACAAAGGGAGTGTTTTTACAAGGGTAGAAAATGATATGTACCCTTCCTTTTTTGATAATTCAAGGACAATTTGCACCAAAGCTGTGAGCAGTATCAGGTATTTAACACTCTATCTTCCAAGTGATGACGTGTACGATCTAGTTCTCCCTTCCTGGAGAGAGACAGAGACAGCGCAAGAACAAGCAAGTGAGAGCACCCAGGGACAGGGAAGCAGTGAGGTGGACATCCTCCCACCGAGATGGTGATGTCTAAGGCAGGCCAGAGTTACTGGATTTCACACTGTGTCTTCCATACCAACCCACCATTTCCTATCACCCACACTATCCCACTATTCCAAGGAAGAAGAATGATGCTCTGATGGATAAGCGTTCGAGGTTTCATAACCACAGAAGTCATTTGTCTAATATAGTTAAAGAGACAAATATTTATATAAATCAAAGCATTTCTTTTTCTGAGAAGAATGTCATTCAATGAGGATGGGGATGGGGACAGAGTTTAAAGATGGCATTTGCTAAAAATGTGGACCCAAGCAGTTTCCTCTAAAGTGTAATTGGCTGTAGTGTTAATCTTTATGTCCATAGTCAAGGAAATCACCATTATAGTTTTCACATGTGAGGGAAGTCAGACATGCCTTGTTTACATTACTGCCATTTATAAAACATTTAAAGCAGCTATTCTGCTGAATAAACATTCAAGAGCCTGAAGGATAAGCATATCACTTAAACTTCTTAAGACTAAACTTTCCAAACCATTTCCTGCCAGAGGGACCCAACAGCAAAATTGCAAACTCTGTGCCCTGAGATGAGATAGGCTGAATTAGATTAAGCAGCTTACTGTTGACATGTCTATTGATCTGGGTTCAGTGCAGTTTCCTGTCTCTGCCAGCAGTCAGATTGCTGTATACAATAACACAGTGTCCTGGTTTATGTGAAATTGGGGACTCCAAGCATCAATTACTCCAGGAAGGCAGTGGCACTAGGAGATAAGGTTAAGCCGCTTGCAGTGTTTAAGACGGCTAAAATCCAAGCAACATATTTGCTGTCTAAAATGTTGCTTACAAATTTGACAGTGTTCCATTTATAAAATTTCCAAAGAGATCATCCAGTGTTATTCTCTGCAGGTAGTCGTACAAATAGCATTATGAATGCTTATTGTTAAAGTGGTTTATCCCACTTGCTCAATTTCATGCATGTTTCTTAAATATTTGCATACAAATATTGAACTGGGTAGCAGGACATCAAGAATGTTGTGGTGCCATCTTAGACCATCAGCTGTGCCCAAATGAGGGAATGCAGTTGATGTAAGAAATAAGTGTCAACCATCTGACTTGGGTATTTTCTTTTCTCTGGGACCAATCAAGTAGATTCAGTCAGCTACTCTCTTTGTATTTCTAATACCCATTTATTTGTTTTCATAGAGCAATTATTTTTCTAAATACTAACAACTACATATTTAATGCAAAAAGTGTATACAATACAGAAAAGCAAATGCAAACCACAAATGTCACCACCCGATGACAATTATTTTGAATTTTTGGATGCTAGCAGTATTTTAAGTATTATTTTTAAATACACCCTCCTCCATCCACCTGTGCCTGCGTGTGACACACACACTTCTTTGCTAAGCACTCATTTAACTGCGAATATAATTCGCTATCTTTTTTGATTAAAGGAAATATGGCTTTCCTTAGAAGATTCTTACCTCTTGCAGTCCTACAAACGTTATAGAAGGATAGAAGTTAAGCCTATGTTTATGTACTTCTGAAGAGTGTAACTAGAAGACATTTTTATAATCCATGGAGTTGGAACTCTTCAAAATTCTTGATGGGTCAGCTCTGTTCATGCAAGTTGTCCTTAAGTTTCATGCTTAAAATGTAACTTCTTATTTCTGTAAAAGATGTTCACAGAGCAAATTCCACGCTTTCTTGTGAAACATATGTGCTATGAATTGGATTAAAGGATAGAGTTTTGAAAGTGACATTTCAGCTTGCCTATCATGACATTTTATGTATTTTTCAATACATATTTATCTCAGAAATATCTCCCTTACTTTATTACAGGTAGAAACAGAGTTTCACATAAAACTTAGGAAATCCCTCAAATACAGTACTGATGGAAACCAGACCTGGAAATTTGACAAGTCTGGGCACAGTTTACTAACTTAATTGTATTTTCCGGGCTGACCTCCTGAGATTGGTACTGTCCTCAATAAGCCTTTGCAACATTCACACCATTCTTTTCCATTTTATACCTTCCAAGAATGAGGCAAAATGAGTGTATTTAAAGTGTATTTAGCGTTTATTGGCAAAGTTTTAGGTTTTATCTTTTAATGAAATTTTAATTGGTTTTATTGCAGGATTGATGCAAGATGCCCGGAATGCCAATAGGTGAGAGGGCTCTAATAAGCAAAATGGGCCACTGCAATTACTGTTGATCTGACAACCCTTAACAAAACTAGCATGTTACATTCCTGACTGCGTCTCACCCTTAAAAGAAACCAGGCCTGATCATTTTAGATTTTTTTTCAAGGGGCCTAGACTCTTCGAAGTACTGAGAATTCCTCTCATAGTCTTTCTTTACTGAAATGTCTTGACTTTGTAAATTTTTAATTATCTTCAAAATGTCACTTCTGATGTTATGCTTCTCCTGAAAAAGAGGGTCCTCTCTGTATGATGCTTTCAGATATCCGTTATACAATGATGAACCCGATGTAAACAACCACACTTTAAAATAATATATATTTTTTTATTTTTTGCAGAGACACAGTCTTGCTACATTGCCCAGGCTGGTCTTAAACTTTTGGCCTCAAGCAGTCCTCTTGCCTGAGCTCCCGAAGTGGTGGAATTAGAGGCATGAGCCACTTCTTTTCATTTATGTATTGGTTGTGGTGTCTGCAAGGAAGAGCCAAAGGGAGGCTGCTTTTCTCTCCCATGTGCCCAGAAACGGGCATCACCACCCCACGTTGCTTATGTTGCTCAAAACCATAAGGGCCTTTGTGGTCAGTTTAGCTTGTCATTGATGATGTGCAAGGAAGAATTATTAAATTTTTTGATAAGAATCACATGTATAGCCAGACTAATAATGGCAATAACATTATTAGGACTTTCTGAAATCGCAACACCCACTGCCTCCAATTTGTGAACCCTGAAGAGCTATAAATTTAGGTACTCTACTTAATCAAAACCATCCACACATGAGAATTAATATAAGGCTGGCACGGTGGCTCACACCTGTAATCCCAGTGCTTGGGAGCCTGAGGCGGGAGTATCACTCGAAGCTAGGAGTTCAAGACCAGTCTTGGCAACATAGCAAAACCCCGTCTCTACAAAAAATATATTTTTTTAATTAGCTGGGCGTGGTGGTGCACACCTGTCATTCCAGCTACTCAGGAGGCTGAGGTGGGAGGATTGCCTGAGCCCAGAAGTTCAAGGCTACAGTGAGCTATGATCACACCACTGCAACTGCACTCTAGCCTGGGCAACAGAGCAAGACCCTGTCTCTAAAAACGAAACAAAAAAAAGAATTAATATAAAAAGATACCCTGCAAAAAATCAAAATAAGTTGAAAAATGTATAACAGAAAAAAGTCAATCGTTTGTCATTATCACATGAAACATTCATGAATCGTGGAGCAGCACTGCCCACGTCACCTCCTGTCCTCTGCTGCCAGGCAGTGGTTTTACCTCGCCTTTATCCCTAGTATCATGTAGCCATCTTATCTCTGCTATAGGATTGAGAGCCCTTTGAAGGCCTCTCTCTTTTATCTTTACACCTCCCACATAACCAAATAGGAAACCAAACCCTTATAATTGTCTGTAAACATTTATGTAATCATTAACTGAGTCAAGTTAGACCAATAGGCTTTCCAGGCCTGAGTGGAATGTAAGAAGTGAGAATGAAATAAAGGTTGGCTTCATCTGCGCTGTGGTTAGGACATAGTTCATCCCCACCAAAACTCATATTGACATTTGACCCCCAGTGTGGTGGTATTGGGAGGTGGGGCGTGGTGGGCGTGCTTGGGTCACTGAGGCAGATCCTCATGAATAGATTAATGCCCTCCCATAGGGGTGAGTTCTTGCTCTGGTGGGAGTGGATTAGTTCCCAGCGAAGCAGATTGTTAAAGGAGTCCGGCTTCCTCAGTTTCTCTTTCTTGCTTTCTCTCTTGCCATGTGGTCTCTTTGCACACACCCACCCCCCTTTCACTTTCTGCCATGAGTTGAAGCAGGCTGAGACCCTTGCCAGATGCAGCTGCCCAATCTTGAACCTTCTAGCCACCAGAATTGTGGGCCAAGTAAAACTCTTTTCTTTGTAAATTACATGGTCTTAGGTATTCTGTGATAGTAACACAAAACAGAGTAAGATAATGTGATAAAACACTTGGGCAAGAAAGGCCTAAGATAGTGTGGAGAGCAAAGAGAAGCCAGTGAATTTTTAGGGTGACTGAAGCTGATTTTAAGAGTGAAATAGATGAAGAAAGATGCAGGGGCTTCGAGAAGAATGTTCTGATGATGCCTCTGAGCCTGAGGTTTGGTGGCAGTGTTGGTGAAGATAAGTTAGACTCTCCTGGATGTTTGCAAGGCCTCTGAACTGGTTTTTAATCATGAGTTTCTTTTTTTCCAGTTCATCCTCAATATAAGGGTTTTCTGACCAGGTTGAACTCCTGATTTATTAATGGCTTTTCAAGCTGCTCCACAGAACTCCATCCACCTCTGCGGCCTTTGCCCCCCTCAGAACCCCCTCCACCCCAACCGACCTTCCCATTGTTCCCTACTCCACGAGGGGCTGTAGGGCGCACCGGGTACAGTCCTGGTCTTGTCTGCCTTGTATTTTTAACATTTTATGGTGACACATTGGGAGTTATTTCCCTAAGTGAGACCCTTTTCTGAATATATCTGTGCCCTCACAGCCTAGCAGAGTATTCAGACTTTTGAATGATGGAAACAAAGCTGTGGGAAAAGAGCAGAATACAAAATAACAATACCAATTTGAGCTAGCAGACATTGCTGTCAGGGGTCGGGCTAGAAAGATGAGAAAAACTGAAGCCTGCTTAGAGAGGTGTTGACAACCACCAGATCCAGAAGAATGACCTAGATAACAGGACTTCAAGTTCTGACGTGATTTTATTAGAGATGTTTCAGAAATCTCTACTGGAGAAGTTGTGGGAACACAGGGGAATAAAGTCACGGGGATGGGGGAGGAGTCACGATGGTAAGTGTTGATTTCCCCAGCATGGATCACCTGATAGCATCATCAGTTAAATTAGGATAATAGCGATTTGAGCATACTTAAGTTAGTAGATGCAAGAATGGGAGGAGAGGGCAGCAATACACATGGAAGCAAAATAGAGCAGAAATATATGGGAGCAAAAAAAAAAAAAAAAAGCTTAGAGCACTCTGAGATTCCAAAGAAGTAACATCTTATGTGATATACCAAAAAGTGGCCTTTTCTCTTGATGGAAAGAAGGAAGTGTAGTGTCCCCAAATACCAGAAAGAGCTTTGGGAAGATCTTTGGGATAACCCTGGGGAAGGTGGAGATACTGATATGCTCACAGACAGTGAGACTCCTGGGGAGAGGAACAGGCATCTCTACTCCTTTTTCTTTTTCTTTCTTTTTTTTTTCTTTTTTTGAGATGGAGTCTTGCTCTGTCACCCAGGCTGGAGTGCAGTGGCTCGATCTCGGCTCACTGCAATCTCCGCCTCCAGGGTTCAAGCGATTCTCCTGCCTCACACTCCCCAGTAGCTGGGATTACAGGCACCCACCACCATGCTCAGCTAATTTTTGTATTTTTAGAAGACGAGGTTTCACCATGTTGGCCAGGCTAGTCTCGAACTCCTGATCTCAAGTGATCCGCCTGCCTCGGCCTCCCAAAGTTCTGGGATGACAGGCGTGAAACATCACTCCCAGCCTCCATTTTCTAACTAGAATTTCGCTCCCTTCCTCTGTCGTTTCCTGCTTTCCCTTTTTCTTCTGCCTTCTCTCTGCGTATGCCCCACTCAGTTCTGAGCATTTGTAAGTGTATCCTCACTCCCTTCCCGCTGGCATAACTGTGATCTGAAAGAGGAAACACACACTTTGTAGGAGGTGACTTGGCAGAGGCAAGGGCCTACCAGGGCTTGGGGTCAGATGGGCCAGAACTGGGCCCAAATCCTTATGCAGCCCCCTTCTAATCTTTACGACCCTAGACACATTTCCACATCTCTTGGTTGGAGGTGATTGCTCTGCCCTCACAGAAATGCAAGAATGAAGGGTCCAGGGAAGAGAGTGAATGTTTATCAGTGCGTTTCATGAGCCTGTCACAGGCTGAAGAGCTGTGTATCTGTTCTCAATTCTCACGTCAACCCGGTGAAGTAGATTCTGTTAATCCGTGTTAATGAGATAACACATGCAAAGACCTTGACACAGTTCCTCACTCCTCCTAAGCCCATAAACATGTCACCTGTCCTCCCTTATGATTGGTAGGTGTCACCTGAACAGGTGAAAAACAGTACGTTCCTCTAATATTGGGTGCACAGGGTCATAGGAGAGTGTGCAGCCAACTCCTTACCACCACACTGTGTTGAAAAGTCAAGTCAGGAAGAAATTGTCTGTATTCCTAAATGACCATTGTGCACTGAATTCTAGTTTTCCTAGAAATTACATGGTTGAAATCATCCCAGACACCCTATTTCCTGAGAACCAAGTCCAGGCCGTGGCTGTGATGATAGTGATGTGGTGAACTTCCTCTAGGAGACCACAGAGTTAGAGTCACTCTTGTTGAATAGTCTGAGCACCTTCCCAGGTATCAAGTTTTTGATCATTAATATCTACTATGTCAATCAGGAGAGAATGATCAATTATTTCCACTTTGTAACGCCGGATGTATCTCTTCTCCTTGTAAGTGGAAAGGTCATAACACCTTGAGCTGTTACGTATACTCCACAGGCCAGCAGGCTCCAGTGCAGAAGGTGGTGTCTAAAAGAAATACTCCCCATCGCCACTCTGCCCACCAAATGTCTCAACCAACATCCACACGCAAAGTATGTGGGGCAATTCACTAGTGAAAGAGTGGTTCTGATTTATGTTAACATGTCATGGAAGAATTAAACCACAAGCTTACTGAATAAAAGAAAACTCAAATATTCCTCATACTCTTCCAATTCCTCTTCTCTCCACCACCTGCACTACACACACACATACATACATGTACATGTGTGAGTGCACACATGACCTGTTTGTGCATTGATTATGATAACAGAGAAGATAGGTGTTTATATGTTATATGTTGGGAAGTCCTTAGTCCTAGCCTCACATTGAGCACATTTCATGAAGACACAGTATCACTCACATGTTCACATTTTGTTATGAATTCTAAAACTTCCTAGCCTTGCAATGTATGGCTAATTTTATAAATTTACAGCATATAAAATATATTAGAAATTCAATGAGTCTCATCTCCACTAGGTAAGATTTTTGGTAACTGAGGATTAACTTTACATATAAATATTAAAGTGGTGACTTATTTTGGATTTCTATCCATAAATACCTGATACAGTTTTATCATTATAACAACTTTGTGATAAAAATAATAATGTTAATGATAACTAATAATAGCTAACATTTACTAAATGCGTTCTCTCCCAAGAATTTGCATGCATTTTCTCATTTGGTTTCTGTAGCATCCCTGTGAGGTAAGCACTTTTTTAAAAAACCACATTACAGTACACAGAATATGTAGAAACTTGGAGAAGTGACTCAGCCAAGACCCCATAGCTAGTAATTGGTGGGAACCAAGATTTGAACCTATGTCTCTCTGACCCGTTTCTTTGCTCTTGGTTAGGAAAACTGAATTGAGGAATATTTTTCTCCATTTATAAAAGGTGTTAATTTTTGACTGCCCCCCACAACACACTAATATCTAACATTAATTTTAATATCATTTATCTCACAGAAGACAGAATCAACTATACTTGGCTTCTTGAAGCAATTCTCTTCCTCGCTCAAACTCCGTTACTGCCCCTGATGACATCTCCACATCAGCTCTGCCTTGTTCGTGTTGAGAATATTTAATAGTATGACATTAAAAGAATCCTTGGGGCTCCTGCTCCTGATAACCAAATAACCCTCCAACTACATATTCTGCTAGATTTTTGATGAGAAATTTCCTGTGAAATGAAGTTTGTTTCTCATTCAAACAACCAGTGCATTTTTCAGTGAAAGTGCTGTTCATCTCTTGACCCAAGAAATAGAATTAAAGGAAGAAGGGATTCTAGGTCACCCAAGTAGAAAGAAAATCTGAAGTCATCTTTTTCCCTCTAGTTAAAGTTTACTTTGTCTTACATTTTTTGTTCCTAGTCAGAATATTATATGTGAAATTTTAGTTTGCATGAAAATGGTCATTCTCAAATACTCTTTTCACCATAATGTATCTATTAGACAAGTATATTTCTGAAAGCTTAAAGAACTTGAGCTATTTAAATTCTTGGAGTAATTCTAACATGTCTGTTTATTTATAGAGGTTTCGAACATTTAATAGTCATTGAAGAACTGTGGGCTCCCTTTTTAATTTTTTGAATGACATCAAAACCCTCGATTGTTAAATGTCTGAAAGGAACTCAGAGTGCTTGCCCCACACCATGCTGATAGCTACCTGGCTGCCTAGGAATCTGATGGCCCTCGGCTCCTTGAGGTTCACAAAGACTCATAGCTGGGTGGTACAGCTCCTGTTTCCTGAACGCTCACCCTGCATGAGCAGTTCTAGGGGACCGTTGGGTCATGCCTAACACATTTCTGTGGCCATCTTTGCCTACCTCTCTTCTCTGCATCCTTAACCCTCTGCAAAATGATTTCACAAGAAATCAACTATAGATGCCTGTGCCATGAGGTGTGATCTATTAGTAAACAGCCTTGTTAAAAATGTACTGAAAGGCTGGCATTCCCCTGGTGGTCCTGGCAAGGATTCATAAGATTGAAGAGACGTGTTAGTAACAGTAGATGAGAAGTCACTAATAGTGCTGTTCTCTTATAGAACAATTGGATAACTAGTTATGCAAAGCCTCTATAATTTGGTTCTGCTGCCCCCATTCAGGCCACCTGCAGACAGTCTTCACTTAGGCACCATCCTTATTGCCAATTACTTTTCTTCGCTGAAATACTTCTTCTTTAATGAATGTTATTATTTACACTTTGCAGAGTAGTTCATGATAACCTGATTTGACTTGTGTCCACGACAGAGACTTTTATTTTTTAGAAGACATGTAAGAAAAAAAGTAAATCATGTGTTCATGGTTATGTCTCTAAAAAATGCAATTCTGCTGATTTGTAGCTAAAGCAGCCTATTAATTAGCAAAGGCACTTACAATTGTTTTACACCACAGACAGTATTCAAGCTTTGAGAAATAAAAAGGTGTGTTCTTTGCATGAGAAGTTCAGGCATATATTATCCAGAGAGAGCTCATTACTTTTTTCTCTTTTACAGAAAGTTAGATAACAGCCTCTTTTGACAGAAAAATGTCTATTTTCTGACAAAGGACCGGAGGCATTCTTCTTAAAATCAGTCATTCTGGGTTTTCTAACAAAGCCTCGATGTTGTTCATTCTAAAGAAAATTGTGTCACCTTAAAAACTAGATTCATGCTGGTTTTTCCTATTTAAAATAGGGATTAAGAGATTTAAAACGAAACTCTTGGCAAATATCAGTTGGAATGTCCATAAAGTTTACTGTGTCTCTTCATTAGTGGATGGTTTTGGGGATTTGTAAAAAGGGTGAAAATATCATCTTGGTAAAAGAAAAGGTAGTGTACACATTTAACCCTTAAATGATTCTGTGCCTTATTTGTGTAACTTGCTTTGTCCTGAAGTGAGTGAAACTTGATCCATGGTGTCCCAGCCTGCAGTGACCCCTGACACTCCATCTGAGGACCAGGGACAGTTGTTCTACTCCCACCATTGGAAATGCTTTTGCCAGAACCCCACGGCTGGGGTTTCACTTTTTCTGTGTCCTGACTCGTTTGCATTCAATTACTTTAATGCTGAGAGATGTAGGAAATCAGCTCCATCTCTCAGCAGTTAGGGTGAGGGTTGCTTATTGAAAACACTTGCTGCTGTGCTTATTTTTAAAATATATTTGGTTACCTTTTTGTCCCCACCCAAGAGTGACAAAACAACCAACCATTTGAATGGGAGATAATCAGAATACTGAATCTTAACTCATCATGAGCCCCTGTGTGAGATAAAGGAGGAAGTATTTGAGGCGTGAATTGCTGATGTAGGCTTGATAAGTCTTGTTTTCCTAGTTAAATTGTAAGCAGAGAGGCCTCACCCATCCCAACCAAACACACAGGTGAGCATACCTGTGTGCCAGCACACACCATGGCAGATGGTGGCTTAAAGCTGGGCACACAGTGACAGCTAGGTGCTTGTCAGTTGATGAAGCTGTGTAATCTAGAGTCCAGGATTGATCCTGTGGAATTATAGGTGATACTGCTTTTCTCTGGCTATATGGGACAAGACCTCGATCTAGTAGTGAGGTAGGAGGTGAGACTTTACTCCAGACCAGACTGAAGACTGGTTGAAAAAGAAGAGGTGAGAGCACCTCTCCATAAGACACACCTACCAGTGCCATGTCAGTTTACCATTGCTATGGCAACACCTGGAAGTTTCCACTGCTTTCCATGGCAGCAACCTGGAAGTTACCATCCTTTTTCTAGAAATTTGTAAATAACCCATCTCTTAATTTGCATGTAGTTAAAAGTGGATATAAACATGACTGCAGAACTGCTCCGAGCTGCTTCTCTCCACCCACTGCCCAGGGAGTAGCTCTGCTCTGCAGGAGCAGTCAGGGAGATGTAACACTGCGTCCTCAATAAAGCTGTTTCCTTCTATCACCGACTGGCTCTGGAGTTGTTTCCTGAGTGAAGCCAAGAACCTTCACGGGCTAAGCCCCAGTTTTGGGGCTTGCCTGTCCTGCATCAATAGGAGCTGACAAACCTTAGTAGCCCAAGGAAGGCCATAAAAGGGGCTCACTCCAGGCAAACACCGCCCATTTCCTATTTCCTACCTGTGCTGGATTTGCTGAAACCGTCACCATAGCGAATGACGTCTGAGACCTGTAGTCTGGTTTCATACCCCAATATGCTGAAGATGTGCAATGAATAGCTAGGGGTGCTAGAGCCCTGGACCAGCAAGCAGCCTGTGCCACTGACTGCCACTGTTCTTGTTCCTCCTGGCCCAGCACCCACCTTCCACACCTGCACTGGGACCTCCCACTGTGCCTCTCCTCCCTTCCATGGACTTAAGTGAAGAGGTGGTCAAATTATGCTTGACTGCTGTGATTTATACATGTGAAAGGGTTTTTTAAATGATCCATGTGGATCTGCTTTTCTCTGGCTGTATGGGACAAGACCTCCATCTAGTAGTAAGGTAGGAGGCGAGACCCCACACCGCCACAGGTGCTGCCCCTCCTCCCAACATCAGCATCGGTCCTCAGCCATGAAGTGCTGTAGTTTAGTGGCAGCAGCCATCAGATGCCCAGCCCCAGGGGATGGGGGGACTGTATCCGGAGCATACGCTGTGGTGTTCTGCCTGCCGCCAACCACAATGGCCACAGCAGGAACAAGTCAAAATCCTAAGATATGTGGCTTTTTCTTGACCCCAGAGGAAGCTAGGAAAGTGAAGAGGCAAGAGGAAGTGCAGGAGGTGAGTCCCTGCCCATCTTCAGGCCCAGCCTCTGCTGCCGCCATCCCCTTCCTCTCCAGCTCCCAGGCTTTCACCACACACATCGCTTCACCCTCTCCCTGGCCGCCCACTTCCTCTTCTTAGAGCCTGGCATTCTTCTTTCAAAATTCAAGTCCCTCTGCTTGCCTTTGCATCTGACACCTTACCGCACTGATACAGGATTAAGGTTTGTGGATTTGACTTCTGAAAACTGATAAAGTGAACAGAGGAGTGTTTTTCTTAAAATAATTTTTTAAAAACACTGCAGATGGATTTGAATGCTTTATTAATTTGTTTTCTAACGCATGAAAACATTTTTCATTTCACCCGGCCTATCTAGCATGCTAAGAGAATTTAGGCCAGCATAGGAATATTTATCAATTGAGTTCAGATGTCAGCATAACAGGCTAAATATAGTCAGATTAGGCAAGTTCAACAAACAGGTGTTAAAGATCTCATTTCCTGCTGATTCTCACCTGAAAGTCCCAGTGACCTCAGCATCAGATGTCTCTTAGTTGAGAAATACAAAATCAAAGATTTTTTTTTCCAGCAGGTGTATAACACACCTAACTGATTTCACTAGAGCCCTGAGGCTGATGTTGGTGAAATGTGCTTATGATGCAAAGGTTTACAGTGTGTTGTTTTCCAACTTTTTTGATGATAATCATCCCCAGACTCAAATTACTCCCTATAGTTGCTATAATGATGCAGGCACAATCGTTTGGCTTAATTACGGTTGACTGTCTAAAACTACCTTCCCCTGGAGTCATTGAAAGTTTTATTGGAGTTCTTTAATATGATTATAAAAATTAATGGACTTGTAATTAGGTATAAGAGAAGCACATCCAAAGTTTGCCAAATAAACAAGTGTTCTACTTATGAAGTCACACATTTCTGCTTATGAGGCCATAATATAGATACCACGAGTTCAAAATCTTATGCTGGCTTGTGTTTACATCAAGAAAGATGATTTGAAAATGAATTCAGATCCTGTTATTTTAGGTGGAATGTATCTGATAGCAATAACGTAAGCACACCCTTAGGATGATCCTGTATGGCAGATGCATCTGAATGTGTGTTTCAAGTTAGGGCATCCAGGAGTAGCCAACCCAGAGATTCATTCCTTGTCTGTGAGGAACATCTGAGCCCCCATCCTGTTCTGTTGAACACAAGCTGTATGGAGGATTGGGGCCCTGAGTTTTGGGTTAAATGAAGGTTGCAAGGTGGAGGTCGTTAAGGGGAGGGTGTTAAGTGAAAACGCTGTATAAACTGCATGCTGTTTGCAAGTGGTTGTGGTTTTCCTACCCAGCCTGCCAACACTGTGCTGTGAGGTTATGCTTTCCAGCCTGCCACCACTGGACCATATGTAAGGCGGTTATCTTGTCCAGCCCACTGCCACTGGACTCTCTTTCCTTTATGTAAGCCACTGATAAAACCCCATGTGTCATTCGCTTGCTCTGGGTCTCTCCTTTGGCCTCTTGAACTTGGTGCCTTCCCTATTGAGGTTAATAGAGGTTCCACACAGTACTTGCAACTTTCTTTGAAAAGGGAATATGTTATCATTAACATCAATACTGTCAACACTATCAGTAAATGTTGATGTACTTACCTTTCTACATACCTTCCATTTGCTAAGTGAGATCTAGGCTTAGTCAACACATTTACTATTCAGAAACCTCTAATCAAGTGATAGAACTCTGACTTATGAAAATTATAACTACAGTCTAGCTGCCACTGAGTTTTAATCATAACATGAGAGGCATCTTTGAGGCATTTAGAACCTTCTTTGAAAGATATTAGATATCTCCCAAACTTCCCTTGCACATGAACAAAATGTCTTCACATTATTCCTTATTTTATAACTTGAGTGTATCTTCTGCTGTTGCAAAACCAGGCAATGACAGATCAATAGAACTCAGGTGTGTGGATTCTTGGTGGTACTTGTCTCTGAATATACAGTCGGCCCTCTGCATTCATGGGTTCTGCATCAATGGATTTGACCAACCACAGATCATAAATACCTGGGGGAAAAATGAATGAATGATTGCATCTCTACTGAACATGTTCAGATATTCTTTTCCTTGTTATTCCCTAAACAGCACAGTATAACAACTATTTACATAGCATTTGCATTGTATTAGGTATCATAGGCAATCTAGAGATGATTTAAAGTATACAGGAGGATGTGGGTAGGTTATATGCAAATACTACACCAGTTTATATAATAGACTTGCACATCCGTGGATTTTGGTATCCACAAGGTGTCCTGGAACCGATTCCCCATAGATACCAAGAGACAACTGTATTTGGAAAGCTTCAGAAGCTTTGCAGATGAATGCAGAAGGCTGGGAGTCAGTGGGAGCTTTACTAACCTCAGAACAGCCATTCATTTGATCTGTGTCTAGAATGAGAGTTTCTCTGTGTGAGCTATGGGTGATTAATCCATTTTGCCTTCATTCTTCAGTGGTTTGGCGTATAGATTGAAGTGTTTTGCTTTTCTATTTATTGGCGGAGGCAAATAGAAACAGAGCTCTCTCTCTCTTGCGGTGTACCCACACTCCAAAGTGCCATAAAACGACCTTCAAAATTAAACCATCATATTTTCTTGGCACAGGCAGAGCGAGAAACTGGGGATGGGGCTGCAGCTGGCAGTGGGGCCAGGGTGCTGGATTGGGGGTGTTAGCAAAAGGTAACTGTGCCCATTTGGTTGTGTTCAAGTGCAGACCTCAGTGAAATGAAGTTCTAGCCTCTCAGGATGCCAGACATTGTGGCTGCTTCTCAATCACAGCCAGCTCGGTACAGCCATTGTCACTGAGAGGGTTTACCATTGTATTTTTTTCTGAATCTGAGCCATTTGTGTGTCACAGTAAGGAAAATAGATTCATGTATTGTGCCTCAAGTATTGCCAGGAAAGTAACATATTAAGCACATACTTAGACCCTTCTTTTTCCTTCTGTTATTAAATTGGAGATAAACTCGTATAAAGAATAGATTCTAGAATGTAATTTGGCTATATTGATGCATATAAGAAATGCCACCCTTTGCAAAAGCAACAGGGAGTAAAAGGAAGAGAATGTTTTATTGAGTTCTCAGATATGTTGGGCAAAGTTTTAGTCTCTTGCCTGGTTCTTGATCATCTGTGTGATGTGGTGAAGTCACTTAGCTTTCTGTACCTCTGTTAACATACCTGTGTCGTTTATGCAGTGTGACATTTGGACTAGAAATGATGCTTTCCTCTTCCAAAGAGTGGCTCTCAATCTCAGTGGGCTCTTTCACACCTCTTATCTGTGAAAAGTTGAAAGTATACGTAATGAATATGTTCAGAAGTCTTTAAAATATTTTCACCAAATGCAGTGCCTCATGCCTATAATCCCAGCACTTTGGGAGGCCAAGGCTGGCGGATTGCTTGAAGCCAAGAGTTCAAGACCAGCCTGGGCAACATAGTGAGATCCCATCTTTAGACAGGATTTAAAAATTAGCCGGGTATTATGGTATGTGCCCTGTAATTCCACTACACAGGAGGCTGAGGCAGGAGGATTGCTTGGTCCCAGGAGGTTGAGGCTGCAGTGAGCTGTGATCACACCACTGCACTCTTGCCTGAGCAACAAAGAGAGACCCTGTCTCTAAAAAAAATAAAAATAGCCTGGTTCAATGGTAGTGGGTTATCAGAACTTATTAATGTTAGTGTCACAAAAGTTGGTGTTAACCCCCCACTGCTAAAATCTGACTGGCTAAAAATAGTAAAAATGAAAATAACAATACTTTGCAAGCCCCCTGATCCTTCTCTCCAAGAGCAATGGTGCACTGGGGCGGGGATCCTGTCATTCAGTGTTTCCTCCCTGGTATCCAGCACAAGGTCAGCAGAAGTGAGTGCTCAGTGAATGTTTGCGAAACAGAATGACGTTTCTTCCCTTTAGTTTTTACGATAATGGAAGCTCTGTATCCTGATGGTGTGGTTGGTACATGAATCTCTTGATGTGTTAAAATTCATTTTATTTTTTAACATACCCTAGAGTTGCTTTTTTGGGTGAACAACTCTTTGAATTTTAACACACAGAACTGCATACCACAAAAAAAGTCCATTTTACTGTATGTTAATTTAAAGATAAAATTTTAAAACATAGCTCCCCTTTTGAAAGAGTCACTTTCAGCACTCTGAAGAGATGAACCAGCAACTGACACTTCTCTCTCCAAAGCATTCTATGCCCTTAGTATAGATGGCTTTTCATTTCCTTCTATTTATAGTTCTCTTTGATTTCTTCATAATTTATTTAAATAAACTTTTTATGCTGAGATAAGGATCTGCGTTTGTTATAAAATACTGCTTTTAAATAATGAGAGAATACTGTTTCCTTCCAATAAGTTTTTCAGTGGAAATAAAATGATTTCTTAGCCTTTCTTGAAGCAGCAACGAACAGAAGTATTAGTGAACAGCATTCATTGAGTACAGTATGCCACACTGCTAGCTCAGTAACCTGCCTTGGTTCCCTTTATCCTCAGAGCTCCCCCAAGGTACATGACTGCATCTTTCTTCGACAGATGAGAACTTAAAGACTCAGAGTGGCCCATAGTACATGGTGATAGAGATGGGATTGGAACCCAGTTCTGTCTGTCTCTAAATCCCATGCCTTCCGTATTCCAAGAGGCCTCCCTGTAAACAGATACAGTTTATAAAGATAATTTGGCAGGTGCATGTGTCTGCATGTATACACAGGCACTCACACATACATTGGAGGGAGGAAAGGCAGGCAGTGGGGGGCAGGGGGTTGCCAAGGAGCTGCCAGAGAGTTTGTTCAGTGTCTTCCCTGTTTCTGAAATAGCAGAAGCTGATGCAGGAACAGCTACATTCATTGAGATGCCTGTGTCGACCACTGCAGCCAGCTGAAAAACCATCTGCTCTTATAGCCCTGGCGTCTGCACGTGAGCTTTTGTTCCATAATGCAGCAATATCCCTAGAGTGGAGAGACCCAGTAGCCTAGTAACTAATGCTTTGTCCCCTCCTTTTCCTGTTGTCATGACTCTGTGTCTGCAGCTAGTCCTCTATTTTTTACTGTCCATCTAGTGAGTGGCTGGACCATCACTGATGTGCTGTTGATGTCTTATCAGTGTTCAGTAAGTACTAAGCCATGTGATGGATGGGCAGAGGGCTGGCAACAGTTTCCTCTTTCTGCTACAGACTAAGACTCCTTAACTAGAGATGAGGCAAGGAGACAGATAGACCCCATCTGCTGCCACAGATTCATTTCCTGACTTGCATTTCTTGCCTCTCCTGAGGGTTTGTTAACTCTTCAGTCTTTGGCAAAAGTTCCATTGGGCAGCAACCACAAATATCAGCCATCCCCCAATAAGTTTACTCTCTGCAGGAAAACGAAGATTTTTTTTTTTTCCTGTTATTGCTTAAGAGGCGTTGGAAGTCAGCAGTCTCAGGTCTTGCTCTTCCTGCCTCTAATTAGCTAGGTGACATTATACCAGTTACTTAAACTCTATAACCTATATTCTTCCATGAAAGAAGAATTATAAAACTCCCTATCTTACAAGGTTGTTTTCAGGATGAACTGAGATAATGAATTGAAGCCACTTAACATAGCTAGAGATCAATTGTGATTATGATTGTTATTTGTAACCAAGATCCACATGATCATAGCTCACAAAGATAGTTCATTTATAAAAATCCACTTTCTTTGACCATGACCTTCACTTACCAATCATGTTTCATGGCTGTCAAGATGATTTCCTCTACTTTACCAAATTCAGGATAATAACACAATATCCTGGAATCACTAAACCGTTTTTCATGGACGTGGTATTCTGTTTTTTTTTGGGTCGGGCAGTTGTAACACATTCGAATAGTCTTTGTTGCTAAAGAACCTAGGAGAAGCCAGGTAGAAATTGCTCTAACGAGGGACTTGCCTCATTTTATGGCCCAGTTACTGATTTCTCCGGTTCTCATTAATCACTTGCTCAGAAGGGAAAGCTTGCATCCTTTATTCTTGAAAGTAGGAAGGAGGTGCTCTTGCTCCACAACTAGTAGGAAGTAAATGTTTGATACTCCTATTTTTTAAAATTCTATTCATGCTTTTATTCAGGTTTTTCAGATTTGCTTAACACAGCAGGCCAGGCTTTGCTGAGGGTAACCGGCGTTGGGGGTGCCGCCCATGGCTGTAGGGCGGAACAAAGCTCCCTGGTCACCCTCATGAAACCATGGCCATGACCTCGTTAACTCTGAGCTCTGCCTTCACTGACCAGCCACTGGGGATTGTCAGCTTAGGGCAATTACCCCTTAGTCCTCACACCAGCTCCACGTGTGAGATGCCTGTGGCTTCTCCAGGCTAAGCCCTGTCACCGAACCAAACTGGGTCCATTTGCCTGTTCACAACAGAAAGCCAAACACCAAAGCACTAGGTTTTTATAGCAAGCAAGGTTAATTGTGAATTGACTGACAAGGAGACAGGAAGATATGCTCAAATCTATCTCCCGAAGCTGGGGCCTGGGTTGCATTTTATGAGCATAGGATAATGAGGTCCGATCTGATTGGATTTTGAGATGAGGTGATGCTGGGAGGCACGATCTGATTGGATCCTGTCATGGGGTGATGCCAGAGCTCCGTCTTATTGGATCCTGGATCCTGCCATGTAATGTCCACTTCTTAATTCAGTCCCATTCCTTGGTCCCAGTGCTTAGGTTCTGCCCATGGTTGCATGCTTGGATCATCTAGGGATGCCCAGGTTTTGTGACCTTTAACCTGAGAGTCCATGGCAACTGAAAAGCAACTCACAGTTTGGTTGCATAAAAGTTGAACCAGATTGGTCTGACGTTGTTACAGCTGTTCCACAATGGAGCAGGGCTCCTGAGCATTAATGATCACCCATCGTGACACAGTCCCAAATACATGGGAGGCCTGGGGTTAAATCTGACTGTTTGACTTTCCCTCTGTATTTGCCTGTTTTCTGACACCTTTCTAAGGGGTTGACTGTTTGGGGCAATTTTTGTTATCTATGAAGGTCATCAAGGTGCAGTTCAGTTGACTGTTGTAAAACAAAATGACAGGTAGTGAAAATTTTCTATCAAAATAGAATAATTTTAACTTTTAAAATAAGGTGGCAGCATTCATTATAAATATTCTAAAATGCAGAAAAGTATAAAGAAAAAATAATAATGACCCCACTACCCACTGACATCTTCTAGGATCATCCTTCCAGTTATCTCTTCACACACACACACACACACACACACCAATTAGTGATTTCAGACAGGCATTCTTATGGATTTTTAATTAACTTTAGTTAAAATTGGTACCCAGGTTGGAACTTAGTGAAATATGATAAATCTGTCTTTTGCTGAGTCACTAAGTGAATGTTGACTGTTTACAGAAAAAAAGACAAAAATGTGAAACTCATAATCACCAGCATTATGTGTGATTTTTATCTTCTTTTTAAAATAGCTGCATTATCCTGAATTTAATATGGTTCCTTAAGATCAAAAAATGAAGTGATTTTAAAATTGGCTAGAAAGTATCTATTTGCTTGGCTTATTGAATTTTTTACAACTTTAATTTCTGAATCTTGCTGTTATCATTGTTTATGTTAGAAGCTGCAATGTGAATAGCAAGGTCCGAAAACCATTTTTCACTTTTAGCTTCTTATTAAATAACAGCAGATTCGGCCGGGCATGGTGGCTCATGCCTGCATTTTGGGAGGCTGAGGCAGGCGGATCACGATGTCAAGAGATCAAGACCTCAAGACCATCCTGGCCAACATGGTGAAACCCTGTCTCTACTAAAAATACAAAAATTAGCTGGGCGTGGTGGCATGCGCCTGTAGTCCCCGCTGCTCGGGAGGCTGGGGCAGGAGAATCACTTGAACCTGGGAGGCAGAGGTTGCAGTGAGCCGCAATCACGCCACTTCACTCCAGCCTGGCGACAGAGTGAGACTGTGTCTCAAAATAAATAAAGAAGTAACAGCTCACCTCCTGCAGTAGGAGCAAAGGTTACCCAGCAAAATATAGTGGAGAATTCAAACGAAGAACTCGTTACCTTGTGTTAAAAATACTTTAAGGTAACCTGGAGGCCTGAATTTATTAGCTCACGCCGCATACAGCTAGTCTAAGTAAGAGAGAAGGGATGGAACAATTTTTGTGTCCCAAAGTCATTAAATGCAAATTAATGATGTCTACATTGTTGAAGGTTTGACAAAGGAACACATGCTGGAAGCTTGGAGGTTGATTGCTGAGGAGGTTTGTTTGGTGGGAATGGGCGGGTGGCCTGTGTTTCTTCTGAGAGGAGAACGTGTAGTCCTAAGTGTTCATTCTGAACTAGGAGTTCATGGATGAAAACCAGGCGGGGGAAGGTTTCATTCCAGGCCTGGTCCAATCAGTTCCCTCAGATTGAGTAGTTAACACACGAAGAGCATCTGTGAATACTCAGAAGCCAACTCAATCTTGACAAGCAAGCAAGCATTTTTCCTAAACATAGATGGTATTTGGTCACTGTGATAGATCGTTTAAGATTATGAGCTAAGTGTGTGTACATACACACACTTTAAATCGGGAGGAGAACACAGTTTTTGAAGACCCTGCATTCTTCATATTAATTTAACTTGGTTTTGAGCTGAACATTGCTCATGTAGTGGGTGCAGATGGGAAGGCACAGGATGGCAAAGCATAATGCCTCCCTGGCCTCCAGATACCACCAGCCATTTCGTGAGGTGGATGGACAGACAAAGCTTGCGGTTCATAGTAACGCCAGTATCAAAAGAATTAGCATGGGAGGCACCTCGTGGGCTGTCACCCAGACACAGGCCTTAGGGCTGGTCTCCTTCTTACCTACATTAGCAATCAGAACAGAAAAGGGCACTCTGGGAGGCCAAGGTGGGCGGATCATGAGGTCAGGAGATAGAGACCATCCTGGCTAACACGGTGTAACCCTGTCTCTACTAAAAATACAGAAAATTAGCCAAGTGTGGTGGTGGGCGCCTGTAGTCCCAGCTACTCGGGAGGCTGAGGCAGGAGAATGGCGTGAACCCAGGAGGCAGAGCTTGCAGTGAGCCGAGATCGAGCCACTGCACTCCAGCTTGGGCGACAGAGCGAGACTCCGTCTCAAAAAAAAAAAAGAAAAGGGTACAAAGTATTTGTAACTCAAAAGACAATACAGTCAAAAGTAAGTAACAAGAAACGCTACTGTCATGAAAATCATTTCTCTCAAGCATTCTTCAATTTAAGATGGGAGCTAGGACCATCCTGTCTGGTATCAAAAATTGTCATCAACGTAAGAACCAGTGCAATATAAGGAGATTCCAAGATATTAAGAATAAAGGTGATTTTTTAAGTGACTCTCAAATGAGAGTGCTCTTTAACCGGAGTTGATGGGGTATTAACAAGCGGAGCTTAAAGCACTCTATTCAAAGGTATTATGTATTATGTCACAAAGTGGAGATGTGATCATTGTACGCCACGTAACCCTGCAGAGCACAGGAATACAGAACTCTGTCTGGGTCACTTATTTCTAGAAAGCTATAGACAAAGGAGCTCACAGGCCAGCAACAGAATTGATTAAAGGGATAGGAAGAGTCATGATGAGAGCAAATTAAGTGGCAGAAGTATGAATAATTGGGCTAAGAAAGGGTGAAGTAAGTTTAAAGTAAACCAATTCTATTATAGCTAATATTTCTTGAATGCGTATTCTGTGCCCCAGGCACTGCATAAGCCCTTTACGTGGGTTTAGTTTTCACAGCATTTCACTTTCACAGCAACTCTGTGAGTTACCACTGTTATCCACGTGTACCGTACCAGGAAACTAAGGTTTGAGGTAATGGTTAAGGAGCTTGGCCTCATTTTCATAGCTAGCGAGTGGCAAGATTTTCAGGTTTGCAGTGATACACCCTGTCCTGTGCTATTTGATGACATCACATACCTCTTCCTAAAATTTGGATTGGGATGTTTGTGCCCATCCACATGACTCTAAATACATGTTTTCAGTGTTGCCTCTATGTCACCTTCTGTCCCTTCTCATTCTTCTCGGAACATGTGATGCCTTATACTCTTAGTTATGTAAACATCTTGTCTCTTAAACTGGAGCTGATTTCTTGAGGATGGAGAATGTGTTTCCTGTCCAATACATAAGCACTACAGAAGTGTTTGCCTTTGATGTGTTTCTTTTGATAATGTCTGTTTAAAGGATTTTTCTCTGATAAGCACCTAGCATGTTACTGTGTGTTGTCAGTTACTACTGGTTTTAGTACGTGTGTGTGTGTGTGTGTGTGTGTGTGTGTGTGTTTGTAGCAGGTGTTCTGTACATGTGCATTGTATTCATTATATGCACAGAATGCCAGTTCTAAGTGCCAGGCACTGCTTGAACAACAAAGAAAAGAGTAGACACTTTGCTCAGTGTGGTGAAGAAAATCCCCTGTCAGCCCTGAGGATCCTATTACAAGTCTGAAAATGGGCATACAAAAATAATTAAGTTTATCTTGAAGTTAGGATTAGAAAAGATAAATATTTATTAAAGAAGAAGAAAGCATAAACATTGGATTAATTGTGTTCAACTTTTTGCAACTTATTTTGCAGCTACTCCGTTAATTATTGATTGCAGTTTTCCTTAAGAGACATTGTTTGGCATATTTATTTGTGAAGTAAAGCAATTTGGATTCTCCTGTTAATTTTACATAGAGAAATTACATTGGTATATCTTGAGATAGGAAGGTACAAAATCAGGACAGGCTTATTCTGCCAGGCCCAATGTGGCACATCTGTTTTATAAGTAAACAGAAGTTGAAATTTTATCTTAGATAAAGTTCATCAAATTTTACTTTTGCTAATACATGTAATCACCTCAGCTATATAGTTTAAGTATTCAATGACAGTAAACTAGTAAGTATTCTTAATAAACTATAAACTGTTAAGTATTTAACAAACTATAACTATCTAAGAAACTCTTAAGTATTTTTAAGCATGGAAATTGATCCCCTTCAGGGACTATGAATAATAACTTACACATTTCATCTTCAGTCCATCTCCCCATTATCCACCTAACACTGCCTTGAACATGGAGGGGAAAAAAAAGTGTTAATTTAAGAAAAAAAAAAAAAGCTTTGGCATATTCCAGGGTATTCATAGTGATTTCTTGAGTTATTTTACGAAACAGTTCCAACTGATTTCCAGAAACCACAGTTGATGCATAAATTCCCTAATTTGTTTACTTTAGAGAGATCATCTCAAGTGCAGCATCTGTTTTTTGCTTTCTCTGTGCGATCTTGGTTTTACATCAGGAGGAGTGAGGCACAGGGACGTACAAGAGCGGCTCGGGCCACACAGGCAGCTCCTGAACCTGCTGTGTGCTGTGTCAGGAGCTTTCTGAAACAGCGGTGGGTGTGCCTCCTGTTACTGCTCTGGGTGGGCAACTTCCACGTCTGCCTTTTCAACTGTTTCTCAAGGATAAACTCCATCTGCCAGATAACATTATTTTACAGCTAGAAGAATGTCACAACTCAAATTTTGCTTAGTATGTCTTATTTTGGAGAAGCAGCTTTCTTCTGTGAAGCTCAGAGCAGTAACCTAAAATTACTCTCAATATGTAGAGGGAGAGCCTTCTGGAAGTGCAGTGGTTATTTATGAAGCTTGGGTGGGGGAGCTCCCTGCCATGTTCCAGTGAAATCGGAGAGATAAAATTTTAATGTTGGAGGCTTTTCTACCATTTTGCTTCTTCTGCAGTCCTTGCAGAAGCAGCTGCTATAGGAAGTCTATTTCCAGAGCCCTGTCCAAGCCCACGCCCAGGGTCACAGGAGGAGGAGCACCCCGTAGTTTGTGATGTTAGTAGAAAATTCAGGGCATTGAAAACCAGGAAAGTATCAACAGCCTCCATCTCTGAAAAATAGCCAACTGAATTTTCTCTCATAAAGGGTGGCCCACGCTGGTCCTCCAGCTTCACTTAGAGCTCTTGTAAAGATGGGCAGGAATTATTGTGAATATAAATTCGAGCTGAAGAGAAGAGAGGGAAGTGCAGAAAATCCAATTAACTGAAGCGAAAGTCATACAGAATAAACTACCCATTGCTAAAAGAAATAGGTTTTAAATTGAATGAATCTTTAGAGCAGAATTGATCAAATATGTCCTTATTGTATGAGAAGTTGCACTTTGCAAATAATATTTGTCGGGAGGCATCATCTGCTTGAGGATGTTTCATCTTCTTGGTAAGAAGGCCGTTAGAAGTTTGGAGCCTTTTTCATCATTGTTATTAACTTGCAGGGGAAAATCTTCCTATTCCAATATTCATTACATGGATCTCTTTGTGTATACAAATAGTAAAAGTAGTTTTGAAAGTACTATAGGTAAGCAAGGGGAAAAAATGCACTGTTTGTTTCTTCATAGAACTGACATTTTTATTTAGGGAAAAATCCATGAATTTACAATCTCTCCCTTTCTAGGTTTTTCAACATTTCTTGCAAATTGTATGTAAATGAATGCAAATAAGCAATCCTCACTAGCAAGCTGCTTAGAAGTGTAAAATGCATAAAATTAAGATGCTGAGAGAAACGTGCATCTAATTAAGGTAGCATGTAAAGAAATGTTTAAATTCAAATTAGATACTTCAGTGGAAAGAATTTACTTGTTTAATTCCAAAGGTGTTTTGTATAATTCTGAGAAGCTTGTCCTTAGCGGTACTTCCATTTCCTTCAAAGCTCCAAAAATCAGTTTTAGGAGCTTGCCCTGGTTCAGTTAAACTTTAAAATTGGGTTTAAGCTAAGAATTGGAATGTCATAAAAATACGTTCTAGTTTTAATGCCTTTACCTCAAAAACAGACTTAGAGAGGCGGGCATGATAATTTGAGAGTGAGAGTGGGTGGATGTGTGGATCACTATTTCTATCCCATTCATAGAAATGGCACGTGGTACTTGGATTTCATGGGTTCTTAGAAAGCCTGGAGATAACACAGATCACAGGCATCTAGTTATCCCTGGATCTTAAGAACATTCTAGGAGCAAGACAGGAAGGATGCCGGCCTGTGCCATCAACAGCCCCTCCACACTCTGACGTCCAGGAGGCCACCTTTATTCTTTGGGGCCATGTGAGTCCAGTCCAACCTCCAGCTGTGCCAGGGACAGAAGAGGAGGAGAGGAATTTGGTCTCAGTTTAGAAGCCTTTTGTTTAAGTAGATGAAAATTTTTTTTACGAAGCATTAAGCAACAAGCAAAGTACTGAAGAAATATAAGATCTGTATGGAGAAGACAGAAACTGTCTTCTAAGGTTGGTGCTGTTTCTGTCTCAGACACAAGAACCAAAAGGACAGATAGAAAAACAAGCAGGGCTGGGGACGGTGGCTCACGCCTGTAATCCCAGCACTTTGGGAGGCCAAGGTGGGAGGGTCTCTTGAACCCAGGAGTTTGAGATCAGCCTGGGCAACATGGCAAAACCCTGTCTCTACCCAAAACAAAACAAAAACAAACAAACAAAACCCACAAACAAGAATTAGCTGGGCATGGTGACATATGCCTGTAGTCCCAACTACTCAGGAGGCTAAGGTGGGAGGATCACTTGAGCCCAGGAGGCAGAGGTTGCAATGAGCCGGGCACTCCAGCCAGGGTGACAGAGCCAGACCCTGTCTCAAAAAGGAAAAAAAAAAAAAACAAGCAGGAAAGTGGTTTTTGCTAGTTTTCAGAATGCCTGATTTTGAAGTGTTCCACTGACCTCCACTTCTTTTAGTGAGAGTTCTTGCTTTCTACCAGATGGCATATTCCTCCAATTTCAGCTGAGCCCGTGTTTTAGCCTGTAAGCCTATAGTCTCTATTTGCTGGCCTCACAGATGAGAAATCATTCATTAAGTTTTGATCATGTGCAGTGTACAAATTCTCTCTTAGATTCAGGTTCCGTAATCTGAAGTTCCTGTCTGTGTCTGAGCTGGGGAATTAGAAAATGACGCTGAGACTGTTATTCTTCACTGGGGAGCTGGATCTGCTCTGTCTCTTCAGCGGGGCCAGGAATCCTTCTGAATCAATGCCAGACTTCTTTCATCCTCCCTCCCCCTAGGCTCCCAGACCCCATCTTCACCCCCACCCCCACCCCCAAGGCTGAAGCACAGACCAAACCATCCAGGACTGTGAATTGAAAAGCATCTTCTGGCTGGTGACATCTGTTTCCAAATATCCAGCAAGTCTACTTAGGTTTAATCAGAAGGGTCACAGTTGGTGTTTCCTCCTTGGGCCAGGAGATTTTTCTCCTATGGGACTTGGGCCTGATGCCTTCCAGTCAATTAGAGCTCCTCTCCCTCTTTGATTCGTTGATACTTTCAGTGGCTGCCTCTCATCCAGTGACTGGTTGGGTTAGTGATTCCTCTACTTATAGCACAGACTACATCTAGCTGCCCACTTCCTGGATACCCCACATTCACCATAGTCGACACATTCCAAATTCAGCTCGATAACTTTCCTCTATAGTGGCTTATTCTCCGCTCTAAATCTCTCCTGGTTAATGATGCCATTATCAGCCCTCTTCTCCTTGCAAATTGCCAATGCTATCACTAGGCCATTTTTATTTCTTACCTGAGTTTATGCAGTAGCCTCCTAGCTGCTCTCCCATCTCATCACACACTTCCTCACTCCTTTCTCCACACCGTTGATGAAACAGCTTTTTCTTAAAACACAAATCTCACATAACATTTCCTGATTAAAGCCTTTCTGATGCTCCCTTGTTAAGTTTTTTCCTGTCTTAAGGGGACTGGGCTCTATCTAACATTGCATTCATATGTCTCCTCTCCTCCCCGCATTCCACACACCAGCCTAGTTGAACTACAGGACCCGTGAGATGCCATGCTGCCATTTATATTTTTGTGCCTTTGCATATGCTGTTTTCTCTGCTCCTCCCCACCGGCATCCTCCAAGTTGGCCTGGAAAACTCCTACTCACTTTCCTACTCCTCGGAGAGTTTTTTCTTTTCTCACCCTCCCAGGCTGAATTTGTCACGCTCTCTTTTGTTGCATTCCGGGCCTCCGGTTACAGCATTTATCATGCAGTACACTGAAGAGTTGTTTCCTGGTGTATCTCCCATTTAGGCCATGGGCTCCCAAGGGCAGAAATTGTGTTGGGTGAGAAGGTGCCCAGAGATAAGACTACGGCAGTGTTTCTCAAACTTTGTGGCCCCAGGATCCCTTTACACTCTTAAAAACTGTTGAGAACCTCAAAGGGCATTTAGTTTATTATTTGGGTAAATATCTGTTGATATTTCCCACTGAAATGTAAACTGGGAAATTTAAAAATCATTTATTCCTTCAAAATGAACAATAATGAACTTATTAAGTATTATTATAAAATGCATTTTATATAAATAACTGTGCAGAATAAAAAATTGTAAGACCAGTGGCATTGTCTTAGATTTTTAGAAATTTCTTTGTGTCTGGCTTATGAAGGGAAGACAACAAGATCCTCCTATTTGCTCCTTTAGTCAGTCTGATTCATTGTGTTGTTTAATGTCTGTGAAGACAATACAATCTAATTGCAGATATTTTTCTGGATCAAAACTTGACAAGTGGTAGTTTCTTACTAGTTATTGTAATGTGAAACCTAAAACCTTAGGGAACTTTTCTTACAGCTACCTTAAAACCGCTCATCTCTCTTGCACCTCCAATAGCCCTTTTGCCCATGAATGTTTTACTTATACCGTGCATTGGTCACTTGGAAAATATGAGACCACTGAGTTATGCAAATCCTCCAACAGATGGTACACTCTGTCATACAATAAGAAAAGATAACAGAAATCTTAATTATGCAACCATCAAAGTCATGATGGTAGACACAAGTTTTCCAAAGTTCTGATTTTCACTTGAAAGCTCAAATTTTATCATTGGCAACAAATACTGTCAGTGGTTTTCCTCAAAGGGACAGGCTCATTTTGCTCATTTTCAAGAAAATGGCTTTTTAAATGCCTAAGTCTGAATAACAGGTTTTTGTCAGTTGTCCTTTTTCGGGAAAAGTGGTGTTCTGTGAAGCAGGTGGCTAGTTCAGCTCACAACTCAATTGCACGGGTGCTTTTCCTTGAGACAAACATCATACTTCAGTAGGTCATGGAAACATGTACTTGCCTTCTCATAACAGACTATTTAAAAGATACTTACTTAGGATCAGGATTTACCAAATTAATACTTACTGCCTCATCCAGGGCATGCCTAAGTGATGCTGGCATTGATTTTCCTTCAAGTGCTCAGAGGGGCAAATGCAGTGACCACTAGTATTGTTTGGTGACACTGGCTGCCTTGATCTGTGCCAAGTTGCCAGCTGTTTTGCCCCCTCCCCTGTGGCCTTTGCACCACCAACAAAGTGTTAACCCCATAAAGAAGGAAAGAAATGTCTTAGCAGCATTTTTAAAATTTATTTTTATTTTTGTAATGTAGAGTCTTCCTCTGTTACCCAGGCTGCAGTGCAGTGGCACTGTCATGGCTCACTGCATCCTCCAGCTCCTGGGCTCAAGGGCTCCTCCCCTCACCTCAGCCTCACAAGTAGCTGGGGACCATGCCCAGGTTATTTATTATTTTTATTTTTATTTTTGTAGAGACAGGGTCTCTCTATGTTGCCCAGGCTTGTCTTGAACTCTTGGCCTCAGGCAACCCTCCCACCTCAGCCTCCCAAAGCACTGAGATTACAGACATGAACCATGGCTCCCAGCCAAGAAATGTCTTAGTATTTTTATCAAATACTTTTGACCTCATAAAACCTCTGGAAGGATCTTGTAGACCTCTAGGAGTCCATAGACCACACTTTGGGGGCCATGGGACTGACTGGAGTGAAGCAGAGGCCCCTCATACCAGGTTGCAGAGTCCATGCTGTGTTGGGAAGGGTGTGAGGGGAGAAGTGCTGTGGTCAGATTTGTTTCTTGCAATGACCATGGTGGCAAGAGAGTGGAGCATCTTCTGGGGAGTTGGAAAATTGGAACTGAACATCATTGCTGAAAAAAAAAATAGCGATTTTAAGTTGCCATATGAATATAGGATGATTATGTAAGCCCCAAATTCTTCAACCCTTTGGAGTGATGTTTTCATTCCAAATCACATTCAAGTGTGTGAAACTAGGTTGAAGTATTTTCTGGTATTATTTCAGAATAGTATTATTTCTATTCTGTGAATGAATTTGGGTGTGTGTGCACATGTGTCGGTGTACGTAAAGCTTGTATGTGCATGTACCGTTGGCTGGTGGGTATCCTGGGCAATTCTTTTCTGGCCCAGGTTGTCTTTGTGTTTTGTCATCAGAAGTGCATTCCTTAGACTCTGCATGTTATCCTGGATCATAAGTAAAAAACGTTTGTTTACCCTAAAGACCTCCCACTCAGTGGAAGCGTGGGAGACACATTCCTGAGTTAAAAAGGTCTAGATCAATATAATATGCAGAAGTAACAGCAAGTGATTCTAACCAACCCAGCAGTGCTTACTTAGGACTGTGTTCAAGAGCCTCCTTGCCTCTTTGTTGATCTCTTTAAATACCAAACAAAAGACAATGAATCTTCCAACTCAGGCGATTCCATTGTGATTGATCTGAGCCAATTTTTTGAGGTAATTGATGATATTGCCTTAGTTGAGTCTGTTAGTGCAAATAATTATTAATCAATATGCTCTCAGTTCTTAGTTCAGAAGATAATTCTAACACTTGATTTATGCTGAACATTTCAATTGAGCTACCTTTACAAGAGGAAAATCAATTGGCGAGTGTTCTAAAGCACTTTAATTATCTGCAGCTCCACGTTCCTCCACAGCCATATTTACCCAGACAGCTAGTTGTCCCATCCTAGAAAGGGTCACAGGAAGTTTTTCATCGCCACGGTAGAGAGATAATATATCGTTCATCTTAGATTGACTATGTTGGTTTAAAGTAATTTAGTGGAATACCTTAAAATCAAAGCATTGCTGCTTTCCTTTGGAGAGCATAATTAACATTGCCCAGGAAAAAGAAGGAACGTGTTACTGATCTCCATTCAGTTGGAAAACAGTTCGCCAATGTGGATAGTGAATGTCATGTAAGTCAATTTAGCCGTAAAATGTGAGGAGATCTGAATCACAGAAAGGAGGTTAAGGTGTAAAACATTTTAGGGGCTAAATCTACATCACTCCCCTAAACTGTTGTTTAGATTCTTTGTGACTTCCTTGTGCTAAGGCTTTCTAGCATGGAATTTGTTGTTTTGCCCTTTTAGACAATGTCTTGATGAATATTGTGGTTTGATTTTTCCCCCCTGTGAGAGGAGATGCAGAAGAAATTAATCACCACTAGGAATGAGCCTGCCTTTGTTCAAAGTGGAGCTTCCAAGCATCTGTTTTTGTTGTACTTGTGGTGGGTACAGGAATGTGTGGGCTCTGGCCTGGGACTTTTGGACATGTTTATAACAGATGGAAATTTTAAATGACAGTTCCCTGCATTGTCATGGTGGAGCCCCTTCAATAGCACTGAGATGCTCTGTTATACTTCTTGCCCAGTACTCTGTCTCTTGCTGCTATTAAAGCATCTCTAAATGGTAAAACGTGAAGGCATTTGGCAGCTTTCAAGGGCAGTTCTTTAACGTCTCCACTCTCTACCCCCATGTACCCCTGGGACCCCCAAAACTTGGACCCAAGACTTCACGTAGCAATAAACTGAAACACCACTCATTGTTCACAGCTGGGCCAGTGCTGGGGCTCCAGAAGGTAATGCTCTTAAGCACTGAATTGTGAGTTCATACTATCAATTAAACAGCGGGAGAGAGGAAAGGGAGGTTTTGACTTGGGATTTTTCAGGAGCGAATTCAGTAGGCATTTTTGGAATGCCTGGCTTGGAGCTAGCTCTACAGGGAAGACCAAGAAAAATGAAGCCCTGCTTTTGCCTTTAGGAAGTCACAGTCCTGTTGGGAAGGGTTGGAGTGGAGAGGGGAGACCTCAGCCATTAAGAATACAGGAGAGAGGGGCTGACACCAGAAGGTCTGTGGGCAGAGACAGATGGCTGAGTCCTTGGCACCCAGGGAAGAGGAAGGAGAGGCTGACGGGTCACAGGATGGCATCTTACATGGCCTTTTGAGGTTGCCACTGCTTATGTCCTCCTCCTGTTCCCCAACTGCTCCCCTCATTCTTCCCTGGGAATGGTAGCTCACTCTGGGCTCATCAGAGGGAAAACAAGAAACTGTGACACATAAATTCTGCAACTGGTTGTGGTCCTAGTGATGACTTCTTCCAGAATGGCTCTCTCAGTCCAACAGTGAGGTGAGATTGAGGGTCGGAACCATTAGGGGACAATGGTCCAAATTCCAGCCTGCACCTGAAAATCCCAGTGTTTGGGAATCTGATTGGGGAGCATCCTGGAGGCAGGCTGGGTTTCTTTTTTTTTTTTTTTTTTTTAAGAGGGTCTCATTCTGTCACCCAGGCTGGAGTGCAGTGGTGCAATCATAGCCTGCTACAGCCTTGAACTCCTGGGCTCAAGCCATCTCTCCACCTCTGCCTTCCAGAGTGCTGGGATTACAGGCGTGAGCTACCCCGTCCGGCTTTAGGGCTGGGTTTTGAGGAAGTTGTGTCCTCGTGGCCTGAGCTTTCCTTTTCTTCCTGCATCTCCTCCCCTATGTGATGCCTCCCCCCTGCTCGTTGTTTGGGTTGCAGGGTGAGAGAGAGAACCTTCTCCAAGTCCTGACTGCTCCCTGGGCCCAAGTTCAGGCTGAGCTCCTTCACTGGCCCTGCAATTTTACACATGCCGCTCAACTCCTTGGAAACAAAGGTTTCCTCTCTGTAAGATGAAGGTGATACGTAACCCCTGGGGTTGTGAGAATTAAAGGAGGCACATTTTAAAGCACTTTTTAAACTGTAAAACTCTGCAATATAATGTGTAATATGGATATTCCTATGCAAATATAATATAATATAATATAATGTAATATAATATAGAAGATGTTACTGTGTTCAGTTTTATTATTTTACCTGGCTGCCTACTCAGAGTCCTGTGATGTTCTCTGTAACTGCTCTAGTTCAGAAATGAAGCCTCGAGTAGGAGGTGTGGGCACTGCCTGCCCTGGCTTCTTTCTACCAAAGTGACTTAGATGTCTTGGAGCTAAAACATGAGAGGCAAAAAATATCTTAAAGATAAATGCCGTGTCTGTGTTGCATATAAAATTCAATAAATATCCAGTAACTGTTGAGATATGAGCCCATGAACAGAAAAAAGAAAAAAAATCCAGTAAATGAAGGAATTACTTTAAAAGATTTCAGTCTTTTCCTTTTGTCTTTTTCTGTTTTTAATATACATGAAGACTAATTTAAAGACCCTTTTCTCTTTTTAAGTATGTTTGGAGATCTATATGACAAATTGGCTCCTAACATTGTATAATACTAATGACAGGATATGAAAGACGGCATTCTTTAGGACAAAGGAATGCAATTTTCAAAGACCAATAAAAGTTGGCAAAGAAATTTGCAGATCAGGACCCAGGACAATGCTTACATAACCTCTCAACTGTTTTTCCAGGTTTGAAGTGCAAATAACAGAGATAAAGACAGAAACTACACATGTAAACCTGATATATTAATAGCTCATCCAATCTACATAACAAAATAAACCAGGGGTCTAGGCCCTAAAGGTGATAGCCGTGGTGTTAGATTTCTGGGCCTCCTTTATTCCAGGGGATGGGGCTCTGACAGGTGAAACACAGCATTTGTTTAAACAGAATAGAGCGAGTCTGCAAAACATTCAAGGGCAGGAAGTAGCAATAAATACTCCTCTGTGCAACTGAAGCAGCACAGAGCTTGGGGTGAGCAGAATGTCATCACTCAAAGTAGAATTTGGCCAGGGCCTCCCAGGGTCCCACCAAGGGATGCAGTGAACTTTCTAAAAGTCAAGACCTCTGTCTTATCTCCTCCAAAAGATGAGAAAGTGAGATGTGAAGCTCCTTTCTGGAGATGGGATGTGTTTTTCATGGTAGGTTCTGATCTCTTTTGCAGGCTTTGAGCATAAGAACCAAGGGCACAAAAATAGCTCCTTGAGGGAAAAAAAAAAAAAAAACCGAAAGGCCTGGAACACAGGATGATGTGCAGGCGTTGGTGAGCTGGGGTTGTAAATCGACAATCCCTTGAACAGAGGAAGACCTAGTTAAAGAGACTTTGGTTTTCTTATAAGGCATGAATAAACGCTCTGGGCAGTCTGCCCCACTGGAAAACAGAATAATGCTAATAATTTGCATTTATATAATACCCCCCGGCTTGTGGATCTACAAGCACTTTGCAAACATTAATTAATTCTCTAAACCCCCTATGAGCCAGGGGGTGCCATCAGTAACTAATCACGAAGGAGGGCCAGTGATTCTTGACAGAGTGGATATGCAAGTTAGAGAACACTGCGAGCTTGGGAGCTGAAGAGATTGAGTGGAATTTTTATGAGAAAGAACAACCAAGGTAGAATGTTGATCAGACTGTGTGGGAAACAAACCTGGATATTATGACCATGGGTGAAGGCTATCAACTAACAATTCAGTTCCTCTCCTGTTGTTCGCCTCTTCATTTTCAAAGCTCTGCTTATACTTGGTCGGAAACCTCAGTGTGAAGGTCTGGATTCAGTTCACTATTCCCAGTATAAAAGGATGCGCAGACTGAGCACAGTGGCTCACACCTGTAATCCTAGCACTTCAGGAGGCAGAGGCAGGTGGGTTGCTTGAGCCTAGGAGTTAGAGACCAGCCTGGGCAACACAGCAGAAACCCTGTCTCTACAAAAAATACAAAAATTAGCCAGCCATGATGGCGCACACCTATAGTCTCAGCTACCCAGGAGGCTGAAGTTGGAGTGATATGGCTCCGATGACTGGAGGAACGCCAGGGTTCTTGGTTTCATGCCGATAGGATTAATGACACGTACATACGTGGAGTGGTTTTAAGGAGGGAAAAGTTTAATAGGCAAGCAAGAAAGAAGAGAACAGCTCCCCCATACAGAGAAAACAGAGGGGGGCTTGGAACAAAGAGAAACCCAGTGTGCGGCAGAAAAGTGGTTGCTTATATTGGGATGCTGGAGGAGACGGTGTCTGATTTGCGTAGGGCCCAGGTGTGTTATTTACGTAGCCCCGTGAAAACCTGGCCCTCCCATCTTAGACTTTTAATATGCAAATGCAGACGCCGTGATGTTTTGAACACATGGTGTTATCCGCAGGTGGCCATGACACTTGGTACACCTGGTGAGAAGAGGGCGGGAATCACCATGTTGGCCGTGTTGGGTAGACCCAGTTTCTACTCGCCTGCATTTGCGTATTAAAGCTTGCCAGCCTGGCTCTTCAAGCTGCCTTTCTGTTAGAAAAGAAACAGTTTGGAGGTTGCTTTTATTAAACGAAAAACCCTTATCAAGAAGTCCTTTTACCCTTTCTATCTGCCTAAAAATTATTTCTTAATAACTCCTGTATTAGGAGGATCACCCAAGCCCAGGGAGGTGGAGGCTGTGGTGAGCTGTGATCACCCCGCTGCACTCCAGTCTGGGCGACAGAGCAAGACCCTGTCTCAAAAAGATATGCAGCAGCTGGATCATACTAGAAATCAGTATTTCTGTTGCTGTGTTAATAGTCAGTTCAGAGATTCATTCATGCGTTGACTTATTCACTCAGTCACTGCTTTATTTGACAGATAGGAGTTTTTGAGTTCTTGCTCCCCGTTAGACATGGGGGTTATCCCCCAAAGGCTTATATATGAGAAAAGCAATTCCCTGCTCTTGGTCTAGTGGCTCAGTGATACTTTCTTTATTCTCTATCATGTATTTTTTGTTTCCCCAGTCTGCTCATCTGACATAGATGTTAGGATAATTGAAATGTTTTTGCAATGTTGATGTAATTTATGAGTAAACATTGCTGTATATATTTGAATTTCTGATGAGAAAGACACTATGCACAGAGGAGAGTAATGACCTGGCATAAGAGAACCCATTTACACCAATAGTTACGTCTCACTAAATCGGGCCTGTTAGATTAAAGGACTGTTGGTATTCATGACTTTTTTTTTTTTTAAAAGAAATGTAGTTTGAAGCTAAACCAACAAAGTGCCACTTATTGGTGGTACTGAGGGAGTTTGCATTTACTGAATAGATAAGATTTGTTTGTGATCTTTTGGCTGGTATCACAATGGAACAGATAGGTTACTTTTCAGGTCCTCAAAAGTTGGATATACCAGGTGTTTTCCAAAATTGATTCTCATTCTTTTAGATGTCCCAAAAATTCAAGTAATTTGCACAATAAACCTGTATAAATTAGTAGAAAAGCCAAATTCACTTTAGCTCTAAGTGGTAGGAATGAATGGTATATGCATTCTTGAGATGTTTTTATGTACACACACATACATCTCTACTAAAGTGTAAGTCAGATGAAGTGGATCATTTTTTGTTAAATCATTTTTATGTTACTTTCGAGTTAACTAGTATATGTAGAGAAATCTATGTGTAAAGAAGTATCAATATTTCTCTTCAAGTATTTTGAACTCTAGGACAGATGATGCTAATGAGGCCAGTCCTTGCTGGAGCTGCCTGTCAGAATAGCAAGATAGGCATGGCCTGGGGCAGGGGAGCTCTGTCTGGTCTGTGGACCATCAATCCAGCGCTCGGACTCCTCCTCCCAGCAAGACAAGCACTTTCTTTCAGGCTGCTGCCAGCTGGTTTTGCTGTGCGGTAGTGTTAAGCTTTCCAGATTAAAAACATCTGGCTTTTCATCAGCCGTATAGACTCAGAAAGACAGCCGTGTTAGCCGAAGTAAATTCAACAAATTCTTATCTGACACATTGGGTTTACCCTAATGTGATAAACTGGGGCAGTCTCTGAGGATGAGTCCTGTTTCCAACTGTGCACCTTTTCCCTCTATCCTTACCCTGTCCTTGGAAGAATCTTGATGTTAAAATTTGGGACTGTGTCTTTATTGGAGGCATCAGATGCACTGTCGGTAGCGATTTCTGAAAGTCCAGAGAGTCATTTGCATAGAGGTCAAACACAATATTTCCTGCAGGAACTTCCTGAATTATGAAGTTTCAGAGCAATCTCATGTAACCAGATGTCAGCAGGTTCCAAAAAGATGACTGGCTACCTGTTGCTGTTACAAGCAGGAGACCTCTAGTGTTAACTAATTTCAGAGGAAATTTGTAAATATTAAGAATAGAAAACTGTGTATGTATCTACTCAACGCATATTGAGAAACAATGACAGATTGTGGTGATGTGACACTTTGGGTTGTATCTGCCTTTTGAAAGCATCCTTTATGTTTTCTCACTCATTTCTTCTACAGCACTTTATATGGCTTGGTAGGGGAATTCTGAGACTAAAAATTAATATCATCATCCCTCTGAGTTTTTGCATATGAATGCTTTTCAACTTGCAAACTGGTCGTTATACAGATACGTATTTTTGAACAGTGATTTACAGACCCAACTTTTGTTAACGGGATCATAGCTTCCCACTGAGTTAAGGCTTCAGAGCTGGCTGATCAGTGTTTATAGTTGGTCTGGTGTTGTCATTGGTCTTTGCACTTTAGTTTGAAGTACCTCAAGAAGTTAATGACCTGTTAAAAGAAAATCCACTACAGAATATTCTCCTTAAAAGATACAAGTATAAGCCAGGAATATTTATATTGTGGTAGCAGTAATGTTGCACAGGTATAGTGTGTCAGTTGTATATCAGCACAACAGTCCATCAAGATGGTAGTAATTAGCCCCATGTTACATTAAGGCTCAGAGAGGTAAAGTAGCTCACCTCAGGACACACAGCTAGTCATAAGTACCTGTGTTTGTTGCTCCCCTGGTGACCAAAAAAATATTGGGCTTTGCTTCTGTTCCACAAGCGCATTGGGTGTTGCTCCAGGGCCTTTGCACTTGCTGTGTCTTCTGTTTGCAGTTCTGTTTTCTCATGTTAGAGAAGTCCTTTTTGTCATTTAGAACTCAACTCCCCTCTCTTTAGAGAGCTCAAGCAGGCCAGCACTTAGACTCCTCCTCCCAGCAAGACACAAGGGCAGTTGTTTCCTTAGATTCCCATTGATTTAGATTTTCCACAAATTTGCACAAAACTTTATAAATTAGTAGAAAAGCCAATTTCAGTAGTCTAGCTCTTTCCAAGTTGTAGGAATTAATGGTATGTGAATTTTTGAGATTTTTATGTTCACACATGTATGTTTCTGCTACAGTATGAGTCAAATGAAATGGTTTAATCATTTTTTCATGTGTTAAGTCATTTTTATGTTCTTCTCAAGTTATGACCATGCTGTCGCAGCAAAATGGTGTCTCAAACCACTCAAGAGAGACTCCTTCCTGCAGTTACCTAGAACCAGCCTCTCTAATCTCTCTGCCTCCGTTATTGCTATCCTGTATTAATAAGGAGTTTTATAAACAGTGTAATTTGGATTGTTTGCAACTCAATGGAAAAATGCTTGAAGGGGTCCAGGCACATTGGCTCATGCCTGTAATCCCAACACTTTGGGTGGCTGAGGCAGGCGGATCATGAGGTGAGGAGACCGAGACCATCCTGGCCAACATGGTGAAACCCCGTCTCTACTGAAAACACAAAATTAGCCAGGCGTGGTGGCAGCTGCCTGTAATCCCAGCTACTCAGGAGGCTGAGGCAGGAGAATCACTTGAACCCAGGACGGGGAGGTTGCAGTGAGCTGAGATCGTGCCACTGCACTCCAGCCTGGGTGACAGAGCGAGACTCCGTCTCAAAAAAAAAAAAAACAAAAATGCTTGAAGGGATGGATACCCCACTCTTCATGATGTGCTTATGTCGCATTGCATGCCTGTATCAAAACATCTCATGTACCCCATAAATATATACCCCTACTATGCTCCCACAAAAATTAAAAATTAAAAAAAAAATAAGGCATTTTAACCACAGTCCCTCCTAAAGCATACCTGCTACCTGCACATGTGCCCTTTCTCCTCTTCTGCTTTTTCCTGAAGGACATAGTTGAGAAAACTGCTCTATTAAAATATAATATGGTTCAGTTTGGTGTACATTGTGATTATTTTATTTGCTTTTTACCTTGGACTCAGTCTTCTCCTTTCATAAACCTGAATATGCATGTTGTGTAGCTTCGCTGGATTCAAATTAGATAATTTCATTTCAAACAGATACAGCCAAGCATATGGTATTTGGTATGAGTTGTGCAAAGAAAGTCAAGTTAGGTTATGAACAAGTGAGTTCTGAGTTTCTTTTTAGCAAAGGGACATTTATTTATCTTGGATTGTTACAGCGATTTTCTGGACTATTTTTCTATAATTACCTTGATTAATATTTAAGTGGTATGTTTACATTTTGAGTTGATTTATATGAAGCTGTGCTTTTCCTCCACTGAAACACTCAGGTATCTCATATTACCATGATGACAGAAACCATTCTCTGCTCCTTGCTTTCCCAATAGAAGAATGGCAATTTATCCACGGGTATTTGGAGAAGGAGCAGCATTCACAGAGCAAAAATATTCCACTGGAGGGCTATCCTTCCAGAGCCCCTTGCTAGTTATAGATACCTCCACTTAGGGCCTCTGTGACCTGCAATAAATTTAAAAATACAGTCTCTAAATTTTATATGTGTGTGTGTGTGTGTGTGTGCACGTGCGCACGCACGTGTGTGCTATAAATGAATTCCCTATGTGCTATTTCTGTGTTAGAAGGACAGGGAGAAATATTGACGTCTTTTCTTCCTATTTTGGTATTTTCCCTTGCTTTCTTCTCTGCCTTCCTCAGTTCCCCTGGGAGGTGAGGCATTTGGGGCAGGGTCAGTGTGTTTGCCTGGTGGTCTGGGTGAACTTGCAGAGGCCATCAGCCATGACTCAGCATCAAGTCCTGACACTAATTCTTGTTTCCTGTCACATCCTAACCAAGTCATTTATCTTCTTGGAACCTCAATTCCATCACTGGTAAGGCAGTTATGATAATACTCTGGGTCCTTGTTAAAGTTATGAAAGCATTCTATTAGGTGACCACTAAGCAAATTATGGGAAGTTAAAATTATTATATCCATTATCACCAAATTGTTTTTTCTTTCTACCACAGAGCTTTCTTTCTTTCTTGGAGCTGGCAAATGTCTACTCCTTTGTAGATCCCAAACCCTGTGCCTAAAGGTTTAGCATCTCTGTGATGAGTTTAATGGAGGCAGGACCAGTCTGTTCTCCGTTGTGATTGCAGATTTTGAGGAGCTATTTTGAGGAGGATCCAAGAGGTTTACTTTCTTATCCCTGTTTTTCCTTGGGATAAATTCTTACGCTAAAGGTCAATGTTTGTGAAACATGCTGTCCCTCCTGCATTTCTTTTTTGCCCAGGGACATTTAAAGTCATTATCTTGCCTTGAAAAGATTAAAAAATGTTGGCACCTCCGTCTTTGTGGTCTGGTGCAAAGTGATCTTGGGCTGTTGACCAAGCTGACTTGATCCCTGGAATGTCTTGATCTAAATTCATCTTTTCTTTTGTTGCTGAAATTTTAGGGTTTCCGCTTGCTGAAATTTTAGGGTTTCCGCTTGCTGAAATTTTAGGGTTTCCGCTTGCTGAAATTGGATTTATGAATAAAAGAAGCCAACTTTGCTGTAGGTAATTATGTCAGAGGCAAGTTCATCGGTGTCAGTGTTCATTTTATTAGAGAAGGCTTAGCTTATTCACAATGCATCTTTTATCCCCTTGTCTCTAATAAATGCATGATTTTCAGAGATTTGCAGCCAAAATTGTGTTATTCCAATTAGGTTACTTTTGTCAAACATAAACCTTTCCTGTATATATGTTAGTTTTTTACAGCTAAGTTCAGTAGAAAATCCTTATGCAGACATTGATATGTATATTTTAGCTTATGTTTTCCTGCAATAGTATGTCTCTGGACCAGTGATAGTAATTTGTGTCAATAACTTTATAAGGCAAGAAGCACTTGAAGAAATTAGAACGGCTGAGGGCCAGAAGTCCTCAGCAGGGAAAAGAAACACACGTGCAGCCGATTAAGGGGAAAGGGCCAAGGAAAGTGAGGACCCCCACTTTCTGGTGTCTCTCTGGTAACTGGAAGGGCGGATATGAGCGGTTCGCAGGCACCAGTCTTTAAAGCGCCTGTGATGTTCTCTTGACTGGCGTGGGCTTCCTGCCCTTTCAAGAGAACTCCTTGATCATGCATTCTACTAAAACGAGGCAGCCCTGGGAGGCGAGTCTTGCGTTCTAATTGCCCAGTGGGTTGAGGTTTGGGGACAATAAGTGGATATCAAGGAAAGGTCAGACTTGAAAGCTAGCAACCCAGTGAGCAGACCAAATCGGAGAGAACGAAGAATGACTTTTTTTCTTCTTCTTAATTACTTTGTCTAAGGTAGAGGGTTTCCTTCTTAAACATTTTAAAATCTGGCTGATGAATACTTGTCAAACTGATTTGGGGGGTATTTGTCTAATCTTTTATCTTATTCCATCAGATCATGAATGAAAATCAAAGCTCTGAAAGAGGTTTGCTCCCAGTGGAAAAAAATAATAGCACAGGAGCTGCATAGGGAGATGAGGAGGGGCTGGAAAAGTCATGGGGTCAAAGCGGTGCACAGCACATGGGTTATTTTTTGCTACTACCTTCCACATCTGCTGGGCTATGGTGAAATTTGAAATATTTTATATTTTTTAAATATTATATATCCTTTTGCTCTTTCTTGCCTTCAGCGTACCTGTATATGTTAGCCTTAAATTGTAAGACCAAGACATTTATAATAAAAGCAAAATAATAGTATAGGTTCCTTCAATGAGAGGGTAAATCATCTCATCCAAACCAGCACACACAAACACAGACCCACACCGACACACAAACACACATGTACACCACACCACACACACCCCGACACACACACATACCCTGACACACACACACACACACACACCTGCTTCTCCTAAGGAAGGACTTTAAAGAGAAAAACACTCTTGATTGTGCACAATTACAAATCACTTTCCATTGACAATTTTGTAACCAAGGAAAGCCCTGGGAGTTCAGTGGCTTTGTCATTTAGGGTTTTACCATTGGCTGACTTTGATCTCCACAGCACAGCCTTGCTTACTCCTTTGCAAGCTATATTTTTTGTTTGTTTTTAAGTGTAGTCATTTTCTGATCTGATTGCACCAGCCTTTCCAAAACCTAAGTCTCTTACCCCAGAAGTCCAGGCCTCTTTCTAATGGTGCTGGAGAGAACGATTGGCAAGCCTGAGATCCGGGAGTGGAGATTATAGGGAATGGTACAGGTGGCAGGAGCTGCCCCAGAGACAAAGTCAACACCACTGGGGCCATTATTTTGGTTGGAAATGCGTAAGAAAACCATTCCTCAAAGTGGAAACAATAAACACATTATCTACTTCCACCATCAGCTAATTGAGGCTGTCTCTCAATAAACAAGTGGATTTTCTGCTAACAAGCACATCTGTCTACAACTTTAATCTCCTGTGCTTTTCTGCCCTGTCCCCGTTTTATTTATACTCATTCCAATTTTTCTTAATAATGTTACATATTAGACTTAAAGTCTCTCCTTTTGCATCCTCTTGGCTTAGAAGTCAGTGACTGCCATTTTATTGTAGGACAATTTTTAAAATTGAAATTAAAATTAAATTTGTTTAACTCTTCATTTTCTTGGCTCTAATACGTCAAAGAAGGGAGCCCAAATGCATAGAAAACCTAGTAATTTTAGTGGCATGATAATAGCCTCCTTTTTTTATACTGACACCTTATGGTAAAAATCATGTCAAATTAGAATGATCACTTTTAGTTCAAAAATACGAAATAAAGTTTTAGAGAAACATATTTGCTAAACTAATTACCTACTAATTTATCTATTTGTGAATTGTTCTCAGTGTGTGAAGAATGCTGAGTGACTGAAGTCACCATTTGAAAATTGTCTCAATTCAGTAAGAAGGGAAGAGATTGTTATGAGTATGATGCAGGTAGCTTAGGAACGTAAACACCTGTTCTGTTGAGTAATATAAGGGGGTTTGAATAAACTGACGTGGGGATTTAACACTTAGATTGTTCATATAATTTAACTTTAAAATTCTCAGTCATCCCATAAAACTGACTGTTTTAAACTCCCTTTCCTATATCCTATAATATTCACTTTGTATTTCCTTCTAATACAAGGGAAAGTACTTGCTTTATTAGCCTCTTTAAAATCCAGAACATTCATTTATTATAAATTGTCTGATACTTGAATGTCTAAATAAAATATCCCATTGCTTGCCTAAGGAATATTTTTCCCCAGGTGAAAATATATTTTACTTTATGTGACTGTGATGATAAAATTGCTTAGTATACTTTTTGAGTCAAAAATTCATGTAGACAATTTAAATGTGCAAGTTTATGATCCAGTCTCTGGGGCCCCTGCATTGGCATATGGAAGCATATTTAAGTTTATTTTTAATTTCCTTTATGGCTGGCATGGTTTCTTTGGGTTCTGACACAGGCATAAGCACACACATGTACACACACACTAGCAGAAAGCATAAACAGGGCTTTCCCAAGTTATCCAGGCAATTTTCTGAATGAGTTGCAAAACTGAAATTAATATCTATCTTTAGAGTCTTCAAGGACAAAAGCACATCATCTGCCAGCCCTGCTCGATGCTTAGCTCTCCATGAAGTTAATGTGGGTTTTGTGTATATAAAGGCAAATGATTCTTTTTTTACCATGTGCAGTTAAATCCCATAATGGTACATGCTCCGATTTAATTAGTTCTCATCATATAATGGGATGCAGCCAGATTGATATAACTAATAATGATGTTAGTGAAAACTTCCCCATTCTAGATACGAGAAACTCCAGGTGTCAAAATAAGCATGTATTAATTTTAAAATACAATGAATTGGACTTAAGAAGAAAAAAATACAATGAATCTTAAATTAATTTTGAAGCGAATTGTATTATAAATAAAATAACAGATACTGTTTTTCCTGTGATAACTAAAAAGATGATTTCCCATTATCAGTGTCATTATTTTTTTCCAGTAAAATCATATATAGAACCATAATATAGAAGAACAATCAAAACAATTTTAGTTTACTAGTATACATTTATTTTAAGGTCAAAGTCACCACATTTATTTATTCTTAATATCAGTCTTTGAGAATATTGAGGCACCTCTGTAGACTCATAGAATTCTGAGAAATATTGTTTGAAAAATTATCATATTCTGGATAGAACCCAAGCTCTTTGATGACTTCCTCACTTCATCCACGACCTAAATTTTTGCCTGATACTGTCCCTTTTATGCCAGCCAGACAGGTGGCCTCACTGTGCACTAAGCACCAGGGTTTCAGGACTCCACGCCCCTGACCTTGAATGCTCTTCCCCTCTTTCTTACACATTTTTCCTGACCTTCAATGTGTAACGCAAGCATTTCTTTTCTGTAGTGAATACAGTTTCATAATATCTCTTGCATTGGGATCCTTGGCTCTGTAAACTACTTACCTGCTTATGTGTGTACATCTTATCTTCCCATCTAGATTGTAAGTGTCTTCAGTAAGAAGTAAGGGAAAAACACTTGCACTCTTCTCAAGCTCAACCTAACGCAGTAGTCATGCATATAGTTGTTAATTCTCACCGGATGAATTTATGATGGTAGTATCTTTCCGAAAATCTGTTTTGAGCAGCCCCACTAGAATAGAGCACTTAAGTGTGTTTCTAGTTGGCCACGTGTATGCTGAAGTACGTTTTCCTAATGAAGCATCGTTATGCTTGATGACATCCCTGACACAGAGGTCTAACGGTCCATCCACCAGTCAGCACATGTTGCTTTCATGACCAACCATGTAACATGCTGATATGAGGAAATCATATCAGTTCTTGCCTTGGGGGTGCAGCAGTGTCTAGGTAAAGCTCCCTTGGTGATAGGGACCTAGGGCCTTGGGATTTGGCTGTAGCAAAACTCAAAACAGAGATGGGAGATGATAGCTAGAATTCCTGGGGCCGCATTCACCAGTTAAACTTCTTCATTTGCCTTGGGCGTTTGGCAAATGAAGCCAGGAGCTCTGATGTGGAAATTTAGGGCAGTGACTGGGTGGCTTATTCAGTAGCAGAGTGTGTAAGCTGGTTTTCTGGAAGCTGGTGATGACCTGCCCTTAGAGAGGCAGTCAAATCAGTGTCTTCCTCTTAGAAAAGTGAGAATGATGGCTGGGATGTTGGAGGGTTTGATAAACACTTTTCCTAGCTTTGCCATTGTGGTATACAGGTGTGGTATATGTAAAAGTAAGTTTCTTCTATACTTCAGTTTACTCAAGAGGAAAATTATAGCATTCTTTATCTTAACAAGATCCCTGTAAAGTTGCATATATGAAAAATGGGCCAGGTGGAGGAAAAAAGTTACAATATTTACATCAAGCCTGTGGATAAGTATTACATGTGTTCTCAGATCATTGGATGTTTTTGTATGCAGCTTCCAAAGTTCATTCCTGTCCTCAAACCTTGATCCCCACTGACAAACAGAACTGCATTTATTACAACCTGAACACCACAAATCCTGTTACTGTGGACATGGGTTTGCTTATTGCATGCCCTTGAAATATTACAAGCTGAGGTTTGCCAGTACTCTGTCTGGTTATTCAGGATGTACAGTTTATTTCACAGTCAACCAGAAAGCCATGTTGCAAGACTTCGGGGTTTTTCGGAAGGAGGAAGACACAGCCGATACCCGCACAGAGATTCAGATGTAGTTGTGAAAATAAGGCATCCATATGTGCAAAATTAATGCCTGCAATAGGGCTAGACGATTCCTGACTAATTAGTCATGCGGTAAACAAAGAAGTGCTTGAATTCAAAACAGGCAATATCTTCTGATTTGGAAGATTTCATAAAAGGATTTCCTGATGGAGTAGGATATAAACTAGTAGCAGAGCAGGTAGTGATGAATATTTACTGTTTCTTATTTGTTTTCTCATTGTTCATATGTAATAATGAATACATTACTCATTACTTCTAATCAGTGAATATTGTTATGTAAATTTCACAGCAATTATCTGTACCTTTTTAGCAGGATATTTTAACTCCCATTTATGTCATTTCGCTTGGGTGGTTTTTTTTGGGGTTTTTTTTGGTTTTTTTTGTTTTCGTTTTTGTTTGTTTTTTGTCGCCAAATGATGAATCTCAGAAGATTTGTAACAGAGCATAAACTGACTTGTGCAGTGAGTTGTGACATACAGCATGGGGGATCTGAGTCCTTGCTACTCAAAAGGTGGTCCACGCACAGCAGTCTCAGCATCACAGACTCTCACACCCCACCCCAGACCTGCTGAATCAAAATTTGCATTTTTAAAAGGTCCCTAAATAACACACATGCACATTACATGGTAGAAATCACTTGTCTCAGATATTTGCATTAAGCCTTTAGTGTTCCATTCTCATTCTGTTATGTTGGAGCTTTTTACAAAATTGTGAAGGTGGGTGTTTAATCTCTACAGATGCAATTTTCTCTGAGCATGACACATTATTTAGTAGAATGGAGTTTTATAGTACTATGGATGAGTGATTCTGACCATAGTTAAAAGTTTAGTGAATACCTAAGCTATTTTCCCAGCACTTGAAGTTTTTCAAAACTCAAGTCATGTTTTGGAAAACACTATTTTCCCTTTTATATCTAAGCCCATATGAATTCAATTTTGTGGAAAATTTAAGCCACATGTTTCTGATTCGTTTACACTTAACCCTTGAGAAGGTTGTGTTACAACAGCAATTGCCTGTCCAAAAAAATCTCTTTTTAGTAAATCTTTCACAAGGGTAGAGAGATTGGGAAAAAGAAATGGGAAGAAGTCACTGAAAAGACCCAGAGAAGTTGGGGGTTGGGTTGAAGACTCTGAATTTTTTTTTTTTTTTTTTTTTTTGAGATGGAGTCTCATCTCTGTCACCCAGGCTGGAATGCAGTGGCTCAGTCTTGGCTCACTGAAACCTCCACCTCCTGGGTTCAAGTGATTCTCCTGCCTCAGCCTTCTGAGTAGCTGGGATTACAGGCACGCACCACCACACCTGGCTTATTTTTATATTTTTAGTAGAAATGGGATTTCACCATATTGGCTAGGCTGGTCTTGAACTCCTGACCTCAGGTGATCCACCCTGCCTCGGCCTCCCAAAGTGCTGGGATTACAGGTGTGAGCCACCGCACCTGGCCTGAGGACTCTGAATCTTGATACAGGACTGTGCAGATTGTATTTGTGAATAACTTCTTTTCTGACATCTGAGGGAGGACAGGAGGGGTAGGAGGACCATGTAGTCTCATGCGTTGAAACAGTGGACACACAGTTCCTGCAACATTGTCAAAATCCATGTTTTTACTAAACATACATTAATATTTCTTTCTCTTACTTCTACAAGTTAAATTAATATCACTTTGTGGAATTTTTGGTTTTGGGCTCCAGCAGAGATCTCTTCCATATTTAGTATTAGCCAGCGTCTTAGCAATGTTGAGAAAAGGTGAGAGGAAAAATTGCTGAACATGATGCTGCAAAAGCCTCTATGTGTGATGAACTGAAAAAGGCAACCTCTATTATCTTTTTTGAGCGTTTCAGTTTGAGCTGATGCATAACCAGGGAATGTAAAAGATCCATTAACCTTCTTTTTGCCTTTCAGTAAAGCTTGAGTTTTAGCTTGTCAAATTATACATTCAATGATTGTATGGATACCATCTTTTTTTGATGGATGGATAGTGTGTATAAACGTGTGTGTATACATGTGAGACTATATGTCATGAATAAAGAGTGAGTGTTTATGGTGGAGGAAAACAATGATCAAATTAATCATGTTTTCTATTTAGACATCTATCCCTAAATTTAGTGAGTTTGTTTAGATAAGACGACCTGGCTTGATTACAGCTCTGAGTAGCCATTGGTAAATGAAAGAGCATTTGAATTCCGCGTCTAGCACATTATTCCAGGGAGCCAGCAAATACATATTCATATGACAGATGCACTAATCAAGGCTGAAGGTCTTACTTAAATATTTTAAAAAGCAACCTTGGCAGTAGAAGGCAAATAGAACTCTAGTCTAGATGGTGTTTTTGCCAGTTTCCCTCTTGCTGTAGGCTTTCTCATAATCCTCTTTTGTTGTGACATGGAATGTCTTTAATCATTCCATGCCCTTTATCTAGAAAGAAGGCTTTTCTCCTCCTGCATCAGCTGCCTCTTTCCTTCTAGGATCAACCCAGTGTCTGTCTGTGGTCCTTCCCTGGGCCCCTCTGTCTAGGGTCAGTGTCTACAATCTGTGCTTCCCACACACTCTATGCTTACCTCTATCCTAATGTTTGTCACAGTGGTGTATAATTAACTGTTTACATGCCAGTCTTCCCCAGGGTAGTCTCTGTCTTGTGCATCTCTGTGTCTACCACCTAACTCAGAGGAGGCACTCAATGAAGTTATTCAATTAATAGACCCGTGACTGAAAAAGTTTCCTAAGGGCCAGGCATGGTGGGTCACACCTGTAATACCAGTACTTTGAGAGGCTGAGGTGGGAGGATTGCTTGACACCAGAGTTCTAGACCAGCTTGGGCAGCATAGCAAGACCGGTCTCTACAAGAAATTTTAAAATTAGCTGGGCGTGGTGGTGTGCAACTGTAGTTCCAGCTACTTGGGAGGCTGAGGCAGGAGGATCTCTTGAGCCCAGAAGCTGGAGGCTGCAGTAGGCTGTGATTGCACCACTGCACTCCAACCTGGACAACAGAGTGAGCCCCTGTCTCAAAAAATAGCAACAACAAAAGTATCCTAAATTAGCTCTGAAAAGCTATAAACGTCTAATAATGTCAAACTTGAGTTTGTGGATTGAGTATATGTTAAGGATTCTGCAAGTGAATCTAGTGTTGTCAGCTCATGTCACACAGAAGCTGAGCCTTGCTTCTCTGGTTACAATCTGGGCTCCTCTTTGCTGGGCACCCTGCAGATACATCCTGCAGGGCAGGGGAGGCTGTCTAAAAGAAGCTGGTGGCCCCCTGTGGCCATCATTCTTAGAGAGAGAACCCCAGGCAGAGGTATCCAGGGAACAACCTTCATTCAGTTGTCGGAACTTAATGCCATAATGCCTTAACTGTGGTTTCCATGAGTCTATACATGCCATCCTTCACTCCGTTCTTTAGGTTGTTGAAACTATATCCCAGTTTTAAAGACTTTCACAGATGACATCTTCATCGTTTCCTTCTCTAACCTGTTCCATCGTGTGTTTAATAAGTCTTTCTGTCAGAAAGGTATTCTTTTTCTCTCATCTAAATCCCCACATGCCCATTTTTCTCCATTGGGTCCCTAGTAGTGAGGAGGAACAGCTGACCACCTCAAAGTTTTCTTCTCTGTCCATCCCCTGGCTCATGTATCATCCCCTTAGGGTTTTCAAGTTTCTCATTATATTTGTCAGTAAAACTAAGAGATGAACTTTCAACTCCAAGTTTATCACCAGAATATCCAGCTTCTTTTGTCATCTCCTGCTCTCCTGCGTGTCTTCTCCCAAGCTATTTTCTGTTGCCTTTTGTCACCATCATGGAAAACGGAACTGATTCTTGCACTGTGCTCTATATTTTATCTTCTTGTGCAATTGTAAGCATCTTGAGAGTAAAGATTGTACAGATCTTCTTTCTATTTCCTGCAATGCACAGCACATAGAAATTGAATTTCCTGGCAGCTGTTCCTGTCTTTGATATACCTAGCCCCAGTTTGTCTGAAATTGATCAAGAAATGTAGCCAGTAAACTTAATTCCTATTCAAAGGGGAAAGTGTGTACTGTGTACAGAAGAGGCATTTTACATAGAGAAGCTCAGCACCAAAATCTAATGTGCAAAAGCAAGATGCAGAGCAGAGAAGATTCTGTACTCTACATTTGAGAGCTCTTTATTTGTCAACAAGGCAGCAGATATTTCTAGGTAGCGTTGGTGCAATCCAGTATAGAAAGTGGATTTGTTGGTATTACACATAATTAGGAAGCAGGAACATCAATAATTACTGTGAGAGGATTTTGTATGGCATAATTAATGCCCTCAAACTATTTAGAAATTCTTAGATGAAAGAAAATGCAGAAGTGGGAATTTTGGTGTTGAAAAGACAAAGGCAAACTGTGTTGGAAATATGTTACCAAACATCATGTTTTATGAGCACAGATTGGCAAAACATCAGGACACAGCTGTTGATTATAGCTGCTCTTTTCAGTAACTGCCTCAGAGCCAATGAATCCTGCGTGGGGAGGGCCTGTCAGGACACATCAGAGTGCAGCTCCTCGCCCTCCCGATGACTTACCAAATCACACGCCTGCCCTAGAGAGACCCACCAGTGTCTTAGGAAGTATTGGCTAAATGGAACCACATAGCGATGTGTGGCCTTGGATATTTAACATCAAAATCATGCTTTGGCAAGACATGTTGGCATCACTCATCAACAGGCTCTCAGTTCTCTGGATTAAAGGCAAAAAATAAAATAATCAAAGTCACTTTAAAATTAGTGACATGTTTTATACTAAGATAATTTTGCAGAAAAACTGCCATTTTAAATCAAAGTATGCAGCAGGGGAGTGATCTACTAGGCTTTCATATCAAATATAAAACTACCACTAAATAACTGTTTCTGAAACTTCATGTGTAGTTTATCATATATTAAATTATTAACATTTCTGTTGGAGGAGGTATTTTTCATAAAATATTTAAGCTTCACATCTCAGAACACTATTTCAACAACAGATACCAAAGCTATAAAATGAATGTTACAGTTCTATCAAATATTCAGCCTTTTCATTAAGGAAAAAAAGAAGAAAAGAAAAAAACCATATTAAGCCATTACTATGACACGACCTTTGCTCAAAAAAAAAACTCATGTTTCAACATAACACTCTTGCACCCCTGGGAACATGAAGGCCAGAGGTCACCCTTTTTTTTGTTCATGGTAGTCCGTGATTTGGGGACATAGGGTCAGTGGATATTTCAATTAGTATCAAGAGTTAATTATTGTATCAGAGGACACAAATGAGAAGCTATCAAAATAATTAAATTAGAAAACAAATTAGAAATTAAATACATCTTATAAAATGACCTTCCATTCCTAGAGCAGAGACATGTTCAAGCGTAAACAAGTTATTCTGGCTGAAGTTGATAGAATAAGCTTAGCATATATCAAAGAAAAAACTACCCTTAAGCAAAACGTTTTTCTATTTTATTCGGTTCTGCTTTCCATATGCGTTCTCATATTTTTTTCATTTCAGATGTTCTTCCTTACATATACCTAAATATTACCTTTTGCCATTTTCTAATGCTAACCACAGAAGTAACTTCAGGACTTGAGGGTTTTTGGGGCTTTTGGGTTTTTTTTTTTTAATGTTTCATATTTCTTCAGAGAAGGAAAAAGTCTTGTCATTTATGGAGCACCTTTTCATGAAAACCACGCAGTGCTGTTCCTAGTGTAGACCATTAAAGTGAAAAAGCATTACTGGCAGACTAATTGTGTATGGCGTAGCATGCAGTCTATCACAGTAACCCATCACACACCAAAATGCACATGCCGGCAGACCCGTGCAACGATGGTTGATGTTCACAGTGACCCTGAGGTGTTCTGTGTAATTTTGAGCTACGGATACTTTATTATAGTCAAACTTTTTGGAGGTAAGGTCTATATGAATACTTATTAGTGAACAGCATATAGTTGGTCATTGTGGGTAAGTGGGAGATTTCCTTGACAGGTTATTGCCTCAGACACACAGACCCAGGCCCGTAAGCAGCAGATTTAGACAGCAGAAAATCCAAGCTCGACACTGCAGCAGGTGTAACTCTTTAGTGGTACAGCAGGTTTACATCATTACTGCCCAGACAAATTGGTCATGCGTCTTTAATTTGTTCTCACAAATCACTCCCTTCACTAGTGTGATAGTTTTGTTTTGCAAATAGTGACTCCAACAGAGTGTATAGTTTCAGATAGAATATTTGGAATGTTGATGCTGAATCATGCCAGCCACCTTTCCTTAAGGAGAAATGGAGGAAAAAACACACCTTACAACAATCTTTAAGGTTCTCGTTTAGTTGGTGTTCTTAAAAAAGAAGTATTTAAGGAGAATTATAGGTTGGCTATTGTGTGTGTTGTGGGGGTGCTTGCTTGGTGTTTTGTGAGTGGACACTCATCCTGGAAGAAGGAAGGGGCATTGGGCAGTCCCAGCCAGGGTACATGGGTGTAGAGTCCTTTCTGAACTCTTTTAGACAGGATCTTACTCTGTTACCCAGGCTGCAGTGAAGCGGCATGGTCATGGTTCACTGTAGGCTCAAATTCCTGGACTCAAGCAATTCCGCCCCCCTGCCCCCGCCTTAGCCTCCTGAGTAGTTGGGACTATAGGCTCACCACCATCCCCCAGCTAATTAAAAAATATATATTTTTTGTAGAGACAGGATCTCACTATGTTACCCAGGCTAGTCTTGAACTCCTGGCATCAAGCAGTCTTCTTGCCTTGGCTTCCCATAGAGCTGGGATTACAAGTGTGAGCCACCTCGCCCAGGCCTGAGCTTTTTTTAATGCAAGTGAGATTTCTGGTGTTTGCTTATGTCAGGGTCAAATGGAATTTTGCCTTGAGACTCAGAGAAAGAATTAACATCCATCAAGACTTAAGAAAGCATAGTCCATGCTTTGGAACACACCAAGCTCTATTGCTAAATTTAATTTTGTTTTCTAATTAATTTTTTTCCAATAGAACAACTTTTTCAAAGCTTCATATTTTATCAGCAATAAAGTACTTCATATCTGTAAGTCCAGCTCAGTGAATTTGAGGGAAGGTTTAGGGAAAGAAAGAAACAAGTGACTGATTTTAAAAACAGAATAGTGATAGCATTAACCAATAAAGGGATAATAGAGGAAGGTTAGTGAGAAAGATAGCTCTTTCTTGTATATGTATATTTCAAAATGTTGTCGGCATATTCGGGTGAAACACTTACCAGGTGATTAGAATAATGGTTGTGTTTTTTAGATGAGGTAGATTTCACTGCATGAAAATGACCATTGATATGGGATATACCAGCCAATGGATGAGAACGGAGCAAACAAAGAGATGTAAAAGATGAGCAGTAATTTGGGTAGCTCCTCAACAAACATGGAAAATTAACGTTTCAGTCAACAAAGGAGAGCCAGCAGGGTCAAGTTCTGCAAGAAATATGAAGACCAAAAACAGACCACTCACTCTATTAAGCTGTTAGAACATCATTTGAGAATGCAGTGGGAGCTTAAGGCCAAATTGTTGGGTGTTGAGAAGGCAGAGAGGGGTGGCACTGGCTCTGTGCATTAGCCTTGTGCAAGAACAAAGCGGTTTTTCCTCCTGGGGCACGAGGACGTTTGTCTCCCAGTGGCACCTTGCAAAATGCTAGACATTGAGGAAAATTCCAGTAAACACATGGTTCTGGCTCTTAAAATTTCGAAGTTTCCTGATTTTAATATAAGAATGTTCTGGCATGCTAGAGATAGTGATGGCAGGCCACAGTAAAATTTTTAATATCTCCACATTCAAAAGGGAAGTGAAGAAGCTGGCCAGCTCAGCAGACACTACTGAAGGGATGGATGTGAGGCTCCACGTAAGTTAAAATTGAGATCAGTTCAGCTCAGAAAAGAGAAAACTGGGTGAGACCCAGTTCATATTCTCAGAGGCGCAAAGGGTTTTATAAGGATGAGTCTGACAAGTTTTCCCCGTTTCTCCAGAGACCCAAATAAAGAGAAATTAGTTGAAATTAAAGGAACTTTTTTTTTTAGTCTGTATCTTAGAAGATAATGAAATGTTAGGGTGATCTTCTAACAGGGGGCCACAAAGAATCTTTAAGAGAAAAAAAGGAGAGTCTAGTATCAATCAGTGTTAAATTTTCTTACATGCAGTTGGCTGAAGTGACAGGTCATGGCCAGGTGATTTCTTGAGAACCTTTTCAGTAAATGACTTGATTACTATTATGAATACATTTAGTCAGTGCGCTTCAGAAATGCTATTGCTTGTTTTCGCTCATCCCCAAAATGACTATGGAAATAATTGTGTACGTGTGTATGTGTGTGCGTCCAGCTAGGAGGGAAGCTACAAGTAGTACTTTCTGATTTTTGAAAAAAGAACAACTTTACATGCAATTCAGTTTTAGATTGTTTCTGCACAGGAAAACTGTATGTCGTCTTCTGCTGTAACTATAAAACACATCCACAAAAGTTGTCACTGGAATTTGCTTAAATGTTTCTCAAAGCAGAAAAAGAAATGACTGGTCTCTGGTTCATTCAGACCCCTGCTTATGATCACAATTCTGTTGTCTTACGTTGTCATATTCTGCTGAGAATAGTTCAACAAATACTACTCTTAGTTGAAAGCTTTAGAATTTTCCTTTCTGGAATATTTACAGATGTGACAAAATATATTTGTTATAAATGTATGCTTATCATATCAAATGACCTGAAATTTGCCATTTTTGATTAATTCCTGGAGATTACAAGAATGATGAGGGCAGTTGCCTTCAGAAGTTGCATACAGTTGCCCTTTGCAGAAGTACATGGTGCGCATGCTTCAGTGTATTTAATGATGTTAACAGTTCATTGATTAAAGTTCACCTTGGAAATAAACAAACTTTCCTATTCATCTTTCAAAGTTGTTACAAAAACAGAAGCAGGTTTTTTTATGGCCAATTCTTCCTTTTCTTCCTTAGTTGGTGGCTCTTTGTTTTGAATTCCCATAGTAGCTGTTTATTTTTCCGCTTTGCGCAATGTCTGTATTAGTGATTTACTACTCGCTGTCTTTCACAAGACCTATGAGTGTGGTGGTTTAATTAACCATATTTTGTGCATGTTTACTCTTGACATTAAGAAAATGATAATAATTGCTTAAACTAACAAATGGAATATGAATCCAGTTGAGTTACTTTGCTCCTTGTTACCTCATTCCCTCAGGTGTTTATTGCTCTTGTAGCCATTTGATGTGAATAACAAGAATTCATTATTTCAGAGTATTAATGTTACTCATTGGACTCCTTCCTTCTTCCAGTAGATCCTTGCTGCAAAACATCCTGGATTCTCATTCTTCTGCCTGAGCAGTTCCCCCATAACGGTGCGTGAGCAGATCACATCTCTCTGACAGAAGGGTTTGCAAACTATGCCCACAGACCAGATCCCCAGGGCTATTTGTTTATGCATTTCCTGTGACCACTTTTGCAGTATGACGGCAGAGTTGAGTAGTTGCAACAGACTGGCCCACAAGGCCAAAAATATTTATTATTAGGGCCTTTATAGAAAAAGTTTGCTAGTGGTTCCCAGTTCCGCTGTAAAGGATTTTGTCCCTGTTTCTTTCTAGTGTGATCTCCACTCTTCTCTCTTTTTCCGTGGTTGAGTGTTCTGTGTCCCAGCCAAACCGACATTCCTTTCTATTTAACTACAACATTTTGCCTGTGCTATCTTTTCATCTCATGCCCTTTCTTCATCTTTTCAAATTCTGCTTCTCTTTTAAGAACCAGCATATACGCTACCTCACCCAAGAAGCCTTATCTGGTTCCTCCAGCTTGGATGGATCTAATCTTAGTCTAATTGTTTTCTCCCACGCCTTGTGGGTGTTTCCTCCCCCCACCGGCTGTGGAGTGGCCAGGAACACAAGCCTCCTCCCCAAGACTTAACTTCCTAGGTGAATACTCAACTCCCTCCCAGGAGTGGTGGCCACTCTAAATCCTACCAAGGGTATTGGACTGAAACGCCATTGTCTTTCATGTAGTGGTGACAAGTCATTTGTTTCTGAAGTCAAAAATAATTACCTAGTGTAATTAGGTAATTATTTATTTTTTATGTAATTATGTAATGTAATAATCTACCTATATGTGTAGAGCATTCACTCAGAACCCTACTTGCTGATGTTTGAACTATGTCCAGCCCTGAAATTATGTGGTTTCAGATTCCCGTGTGGTGGTGGCATCTATCTGGGCAGCTCCTCCAGGAGTTGAGGGAGTGGGTCTGAATTCTCAGAGTCCTGTTGGAAGTGTGTGGCCAGGCTGGTTCCTTTAACTGCCCATTAGAGTACACTTTCCTTCCTTGTGGGGCCCTTCTAGCCTATCAGGTCAAATTTTTGTGGAGTTTCCTTACTAGTCATTTCCATTGAGTTCACAAAATCAGAATTCAGGTGACTGTAGCAAGCTTAGCTCAATCAAGTTACACTCTCTTCTTCTCTTGCCCAGCACATAACACAATTCTAGTTGATTTATTACTAGCACAGTTGTTCTGTAAGGACAGGAAGCATACTCTTCTAGTGATCACTTTATGCATAACACATAGCATAGTAGGCACTGCCAAAATGCATATAATAACACGAGTATGTGTATATACATACTCACATGTGTATGTGACACAGGATTTTTTTAAACTCCTTCGCTCAGCTAGATCCAGGTTCTTGTCTCACGACCAGGAAAAATTAGGCATGCGGACATCGAAGAGTGAGTGGAATAGAATTTATTAAACAAAAAGGAAAGCTCTCAGCAAAAAGAGGGATCCTGAAAGCAGGTTGCCAGTTGCCCCCCTTAACAGTTGAATACGAGGGCTTCTATATATCCAAGCTGATGGCGCTGGGTTCCCTGTTTGTATAAGGTTTGAATTCCTGGTGGCTCCACCCCTTCCCCCCAGTGTGCATATGGTCCCTTAGTCTGCTCTGGGCATGTTCAGGCAAACTCCCTGTGCAGGTTGCCTTATCTGCACAAAACGTGGTATAAACACTTGGGGGGTGGGTCGGAAATTCTTCAGGGACCATTCCGTATCTGCCTAGGAGAGTTCTCTGCCTCCTGCCTCTATCATATGTACATATATGTCATGTATTTCCAACTACAATGACTATGTTTCATTCATATTTGTATTTCCTATAGGCATAACACTAATATTACTGACAAAGCTGGTCCCACCCAAATGGGCTCTTTCCCTGTTTGGTGCTTCAAAGCTAGTACACAAAACTGAAAGCGAGTGTCGAGCAGTGCAGGCTTTAATTGGATGGCCATGGAATTGAGTGGGCACTTGGATCACAGATCAGCTTCTCAGCCTGTGAGAGCCAGGAAGTCACAGATATAGGGCATCTTTAATGAATGGGTTGGGCACTAAAAGCAAAGGGAGGAATATTCATGTCTTGAAATGAAGAGCGAACTTCTTGGAACCAGAGTTGCCACTTTCCTTTTTGTTCTTTTATGTTTTTTTCCAGCTATTGTCATAGTGTTTGTCAACCGTCATGGTGCTGGTGGAAGTGTCATTTAGCGTGGAAATTAGATTATAATGAAGTTAGAGGTTTTTCAGAGGTCAAGTGAGCCAGCATCTTGGGATTTCCTCCAGTCTTAGCCAGTTTGGTTATGCAGGGGATTTGACTTCAGGCATGGTGTTTCCTAAAGTAAAGCAGAATTAAGGCAGGTAGAAATTTACCTAGGTCATGTAGGCATTACACTGGGTAACAGTGTAATGTTTACTGTACACTGTTAAAATAGTTGAATTAATCCATTCTTTACTCTCTTAGCATTGAATTTCAGTTGAGCACTCCCTCCCCAGTCCCTCTCCTCCCCATTTCATGCTAATTCTAACTCGATTCTCTTCTTTTTTTTTTTTTTTTTTTTTCAAGACAGGGTCTCACTCTGTTGCCCAGCCTGGAGGCAGTGGCACAGTCTTGGCTCACTGCATTCTCAGCCTCCTGGGCTCAAGTGATCCTCCTATCTCAGCCTCCCAAGTAGCTGGAACTACAGGTGTGCACCACCATGCCTAGCTAATTTTTTAAACTTTTTATGTAGAGATGAAGTCTCACTATATTGCCTAGGCTGGTCTCAAACTTCTGGGCTCAAGCAGTCCCTCAAAGTGCTGGGATTACAGGCATGAGCCACCACACCTGGCCTTGAGTCTCTCTTCTAACTATAATACTTCTTCCTAGTTGGCACTGGCCTAAAACTTAACCTCGTATGGAATAATTAAATCTTCCTCTGCATGCTCCCTCAGTTAGACCTAGGTACTAGAAACAGATTCCAAAGGCACTTCACTCCTTTTCAGATGAGGTTGCAGTAAGTTAATGGCGACACTGTCCTTTAGTCCAGCTGTCAATAACTGCATACTGTGAACAGTCAAAGTTTACATGTTGGTAAGAAGTCTGGGGATGTGCACCATTGTTCTCTTGCTTTATTTTTCCATTGGAAAGCAATTGCTTTGAGCACCAACAACAACAAAAAAAAAAGATTATAGAAAATTATACCTTTTAAAGGCAATCTCTGCATCTTGTTTAATGCAAGAACACAGTCTGTAAAATGTAGTGTGACTTGCACAGCAGTTATTCACTGTGTTAGATCTAATTTCAGAATGTTTCAAATGCCCATTATTTTAGCACATTTTTTAAAAATGTAATCAACAGCAGTGTTGAAACTGAAGTTCTCTTGAAGGCTGATGTGTTGGTGCCTACTGATTGTACAAAGCTGTATACTGTCTCTTGAGTATTAGTGCTTAGAGGACATTGAGATGAATCTGCTTTGTTAATTGAAGCCTATTAGTTCTACATGAATGTGCAATGTGCTCAATACAGTGAATCATCCAAATAACCAAAACTTACTACTTTTAAGAATCAAAGTTTTTCCCTATATTTAGGATTTAATGATTCCCTGCCTTCTTAACAGTGCATTTGAATGATAACTGAACCTTACTTTATGGTTCTAGGCCATCTATTTCCATTGTTGCATTGATTATTTTGTTGAGTTAATAAGACATAAGGAACTGATTGCCCCTATATTAAATAACTCCAAAATGTTAAAATACTTTAGTCTCTTTTGATAATATTCTATCTACTTTCTCTCTAGTCCTCTATGATTTTTCAGTTCTTCCAATGCACCCTTGATGCTATTAACATGCTTATTTTAAACACAAGTTCCTGGGTGAAAATGTTAAGATAACTGCCCTCCTCATAGAGTCCACTCCTCATATCAAGGCAGATTCATGCAGTGATGAAAAGTGTGCACTCTGTTTAATTCCAGCGCTGTTTCCTAGTAGCTGTTGATCTTGGGCAAGTTACTTAAGCTTTCAATTTCTCTCTCTTAACCTCATCTATAAAATGGGCATAATAGTACTCACCTACTAGAATTGTTGTGAGGCCCAAGTGCCTAGAATAGAGCCTCATGTATAGAAAGTGCTAAATAGCTGCATTAGCTTTGTTTGTTGTAGATACACTAATGGATAAGGACCTTGTTGAAACTGTCTTTTAGTTCAGAGAACTTCTAATTTTGACCAGCCATATTCCAGCTTTCAGGACTTACTAGTTGCCTAGATGTTAGAAGTTGAAACATTTGCTATTCAGATTATCCTATCTCCCACAATTTTTTGATTACCTCAACATTTCTTGGGAGTTACAGGAATGTAAAATGAATAAACTTGGCCTTCTTTCTACCTATGTGATTTAATGGGTAGTTATCCTAAGGCAGAGTGAAAGAGTTATTTGCAAATCTGCCTGAGTGCACACACTATTGACTGTTGTGAATAAGTACCATAAACCACAGCATTGAGTGCTTTCCCTACTTACACCAACTCATTTGCTACTCAACAGCCCATGAGTAGCTGTAGAAGCTAAAGAGAACACGTATAACCTCCTCCAGGTCTTCAGCGAATCAGTGACAATGCAGAATCAAAAACCTAGGTCTTTCCAAAACTTTGGAATGAACTAGATTCTTGCCTCCCCTCAACTTAAAAGAATATGCAACTGTTTGTACAGCACCTTTCACTGCAGTTCTAGTTGAAAGGAATTGTTTATTACCAGTGAATACATTTCATAGTTGAATCTCTGTGGTTGTTTGGTTCCATAAATTCTTGTTTCTTTTTCAAGATTTGAGAATGCAAAATGCTGCAATTCAGTCTTCATCCTTGGAAATATCTGATGGAAAGATATGGCCAGCATCAGTGTCTTCAAATTCTGACTTGTCCCAAAGCCTTTCAACCTCACTTCTCTTACCCATCTTTGATAGGTTCAAGGGCTATGTCTGTCCACAATGGAAGTCACAGCCACATTTGGCTCTTTAGCTTTCAATTAATTAAAAGTAAATACATTTAAGAATTCATTCCTTTGTTGAATTAGTCACACATCAAGTGCTTAATAGCCACTTGTAGCTAGTGGCAACCACAGTAACTAGTGATATGGAACACTTCCATCATGGCAGAGAGTTGTGTTGGACAGCGTTCTAGGAGAATCATCACAGAGATAGTTGCCATATACACACTCTTTCTCACTAGCCGGGGCTTGGGACCCGGTTTCTTATAGGTGGGCTGGAAGTCTTCCTCTTGCCTTTCTGAATGAAGCTGTACTGACCCAGTCAGGCCTGGGCAGCAGTCGCTTCTTTAGATCTCCATGGGTTCCACCCTGCGTCTTGCTTAGCTTTCACCCTAGCCTTAGCCACATGGGTAACATGAAATGGAAAAGAATCGTGAATCAAACACACAGAAGCTATCCAAGAAAACCACAGGAGTGGAGATGCCAAAGAGAGAAGAAATGGAGAGAGATGACTTCAGAAGATTCTAGGTTCTTTAATGCCTCCTATTAAAGTTGTCTCCTACCTCATGGGTCTTGATGACTCTAATTTATCTTTTCTCTCTCTCTCTCTTTTGTGGCTTTTGTTTGTTTTTTATTTGGAGAAACGAAGTCTTGCTTCATTGTCCAGGCTGGTTTCAAACTCTGGGCTTCAAGAGATCCTCCTGCCTCAGCCTCCTAAAGTGCTGGGATTACAGGCATGAGTTACTTTGCATTGTCAGGCTTTGAAATTGTCTGAGTAGGCTGACATCAGCAATGTTTAAAGAGAATGAGGTAAAAGGAATAGAAAATGTTTGAGTATGTTGGAAATAGAAATGGTTTTATTTCATAATCTGTTGCAGTTTTATATTTATGTATATTTGTACTGGTTGCTACATGAAATGTCACTTTTATTGTAGGTTGTGGTCAAAGTTTGAAAAATCCTGGGTTAGAATTGTGGTTAACACAATAAACAGAATTCTTTTTCTAATTTTCCAACATCTCTTTCCATAACAGTATTATACTTGTTTTGTCATATGTTTTATGTCACCGTTTTATACTTGTTTTATCATATGTTTTATGTCACCATTTTATGTGTATCAGAACCATGAAAAACAAGTGCTTCATTTGGGCATGTGTCATTGGGAATAGGGAACCCTCTATAGGAAGCAGATGATGGTTTCAGATTTTAAATATGAGTCACAAGTTTGGTAGAAGAATCACACACAAAACAGTTTTATTGTGAAATTTGCAGATTTGGGAATAGGGAATCCTTTCTAGTTAGTTTTATGGGGAAAATTATTGTACATGGACTCATGATAATCTGTGTTAGGAGGTGCAGAGAATATAAATACTTGTAAAAGAAGAAAAAATGGGAGAAAAAGGTGCACATGGCTGGACAATGTAGATCAGAGGTCTTTATTTATTCGAGTTCATGGGGCGCTTACTTGTCTGACACTGGCATCAGGGCTAAGGAAACAAAGGTGAATATGACTGGCTCCCTGCCCTCAAAATCTGACTTCTTAATTCCAGAGAGAGGCAAGTCCAGTAAACAAACAGCTACAACGCAGCATGAATCTAAGACAGCTGAGCACAGAGGGCACTCAGATGTGTGGATGCATCTGACTCAGCCAGCAGAAGGATATTTTCATCCTTGGAACCTTGCCTTGTCCAAGCCAGGATCTTCTGCCCCCGCATCACCCTTGTCTTCCCTAGCAAGCGTGCAGATCTCTGCCCTTGATAACGCGTGTTCTTTTGTACGTTTGCTGAGATCAATGTACAACTATTCTCAGGGTTTTTAAGCAGCTATAAAATGAGGTTTTTACAATTCAGTTTGAATCTTTTCATACAATAATCATGTTCATGATTCAGCACAGGTTTTTACATGTTGCGTCCCTACTCAAGGGCAGGGATTTTTTTCCCCTCCTTTTTTCCACTGAAAGAATGCCAACAGGAATAAATTGAGTGGGATGAGCCTTCATGGTTACCTTTTTTCTTCACTTGGGTATTTATAGTAAGATGAAATGTGCAGAAGCTGTTCTTTCTTTCCTTTCATATAAACCAAAGATACAAGGAATTTACTAAGTGTCTGGGCAGTCGTTTGGTCTCATGAGAAGAGCATGGAAGCTGCAGGGGCCTGGGCGAGCTCTGGGAGGCTGCTCCTCAAAGTGGGACCACAGTGCCAGCAGCCGCACTCTTAGTGAGGGCTTGACTTAGGGGTACCATGAGGAACTTTCTCATGCAAGTGAAGTGGTGACTCTTGTTCATCGCTTCCGAGTTTTCTTGTGGGAGCACTTGCAAACAAACCCTTTCCTTTTAAGTTCTTACCTCCTATTGACCATTTTGTTCCAACTTAAAAAACTTAAAAATTATACCTTCAGTTTGACCATGAGCAGTCTCTTTATGAGCATTAGAGTATTGGAAATTGTGATGTTCAGCAAAATCTAGAACACATGGCTGCTTTATAAAAATATGAGATTCATGGCCAGGCATGGTGACTCACACCTGTAATTCTAGCACTTTGGGAGGCCAAGGAAGCGGGATCACTGGAGCCCTGGAGTCTGAGACCTGCCTGGACAATATAACAAGACCCCATCTCTAAAAATATGAAAAAATTAGTGGCTTGTACCTGTAGTCCCAGCTACTTGGGAGGCCGAGGCAGGAAGATTGCTTGAGTCCAGGAGATCGAGGTTACAGTGAGCTGTGATAGCACCACTGCACTCCACCCTGGGTGACAGTGAGATTCTGTCTCTAAAAACAATAATAATCAGAAAAATATGAGAATCAGTCATCCAATTTAATACTTATCTGTAGCCTTGAGGTCACATGCCTTGCATAGGCTTCCCACTTCCTGCTGAAAGTACTGTCTTAAAATTATCAGAGTGGGAGCAGCCTCCAGATCAGGTGGGAGCTGTGACCTCTCAGACTGTGCTAAATAGCTGTGTTTGTTGTACTGCTTTTGTAAGTCAACCAAGCCACAGGTTGTGCATTGTGAGTGGACCGTGTTGCATCTGCCTCCTGCCTCTGAATACGGTGGTCCCAGCAATAGATGCTCAATTCTGAGAGCATCTGCATGACCCCCCATGGTCAGCACTGCTCCACTGTGCTCCTTTCATTGATCCTGTTGTTGCTGCCACGAGAGCAAAATAAAATTAATATAAATATATATGCTACACACACACACACACACACACACACATTTTTAGAGGGCTTGTGGTTTCTGAAGATGATGAAAGAAAAAAAAAAACTGTGAAAAGCAAAAATGCCCAAAGGTTCATCTTCTACCCTGACCCATCACCCTTCTTCAGAGGTACCCAGTAACTCCAGTTCCCAAGTCTTTCTGGGGTTCTGCTGAACCAACACTTAGCCATTTACTCTATCCCTTCATGTAAGCTTAGGGTTCTACATTTTCCAATATGCTAACTAAGCCCCATCCATTAGCCTTACAGCTCCTAAAATGTTATCTTTCATTTGCTATAGTCTCCTCTATTGTTATTCTTGTTATCTGAGTGATTTGAAGACTTTTTATATCTTTGCTGGCATTTCGGTGGGGTTTTAGAGAGCGTCGAGGCTGCATAGATGTGTTCGAATCTGTCTTGTTTATTTGGACATCCCAGCAGCCTCTTTTAAAAGAATAATCAGTCCCCAGTCCAGAAACCCCTGGAACCACTTGGTACTTCTTAAACCTGCCTTCCCTTCACGTAGGCTGACCACTCAACCTGACTTCTATTCCTCACTCCAAACCCAGCCCAAATTTAGGGAACCTATGGAAATGCATCTGGCCTGGTCTGTAACATTTCCTTAAGAAATGATCACTCCCTCCTCTTATTTTCCCCAAAATCATACACTAACTTTATCACTTAATGTCTTGTCTATTATTGTTACCTGACCATTGAGTATAGGAACCATTGTCACACCTCTGTATTCTCAACAATTTACATAATGCCTGGCATTTAGTAGGTGCTTAGTAAATAACAATGGTAATTGTCACTACAAATTACAAAAATATGTTTATAGTAGTTCTAAGTCTCAATCAGTCTTCCCAAATTAACCGGGAAAGAAACATGCTCAGGCACAACCCATGAGTTTCAACACCTGGAGGTAGTTACTACATTGGCAGAATAGTGTTGCAGGGGAGGGGAAGGGATGGATGCAAAGAAATAAATCTCTCTGTCTCTCTCTCGAAACGTGAGAGGTGGTATGTGAAAGATGAGGGCACTATCTGGGGAGAAACAAAATCTTCCATGAATGCGCTTTAGTCTTCTACAGGGCAAGTATGACCTAGATATTCAGCAATTGGAATTACTTTTAAACTGCTCACCTGTCTACTGTTGTTCCTTGTTGATGAGGAAAATCTGGTGATGCTTATCTTAAAGATAAGGTGTTTGTATCCTCCCTTGCTCAGGATCCGAACAGGCTTCATTCCAGGCATCATTAAGTGAGTCTGTTGCCAGGAAAGCTGCAGTGTGGGGGTTCACCATGACTACTAAATTTGCAGCATTTCTTTTCATTCAAACTCATGGATGGAGGAGAGGGTCTCACTTGTATTTGCCCGACACGTATTATTAGTAGTATTATTGTTTTACATTTCTGCAGTTTTTTTCATGGAAGCCTCACATTCTACTTTCCAGTCTCACAGGCCATCCTCACCACGATACACATGATCATTTAGTGGCAAAGTCTGTTCGTCAGAAAACTCTAATTGCTTTATGTGTGAGAACATTAAACTGCAATAAATTTATGGATGCAGCTGCTCCATTACTGGAGAACAAGTTTTATCTCCTAATAAATTGATGTTTCTTTTTAGTGTCAACTAAAACCAAAATTTACACCCAAGGAATTGAACCTTAACATTAAATAATTACTTCAATGCCGCTAGTGGTAAGAAAGGGTACTCACTTCCCAATTCTAAAAGGCTGGAGTGAGGGAAATGGTTTTTTCCTCTGTTAATTGTTTCTTGAAAGCATAATTGCACAAGGGCTTTAATTGAAATAAGCATAGGAGCTATGCCCTTTTAAAGAAGATACTGTAAATAGTGTCATCATTTGGTATGAGTTACACCATAAGGGGAAACACTAAAAGGCTTATTTATGTTGAAGGGTAAGGGGGAAAAAAGAGGTTCACTTTGGTGTTTTGTCTGCAGTTCCATTTAAGATAATGGAATAGATGCTTAAAATTCTCTGGACTTTGATGAATATTTAATTCATCTTTTCTACAAGACGTTTGAATTAAACTGACTACTGATAAAAGATACAGTGTGGACAATGGAGTTATGTAAATTTGGCTTGCTCTGAGGGGATCTGAATTTAAATGGCCAAAGGATGGTTTCTTTTTGTTGTTTATGATAACTCAAATGTACTAATCTTGTAATACTGTACATTAAGGACTTCAATTGTCTGGTCCCATGTGTAATAAGAAATAGTATCAGGTTTACTTTATGTTCCTATTATGGACCAAAAGTTTATTATATGTGTGTGTGTGTGTGTGTGTGCACTCATGAATATGTATGTGTGTGTGTGAAGGAGAGCTCTCCCCTAATTCAAATATGACACAGATTAAAATGGCTCCTGGACAGGCGCAGTATCTCACACCTGTAATTCCAGCACTTTAAGAGGCCAAGTTGGGAGGATCACTTGCGGCCTCTCAGGAGGCTGAGGTGGGAGGATTGCCTGATCCCAGGAGTTTAAGGCTGCAGTGAGCTTCGATTGCATCCGTGTGTACTCAGTGTACTTTAGCCAGGGTGATAGAGGAAAACACTGTTTCAAAAAAAAAGTTTTCCCCCAATTTCTGTGAATCAGGAAGACTTTAGCAGTTGAATGTTAGAATATTAGCCAAGCTGAAGTAGCCCTGGGCAGGGACCTACACCTCTGCATTGCTCCAAGTCAGCCATCTGCCTAGTTTATTAGCTTTGGCATGTCACTGGATCTCTCTGGGCCTCAGTTTCCTCATCAGTAAAGGGAAGAGGTTGGTCCTGATAATCACAAGGCTACCTTATTATTGGAATGCTCTTTAATTCTGTCACTCATTCCACAACATATAATTAACACCTACATCTTACTTTTCTCTGCCTTTAACCTTCCATTCTATGCTATGTACAGCCAGTGTCTGCATGGGAAAACAGGAAAGCAAACAATCCAAGTACAGACTGGATACTGTTCTATGCCATTTCTATCAATTATCTGGGAAATGATTGAATAATCCTTTTGAAAAAAAACATAAAGTATTAGATGCCGTGATAGAGATCAGCACACATTGAAGTACTTAATGATGCAATTTGTGACCTGGCTCTAGCATTTTGGAATACAGTTCTGTGCCATATAACCACATGTCAGTCAATGACAGACTGCACATATCACAGTGGTTCCATAAGATTATAATACCACATTTGTACTGTACCTTTTCTATATGTAGATATATTTAGATACACAAATACCATTGTGTTCCAATTGCCTGCAGTATTCAGTGCACTCACATGCTGTACAGGTTTGCTGCCTAGGAGCAATAGGCTACACCATACAGCCTAGCTGGGTAGTAGACTACATCATCTATGTTCATATAAGTATACTCTTATCATATTCACATGATGATATTGCCTAACAACCCATTTCTCAGGATGTAGCTGCATTGTTAAACAATGCATGACTGTAGTTCTAAGGTTGATGGAATTTTTTTTTAAGTCTCTGCTAGCTACAGGGAAATTTTTCCAAAGTAAAAGAAAGATCTTGTGAAAAATCACATAAGAAGCACATTGGGTCTCTGGGGTAAAATTAAAGGGTTCAACCAGAAGACATCCTTCTTCCTCTTCAAGAACTCGGATCTAAGACCTCTGCAGAGCCATTTTAGGTCTTTTAAGAAAAGGCAAAAGTATTATAATATTTAGTTATTAGCATGTTCATTTGCCAAAGTTCTAAAAATTCCTTAGTACTATATATGTATATTTTATAGAATCTTGAGGTCTCTCGAATAAGTAACAGAATATATTTAAAGCCGTCTTGTGGTACTTGCAATCTACTTTTACTATTAAAATTACTATAAAGATTTAGAGATATTATATCTTTGCCTGTGTGATCCATTGTTGCTATATCATGGAGCCAACTCCTTGGTCAGAAACATAACCTCCAATTATAACATTGCTCCTATGGGAAAATCTGATCCACTTTATGATGTGGTTTCTAAGAACACATTGTGGTGAAAAGGAGAGGATGCCTGTATTTTTTAAAATTGAAGCTTTTCAACCCTTTATAACATCAGTTATGACTTGGCGAGATGTGAACAATGTGTCGTTTATGGATTGAATTTGAGTGTGGTCTCACGGCCTTTTCCCTAATGCATACAAAATGGATAAAAAATGTATACCTCAAACTGAAGCTTTAATTGGAAAATTTGGAGCTGTACATATATACACTCATGTTTTTAGAATAAGGATTTTATTACAACTGTTGTAAAATAAAATTTTTTAAAAAACCTCTCTTCTCTGCAGTGCCAAACATCTTGATTTTCCGAACATCGACTAAAGCCACAGTTATTGATAACAAATCCTGACTTTTCTCTCAAAAATTCAAAAAGCTTACTGTCCTTTGGCTCCTTATTGTCATTAATCAGACTACATTTCTTGGTGAAATCTTTAATTACATCTTTAACTTGATAATTACTTCTAAATCCTGTACAGAATCGTAATCCTAAATTATAAGGGCAAAAAAAAAATGAAGCTTACAAAGTTTTTGTTTGTTCGTTTGGAAAGTATTGGTGTATATTGAAGATGTCCAATCAGCTTTCTTTGAAAAATCTCTTTCACAATACTATTCATTGGGCCTTAGAAACTGCATTAACTAAATAGTTGATCTGCAAAGAAATCCTGAGGATATGGTGAACTTGGTCAAGAGAAGGATACAATTTCTTTCCCTCTTTTCATGAGAAATCTAGCCAGACTATAGAAGGGACAAAACATGTATTTGACAGCAGTTATTCATCTCACATTGAGGAAGTAGGAAGGTTAGTCTTAGAGATGGACTTGGAGAGGATAATTATGATAACAATACATTAGAGCTGTCATATTTTATGAATTTAAACAAATTTTTAATTTACTTTAGAGTTTTTTGTAACTAGTGAAACCTTAGCACTCATAGAAGTAATTGGATTGGCAGCCCCTGAGAAGACTCTTCACCAGCAAAGCAGATTCACCTGCCATAGCCCAGGTATTCCCCAAGCCTGAGGCCCAGCTGGAGGGAGCAGCGAGATTCAGGTCTCCCACCTGCTCCCAGCAATGAATCTTTTGCGGCAGAGTCCAGCACGTCACCTCACATACTGCTCTCAAACCCAGCACATTGTAACATCCCACAAGATCCCAACTTCATGAGCAAGCCAGGCCTCTTTTTTGCTTCTCTCTTGCTGTGACTCAACTACTATGAAAAGTAAAAATCGTTATTTTCTAAGAATGTTGTTGGTTGGGTTTATCATATATCTCCAGCCCTCTTCTCCATATTCTGTCACTGTGATTTCATCCACTTCCATGACTTACATTACACTTGTGTATATGTCGATGACTGCCAAAGCTATATCTTCAGTTTCACTTCTCTCCTGAGCTGCAGGCATGGGTTTCTAATGACCCACTCTATGTCTCTCCCTAGATGTCCTTATTCTTCATCGTACTGAGTGTTTATGAAGTGCCTCTTCTGTGGTCAGCACTGGATTAGATGTTTACTTGTATCTCATCTCATATTATTCACATATACTTGAAGCCAATATGATGATTTCTATAAGGGGTATCAGAAGAAATTATTCAAAATAGGACAAGAAACTCTGTGCTTTATATTTCATACTTAAATTGGTCATTGTGACCCTCTATGAGTTAAGACCACCTTATTTCCAAAAAATTATTTGAAGCAGCTTCTTAAAATAGCTGTTCAAATGAAGTTTACAAGGACACAAAAATGATAAAAAGAACATTACAAAATTGATATGACTACCTAATTGGAATGACAGAGTAATTATAATTGTACATCAGTTTAATCTCAGAGTTTCCTGGCAGCCAAGGCAAAAAGAACAATATCAAATCCTTAATCTACGATCAGAGGAAATATGTTAGTTCATGTGGAGAATACTTTCACTAGTGCTGAATTCCAGGAGTATTTTTAACATACGTACTTGTAATAGATAAATTGTGAAACAGAATAAGCATTTTCAAACAAAGACTTGTTTGAGATTCATGAATTTTCTTATGCTCAATTCTTTGATAAATGTGAAATCATCTGTAGCAACACCTTCTCTGGCATTAAATTGTGCTGTATAATTTCACTGTGAAGTCTATATACATTATAGAAGAAAAATTATATAACAAATCAAATAACATTTTTTAATATAGCTTGCAAAGACACAGAAATATTCCCATTATGACCATTTGTCATATTGGCTTTTGGTCAAATCTGAAGATATATCATTACATTGTAAAGATATTTTCCTGGGATTTAAGTTAATAGAATTTAGAAGTATGCAGCTTTAGAGGTGAATATTCTTGGTCTTATTACAAATAGTAACATGTTCATAGAGAATTTTGTGAATACAAGAAGAAAGAGGAGACTACCAGGAAAGGGGAAAGTCTGTTTCAAACCTCTCTCAGGATAATCACTAGATGATTTCTACCTAAAACTGCAAAATCAGTTTAAGATTCATGTTTTTATCCTATTATTTATTTAAAAATACTCAAATGGTCATCAATTATTTTTATTGCTGTTTCTGGTAGTGCTAATTTTAATACATACCATCACCATTTTTAATCAATTATAAGATTCAGCTTTTCAGAATTTAAAATCCCTGATATCAAGATACTTATTATACAATGGCATTTTAATTGACAGCATTTTCTGTCTTCTTAGACATGTATAAAATGTGTCATGATCAAAGGTTTCTTAAATTCAACAATTAAAAGGGTTATAGTTGTTTACTTCGTAAATACTTCCTACAGTTCTGCAACACAAAATTCAGACCATATTCATTAAAAAAACAAAACAAAACAAAACTTGGTTCTGGCAATAGAGGGATAGAGGATTAATTCTTTGAAATTTTTGACATATAAAAGGGATTGTGGGGTCTCCTTTTATTGGAAAGACAGAGAATTAACACCTTAACTGAATCCATATTGTAATAAACCCTAGGACTTGGAAACAATGTTGCAAATATTAAGTATCATATAAATTTATCTCTATGAAAAACATCTTCAACTTCATTAAATGTTCTGTTATGATGCCACTTATCTATTTCATGCACCCCCATACCTTCTCCAAAAGTTCTCTAGACAATGTTGCACTGAGACCACAGAGATGGCATTTTTAATGTCAAAACAAAATAACGTAGCAGAAACCTATAGAAACAATGTTGTGGTGACAAAATGAAATGTCAGTGGAGGTCTGTTGTAACATAATGTCAAAACAAAATGTCAGCCAAATTCCATGGAGACACTATTATTGATATCAAAATGAAACAATATCAGCGCCAGTCTGTAGAGACATTACAACATGAGAAAAGACAAAACAAAACGGTATCTGTGGACTTCTGAGGCTTAATGTAGCTTCATGTCAGGTGGTTGGCTTGTGCAAACGTGGCTAATATTTCAGTATGTATTTTCTAAGGCTTTTCTTTTCCAGCTCAAGAAAAGGAATCCCAAAGCGGTTCTTTAGTATAAGTGGCTGGGTTAGACAATTGCTGATATTTATATCTAAATCTATGCCTGTGTCCGTATGTATGTCAGTGTGTTTGTCAGTATCTCTTTCTATTCATTCTGGGTTTCTGATGCTTCCAAACACATCATTAGTCCCATTTGGTCTTGGCTTAGTTTCCCTACACACCAGTACTTGGACATCAGTTGGAAGTATACAATACAGGCAAGGCAGTGTTCCAATCTGCTTGGGAAAGGTCATGCTGAGTTTTAGCAGATGCTTTGCTCCATTATTTTCTCCTCTGTCCTCAGGTAGAAGCTGGCACTGCCCCCTTCCTTACTGAGCCTTGAGGCACCAGGTGGTTTTGAAATGTGCCCCTGAATTCCTGTGACCTTTGGCCCTAGAGCTCATGATCTGGCAGCACCTTGGCTGGGTAATACTGGTACTCTGTTTTCCCAGCCCTTTCATAGGAGCTGAAAGATTTTTTTTAAAAATTATATATATAAACAGAAAAACAAATATTTTAAAAATCTATAATCATATTAAGTTGGGATTTTTTTCCAAAACAAAGTTAGTAAAGTATCAAATTAAAGTAGATATCATTGTGAGACAAATTTTATTATGTAGAGGCAAATTTAGACATTGTAAAGGGAAAATTTTACTATATATATAAACTTACAAAGATCAAAAGGTTTTTATCCACGTATTAAGCAATTTGAGTCTGGAATTAAATGTTGATTTGTTTTTGTTTTAGAAATTTGAAAATCCCTGAAATTGAGAGAAAAAAAGTCAAACTAGAGAAAAAAAGAAAAAACTCTGCCACAATAGTAAAGATATATTTTTCTCATTTTAATCAGCTGCAGTATAATTTTAAAATCATGTATTAAGCAACAATACAATAAAGTCTCAATTAGCTAGAAACCAAGCAAACCCACAGTTAGCCAATATGTTTCCAAATTACACTTTTAGAAACAAGAGGTAGATACCTATAAAAGTGCTGTTATCAGGGTGAGGTGGGGGGGGTCTGTCAGAAAAATAGTGAGAAAGCAAAAGAACTCAATTTCGTCCTTTTTTTCTACAAAGTACTCAACAGTGAGTCATGAAAATCTCAAAAGTTTTTTTTTTAAGTTAAATATCCATTATTCCTTCTTTTCAAGATGGATGAGACCTTTATTACTTTCTAGAAGGATTTTCAAACACAAGGATCGAAACAAAAAAGGCTTTCAGTAAACCTTTGGCTAATCAGCTTACCACTTGGTTCTTCTAAGACTGATTTTCAGGAACTTTTATCAGGTTCAGTTTACTTGTATCGATTTGCACGCCTTAGCCACAAAACTACAATATCTACTGGTGGGGATGTGCTGGAGCCTGAAATTGTATTCTCGAGGCATGCGCTTCCGTAGTGGTGATAGGAGCATGCGGTGGGAAAAGTGGGAAACGTTCTTTGTCACCAGCATGAGTGGGATACTCCTGAGAGACCAGAATAGGAGCTGGTCACCCTTTAGCAGGAGAATGAAGAGTGAAGACCAGCAAAGATTGAAACAGAGGATTAAAAATTGTATGTCACAGTCACCACATTGACCAGCAGAAGTAAATGTGGGCAAAAACTAAAGCCAGACTGTGATTTTCATCACATGTCAAAGAAAAGAAAACTAGTTTGAGTATAGCACCAGGTCATGTGCTTGGGAGGAAAAGTTTGGAGGACTTGGTTAAATCTTTAAAACAGTATTTGTATTTGGAGCTTTGTAGATTACAAACTCAATGTTTTAAAAATGTGCTCCCTAAATTAACCATAAATATTGTTAATTATTCCTAAAGTGTGTTAGGAAGTGGTGGACATAATTCTGTAATTATAACCAATAGCTGTTACCATTTTGGAACATTTACATCTATGTCTTTCATCTACTTAAAAATATATATAAGCATCCATATACCAGTTTTATTCTTGAAAAGATATTTAAGCTATTTGAAAATAATTGAGAATTAAGAATAACAGAAATTAGAAAGTTTAACATTAGAGAGTAAAGCTATTTCTTCCTCTTTTCCTTTTAGAAATCACTCCAAAACAACAAACAGAATGAGATATAGAAATAGTAACTCTATTTTTGTGAAAATGGACATAGTTAATATAGAATGACAGAATCACACTGGAATGTCAAGAATCAAGCTTATGCACCCCGCACCAAAGATTGCTAGATTCTCTTCGGAAGACATGGAATTGCCCTGGAAAAGGAGTCCACATACACTGTCATGAGAATTCCCAACCGAAAAAGTGACACTCTGCCCAGCCTTCCTGTCCACCATTTCATAAACCCCCCTGAAGCACACAGTGACTAATCTGCTTTTTAGTGCTTCACTCTTAAATATAAAAGGGCAGAAAAACATGTGAAACATTTCAGAAAAGCCACAATTGTGGAAGACAGAGTCCAAAACAACAAAGTTTGTTTGTTTTCTTTAAGAACTTGGAGGAAACATAAAATTAAGGAAGAGAAAAATATTAAGGAATTATAAACAGTAATTCTGTGAAATAATGATATTAATGATATTAAAACCATCAAAGATGAACAGGAGGCTATTGAAAGGATTATTGAGTAAATGGGAAGGAACTCTTAGAAAATAATAAATACGATATCAGTATTAAGAAACACAATAGAAGGCTTGATAGATGAGGTTGAGAAGTTTCCCATAAAGGAAAACATGAGCTATAGGACAAAGAGCAGTATAGTGAGAAAGAAAGGAAGTGAAAAGTTCATTCTGGGAGGTCCAACATTTAAAGAAAACAATTTCTAGAAAGAGAGAACAGAGATAATAATGGAGAGATTATTAGAGAAATAACACAAGAATCTTTTCCAGAACTGGAGAACTTAAGATTCCAGATTAAAGAATCACCTAGTGCTGAGCAAAATCAATTTTTCAAGAAGGACAGCATTGTGAAGTTTTGGAATACCAGAAAGAGAAGATCCTGTAAAAAAAAAAAAAAAAAAAAAAAATATATATATATATATATATATACACACACACACACATACAATGAAGAGTTGAGAATCAGAATATAATCAGATTTCTTCACATCAATCTTGTAAGCTAGAAGATAATAGAGCAACACATTCAAATATTGAATAAATGTTTTGTTACCTGAAATTCCATACCTAGCCAAACTGTCAGTGAGTGGTAATGATAGAACACATACATTTAAAGCATGCAAACGCAAAGTATTTTAGTTCTAATACCCTTTTAGGCAACTACAGAATGTGTGCTTTAACAAGCCCCAGGACTTCTGCTGTGCAGAAAACCAGGGAGCAGGCAGCCTAGATTGGAGTATGTGGTGGGAGCTTTTGAGGTTAGAGGGCTCCAGGAAAAAAATTGGGCTTAATAAGCCATGATAGATTTGTTCTCCTGGAAATCTGAAAAATCAGATTGAAAAATCATTTTCATATAAATTTTGCTATAATTATATTGGGAAGATGTGGAAGATGGGAATTTGGAGTCAGAATTTGGATTTGAGTGTAAGAGAGCTAATGCTTCATCTACCTTTGTAGGAAGTCAACAGGTGTGTTTAACAGTAATAAATCAGGAGATAGTGATATAAATATATTACCTAGAAATATCTAAATACCAGAGGCATTTGGTTAGACATGGCTTATTATTAAATTCCTAGCTTTTGCTTTGTGTAATAGATTCATATTGGCAACTTACATTTAATAATATTGAGCATGGCACTGAAAATCATAACTAAATGAAAGTAAGCAATGAAACCATCACTAGCAAGAGTGTATCACAAACCAGGAATTACAATTGATTCATTCTGAGTATCTCAGGTTGAGTTAAAAAGAAATGTCATAGAAAACGACTGAAAGCTTTAAAAGTCTTGGGATTGGGTGGTCAGAGAGACAAGATGTGATGAAGCAGAAGTTTCATTTAAGAAGTTTCTTTTAATGATTCTTTTAAGGCTTTTAGCATTTTAAAATATAAACTATGCGCATGTAGTATTACTTTGAAAAAAATGTAATTGGCAAAAGAATGTTGCAAGCCATTTCACAATCTATCAGTAACTCCAAAATCTGTCAATAACTCCAGTTTTCAAAATCTATCAATAACTCCAAACCAATATGGTCACACTGTTTTTGTTTTCCTAATATAATAATTTAACTAAATCTGAAATGAGAAATTAATTAACATTTCCATGTCATTTATTCCCTCTCTCCAGATAAATAATGGCCAAGTTGTAAATAGAAAAGCTCAGAAAATTATTAATGAATAATTATGAAGTTCATCAAGAGTATAAATAGAAGTAAAAAAATCAATCAGGAAGAATATTTTAATGATCTTTAAAATGTTTTAAAAACAGTAATACAAACTCTTCATTAATGGTTTCTTTTTAGAAAACTGGTTATTAGATGTATGTTTCACTACTTTTATTCTAATTCTCAAAGAAGTTTCAGAGTTAGCCTCTTATGAAACTTACAGGTGATATATCTCCTGTTACATTATTTAATATTCTGAGTCATTTCAAGAAAGTCTGTAGAATTTAGCCATGATTTAGAATTATGACATGATTTAGAATTAAGTACTGCATTGCACTGGAATTTTTTCTTTTAAAAAAACATAGCTTAGTTTCGTATAGTGTTTTGCGATTATGCTGTCATTAAAGAGAGAAAGCAAAAACAAAGAAAATGTTCACCTTGAATTCTTTGTAATCATTTCATGATTAAAGAATTAAAATAATGGTTCTATAATTAGTTTCTATGCCTGAATGATAAAACCTTTCTAATATGAAGAAGAACATGATAATCATTTTATTGTGTCATCAAAACCCATCAGGTTTTGTAATTTAATTTCCATTGCCTTTTTATTTCAGTTTTTTGTTGTTGGTGTTGTTTTGAGACAGAGTCTTGCTCTGTTGCCAGGCTGGGGTGCGGTGGCACGATCTCAGGTCACTGCAACCTCCACCTCCTGGGTTCAAGCGATTCTCCTGCCTCAGCTTCCCAAGTAGCTGGAACTACAGGCGTGCGCCACCACACCCAGCTAATTTGTATATTTTTAGTAGAGACAGGGTTTCACCATGTTGGCCAGGATGGTCTTGATCTCTTGACCTCGTGATCCACCTGCCTTGACCTCCCAAAGTGCTGGGATTACAGGCATGAGCCACCGCCCCCAGCCTTTATTTCAAATTTTTATAATGTATTCCTGTTTTTCACTCTTTTTAGTTTGTCAAGATTTTTCACCTGTAACATTGAATTTCATTTGCTCTTTAATCAGACACCTAAATGTATATTTTAGTTTGAGGCACAGACTTCAACTGTGGGTCACAACTGGCTAAACTTTATATCCCCAGTGGTTTTATTGAATGAATAATATAATCCACAAACTTTCTTCAGTTCTCTAACCTATTAGAATCCCTTACACGTCCTTGCCATTTGTTAGAGAATTCAAGAAAATCACACTATGAAAAGTAAGTGCACTTTGGGCATTAACCATTATAACTGCTTTCTTGCATTGTGCCAAGAAAAATGATGCCTGCCTGCCTTCCTGCCTTCCTGCCTGCCTTCCTTCCTTCCTTCGTCCTTTCTTCCGTCCGTCTTTCCTTCTTTCCTCCTTCCCTCCCCGCCCCCCGCTTCCTTTCCTTTCCCTTGTTTCTTTTCTTTGTTTCTTTCTTTTTCTTTGACAGAATCTGGGTCTTTCACCCAGGCTAGAGTGCAGTGGTGCAATCATGGTTCACTGCAGCCTCAAACTCCTGGGCTCAAGCAATTCTCCTGCTTCAGCCTTCCAAGTAGCTGGGCCTACACGCACCACCACACCCAGCTAATTTTTTTTTTTTAGAGATGGGGTCTTGCGATGTTGTCCAGGCTTGTCTCAAACTACTAGCTAAAGCGATGCTCCCATCTTGGCCACCCAAAGTGTTGGGATTACAGGGATAAGCCCCGCCACCCAGCCAACATTTTATTTTCTAAAATGCATTTAAATTCATAGGTATACCCTGAAAACATTTTCTCTCATCTTTTACTTGCTTAAATCTATGTTAAGATTGCCTGCTAGGGAGTCAAGAGACTTGGGAGGCCCAGACCTCAGCCCCTGCCCTTTGTCCACATACCTCACAGGGTCTTGAGGAAGTCCACCATCTTTGAGGTTTAAAGCTCTTAACACACATTCTCACAATAGTCACTCTTATTCGAATATGGTTTCTTAAACCAAAATCTTGATAATTAGTTTGACAATGATAATTTTTAAAAACTTGCTAAGCAGTGTTACTTTAGTGCTGAGTTTTCAGTAGATGCCCCATTGGAGGTATGGCTGTGATAGATTCAGCTGTCCTTTTGAGTAGAGACCAGCTTGGATCATTTTCGTGACACTAGGTAAGATCAGCTACCTAGGGCGTTCTTGTGTGTATTTATTGTTGGGTCCTGAAATTATGTATGTCTGTGCACGTGCATGTTCTCTGTTGCTGGAGGACTTCCCCTCAAAAAGTAAAACTAAATTTTTCTTACTCCTGCCTGAGACCAATGACAAGCTAATAAGGAAGAGTGATGAAAGTAATAAAATAGGGCGAGGGGTACATTCCTGAGGTTTTGTTGCTTATAAAATGATAGTCCTGTTACCCAGAGACCACAGAGGGACTAGGAGTAAGATCTAGTCCTGAGGCTTTCCGATGGAGAGATGACCTCCCTGTGATCCATAAAGCATCTGGAGAACTGGAACTATCACATCAGAAGCAAATGCAGGATTAACAGCTTTGGAGACCACCTTTTTAACCCAGAGAGCATAGCTGTATGTTTTTAATTTGTTATGATTTATTACACTGAAATTGGTGTGAAATGGACAACAAATCATGGGTGTCAGAATCTGGAAATGAATTTTATCAGCTGAGCAAAGTGAGTACCTTTGGGATTTGCATGAGTTTCTCATAATTCTTTTTATATTACAGATGATGAGTAAAACTGTGAAAATAAACTGAAAATGACATGATATTTCCTAAGTAGTTAATTTCACATGTATACATAGACACATATAAATATAGCCACTTAGCCTCAGTTTAGACTTTCTCTATAATTCAGGGTGATTTGTACATAACCACAGAAATATTTGTCTAAAAACCTCAAAGTCAGTATCAAGACCATTTGTGCAATATCATAAATGTCTGGGATTATCATAGAAAAATGCAAAGACTATAACAAGATATTTACCAACTGTAATTTTTTTCAATGTTCAAATTTGGAAAAGAGAGTTTAGACTTACATACTAGTATACAAGTGGTAAGATTAAAGAAGGATCTATCCCAAAATTTCAGATGTTATAAATACCCTTAAGCATCAAAAAAAAGCGGCCCTTGTTAGAAACTAACTTTGCATGCATAATTAATGTGGGCACCACATTCCTACTTCACAACCAGAAGAGAAATTGAATTCAGGTGTTTGGTGAACATATGGGGGATTTACTGTGAATTTATGACCTGTGATTTGAGTGTAAAACCCCAAGATACTTGCTGATAAAACTTAATGAAGCTTGCGCAGAGGAGCTATTTTTATTTGTAGTTTGATAATTGATACATTTCTTGGTTTAACCCTCCCACCCTTCTCCATTCCTCATAAGTCTTCCAGCCTGAGAGATAGAGCCATAGTGAATAGCCACAGTCTTTTTAGCCAGCTTGGTCTCATGCTTAACTAATTTGAAAGTTCACAGTTTGCTTTTCTGTGACATTTTAGTCTGTTCTTTCCCTTCTCTCTTAATTTAGCGATTAATACTTTTTCACAAACTGTACAGGTGATACAGGTGACAGGAGGCACACCATGTGCTTTGAACAGGTACCGTGGGAGAAAGTGCAAACGCTTTCACAGGGGGTGACATCAATTTACTATTTCTTAAGAAAGCAAAGATAAAGGCATAATACTGCTCATCATTAAAATTTAGACAAATCCATTGCCATTTAAAGGTTTTTTCTCCAAGAAGAAACACTTCAAGGGGCAGGAACCTGCCACACATATCCTGACCATGTCTCTCTGCTTCAATGTTTTTATCTAGGATTTTACCAAGAATGCTCCTGATTTGAGAGCCAGGAGAAAAATATTCTAAAAAAAAAAAAACAAAAAACAGAAGCAAATGACAAGTGTTCCATTTTAACATACGGGGTGTAATGGGTTTAATGAGAAACCTGTGTTTGCTCACTAATTTACAGCAATTAAGAACTCAGTTCTGACATCTGTAGATTAGAACTATTTATCTAGAGATCAGGTATATTTTATGGAATTGCTAATCATTATAGAAAAATATCTAAGTGGGAAGCAGGTTGTTTACCTACCTCTCTGAATGGTGTCAATATCTGGTAGTTCTATATCATAGGATCCCTTTTTAGTTCAGTGACATTTATCCCCCCAATGCTTTAGTCATCCCAGTTCAAGAACTTGTTTGTATCCACTTTGTCATGCTGACAGTCTGTCTGTTTTGAAAGGATTACAACTCTGTACATCCATGGATGACATCACAGTAAGACATTGCTTAATGATCTGAGACGCTGGTGGTCACTGCTGGCTGCCTGTTACTAAGGCTTCATGACAGGTCTGCCCTACATCTGTTTCTCCCGGAGTCACTTTTTGCCTACTCCAGTCCTGGTGTCTGCTTTAAATGACATCCATGAAATAGCTGAAGTTTGGACTTAACCATTGGTACAAGTAAAATAACCCAGATTATTTTTTTCCCAGGATACAAGAAGAATTAGTAATTGGGCAAGGAAGGAAAAAGTGCTCTCATTTTTCTCCAGTGAAGATGAAACAATGTTCTTGGAAAGTGGGTTTTTTACTAATGGGCTGGATCTTGAGTTCTTCCATTTGTGGAACTATGAAGGAAGTCAGTAAAGAGATAAATTTTTCTTAAATGAGGGGACTGAAGTGCAAGAACCTCCTGTGAAGATTGAGTTGTTACCCAAGGACATCATCAAGGCTTGGAAAAGTCAGGGTTGAAGAAAATAGGATCTTTAAGTATAAGTGAATTGAGTCTTAGAAGCTTTAACCTACTATCTTCTCCTTTCTATGTGGGCTGAGTTGCAGACCATGATGATGTTTCTTAAGTTGCAGGACTTTGAATGCTGGCTGGTGAAAGAGAAAAGATTTTCTTAAGCAGAGAGCTTGGCAGCTAGCAGAACTATAGAATTTTTTTTTGCCCTGTGATGTGTACATGGGAAAACTGTCAGAGTGATATAGAAATGTATCAATAGGAAAAAGCTTTTTTTTTTTTTTTTTTTTTTGGAGTGTGGTATTGCATTATTTCCAGGATTGCTGATACAATTTGGAAATTAACTTTTTGAATTTTTTTTTAATTGGGAAAAGAATAAAGTCCCTTTTTCATCTGCAGTAATTGGATGCCAAGTGCAGGTGTGAAATTCACTAGCATTTGGAATAGAATTTTGTACATAGGCCAAAAAGTAAATTGCTAGGGCTGAGAAGTAGATAGCAAAAAGAAAATGGCCAAATGATATAAGCTGATATGGTTAACAAAAAATCTTTACCATGTACCTGTGCTTTTGTAAGTAGTGGATTTGAAGGGGCATCTTTTAAGTCCTGAGCTCTTGGCAAACTAAGTAAATCAAATGTTAATGGGGATTACCTTTTTGTGAGTTGTGTGTTTGACCCAGATCCCAGCAGGTCATCAATCTCTGCCAGAAAGAGAAACCAGTAATGAGCCCTTGAGTTCAGTTTTACCGAATCACCTGGTTGGCAGGTATATTTTCACCAGGCTCCAGGAAAGCACTCACATTCTTGCCTTGGTCTCTCAGGAGGCTGACTTTCAGAGATCACAGAGCCCTAGTGAGGTGTTTTGGGTGCAGTAGTGGGGAGGTCAACAAAAGGTATCACCCTAAGCAATTGAATAGATTTCCATGGGACATTCTTGACTATAGACTGGTATTCACTGGAAAGCACATTTGATAGGTTTCATGTATTAAGATCTGGCAGTGAGCATTTTTCAGTTACATCTTCTGCAATAGTATTTACTTTGCGCAATTTTCCCCAGAGGCCAGAACTTTGCAGTGACTAATTCTATAAATGATCATGGTAAAACTCGCTCGTAAAATGTGATGCCTGTCTTTGATTCCACTCTTCTAACAACATGCTTTTGCAACAAGCAGCATTTGTTTGGTTCCACTTGTGGGCAGGGCCTATGTGTTTCTAGGACATTAGGGCCACCTTACATCCATCCATACTTTATTTCCTTGAATTTAACAAGAATGTACAGCCCCCATAATGCTGTTTAAAGTGATGGGGTGGTAGTATTGGTGTGGGGGCCGTCTGAGGAGGGAGGTCTAGAACGTTTATTGCTGCAGTGCTGTCACATAGCAAATTGCCTAACCTAGTGGCCTCTAATAACAAGCATTGATTTTTTGCTCAGACATCTACAGAGAGGCTAGGGGTTGGCTGATCTAGGCCAGGCTCCACTGGGCTTGACTTTAAGCTGCAGGTTGGATTCATATTCACTCCATGTGTCTCTTAGACTGTGGGCATGTTCTTGTTATGGTAGAAGTCAGGAGCACAAAGAATACACCCAGCATACAATCAGCTTCAAACCCCTTTTGTGTCACATCCACAAACATACTGTTGGCCAAAACAAGTCACATGGCCAAGGCCAACAACAATGGAGTGTTCGTTTTCTTTTGCTACAAAACAAAGTAACACAAACTTTGCAGCTTAAAACAACACCTGTTGATTATATCACAGTGTCTGTGGGCCTGGAGTTCCAGCATGACTGAGCTGGATCCTTTGCTCAGGGTCTCCCTCAGGGTGCAATCAAGGAGTCAGCCAGACTGGGTTCTCACATAGAGGCTTCTACTAGGGAAATATCAGCTTCCCTGCTTCCATCATTCTTGACAGCATTCTGTTCCATGCAGGGATTCTTGGCTCCTTGCGACTTCAGTACCAGCAAGGAGAGAGACAGAGGCAAGCAAGAGGGACACCACGATTGTAACCATAAACACTGCGTGATCACTGCTGCATTTCTCATTGGTTAGAAGCAAGTGCACAGCAAACCACCATGGCACACATTTAGCTAGGTAACAAACCCGCACATCCTGCACATGTATCCTGGCACTTAAAATCAAATTAAATCTTAAAAAAAGCAAGTGCGGGTTCTGTCCACATTCAAGGGTAGAGGAGTGCATAAAGGTGTGAACCCCAGAAGGTGTGGACATTAGGGCCACCTTAAATACATCCATCACAAATATTTGCTGATCAACTTGTTCTGCCACAGGGAAGTGACATACAAGATATGTACATGTTGAATGGCTATGATGAAGGCACAAACCTAAGAGAGAAAAGCCCATACACATGCCGATTCTGGTAAACTCTGTAAGTCAGTATTTGGGTCAGGGGACAATTACAGGTGAACTGAAAGGAAGAGATGAACATGGGCTGGAGTAGTGAGGAAAGGCTGCAAGGAAGTGGATTGATGTCTTAGACTTACTGGTAGAATTTGGAAAGATGGAAGGGAAAGAAGAGGGTATTAAAGAAAGAAAAACCTGGGCGACTGTATTTTCCTCTCTTCTTTGGCAGCTTTTCTTCTCCTGTACCAGAGTTTATAATCATCTCTGCCTTCTGAACAATGTGGAGAGCCTGCCACAATTCATTTCCTCCTCCTGTCTACCTTCTCTCTTCCTTTTTTCCCCCCTGCTATGGGAAGCATAGTGTATACCGAGACCACCTTACTTTAAAAAAAGAGTGGTTACTTCTCCCTTCCATTGAATTCTGGATCTTAAAACTAATCTCTTCCAGGTTTCCAGATTCCTTTTGCATAATTAAAAATGCAAATGTTTAAGTATTTTTAATCCATGAAGAATTAATCAGTCACATCACAAACTCCTCTCTTTCAGCATATACTCCTCTGAATAGATAGGTGAGACTTCAAGCCTGCAAGGAAGGATACCCAGGTTCAGGCTTAGGCAGCTCGGAAGGAGGGGACAGTTTAGGAGAAACAAGACTATCTGGACAGTGCCTGGTTATCAGTTTTAACATATTTTGGGGGACTGTTACTAGAGGACCACCAGCCTTATTATTTTGGTGCAATAAAAGTAAATAGCCTGGAGAAGCGACAGATAAAATAGGCAGTGTCTGCAGAATGTGAACCAGTGGTTACAGGCTAGCCACCAATGGACAAAATTGTTATTTGGCTTACCTAGAATTTCAAAAGTAAAGTAAGTGAACATTTTAAATATGGGAGAGAAAACTGTCTTTCTAGCTTCTCTTAAATAAGAAGCAACACCAGGCCAGCATCCCTTCATGGCAGTAGTCTACTAACTGCAGGCATTATCTTCAGAGTGTTGTCCATATACCTGCGGTATGTTCTGAATTCGTATACGTATAAGTTCTTGGGCCCTGCACTAGACTGACTCAGAATTTCTCAAGGCAAGCCTTGGCAATCAGTATTTTTTAACAAGCTCTCTGAATGGTTCTCATATACACAGTGCATATAGATGAGAACCGCTGTTGTAAGGTTTCTGTTCCCTCTCATCATACCTAAGGAAGTGGTTGAGTTGGCATGCCTGTGGGGCACAGGTGCGGGGCAGGCTTCAGTGATTCCCTGCAGATAGGCTCATTGCTCCTTTTAGCCTGAATGGGTATCCTTAGCCACATTCAGGAAGCACATAGAAGTATACAATTTGAAGATGTAGAAGCCTTGTACACCGCATGGTCTGCCTCTGACATCAAAGACTGCAATCCCCATAGTAATTATGGACATTCCATATAATTCAGGGTCACATAGTTCTGTGCACGCTGGGCTAGGAATCTCTGTAGTGTGTGATCCTAGGTACCCTTCCTTAAACCTGTCAGGAAAAAACAACAAAAACCAAAACCCAGATCATTACTGAACCAAAAGCAAACCCTCTTCACTTAGTTAGAACGTGAAATTAAGTTCCAGTTGGGTACAAAGCCAATGTGTTGGCGGAGGCTGAGTGTTGGTATTGGACTAAAACTGTCTTATAGCTGTCTGTGTGGATGTTTTATACAGAAAGTATCTCTCTGTTCCTCTCAGCAGCCCTGTGTAGATCCCACTCATGTGGACTATCTGTAAATTAGGATTTCTGACTCTTCATTAAGGGTTTTATTGTCTCACCCATCTGATCAACTTGGATGGTATTTTTATTATATTTCTCACACAAAAAAATCATGACCAACTTTAAGTTGGCAGTGAACCTAAATATAAGTTGATTAGGATGTGTAGGGATGAGTCACTATTGCTAATGAATATTTAAAATTTCCTTTAGCTTTCTTGGCAGAAGAGCTCACCAAGAACTTTAAAAGTCCAAATTTGAATTATTGGCTCATTATAGACTGGCCAGAGAGACAGAACTGAGCAATTGTAATGGTTTCATCTCTCAAAGCCAGAATTTCACCTTCAGACTGCCAATTGTTGTTCCCCAAGGGGGCTTGACGGTCTTCCAGTCTTTGGAAATCATCATCAATCATGAAAACCATTGCAGCCTGTTTTCCAACTTCAGCCATTAAGTGGTTTTGCCAGTCTTAGACAAGTCAGCCAGCTTTCTCTAGAGTATTGGGAGAGAAAGAGCAGAGGAAAAGGGGGTGAAACCAAAGGTCTCCCTAGCTCCCCAGATTTGGAAACAAGGGCAGAAGTGACTTCCAGAACTTATCTTTTGCTGTGAAAAACACCAGTGTCACCAGAATTTAACGTTGAGGATACTCGGTCAACTCCCTTTGTCGGGAAAACAGACTTTCAGTGAATTGCAAATAGTAGGAGGTCAGTTTTTATCAATGGTTTCAACTTCATGATCCTAATAATTATGGGCTTAAAACTCTCTGTGCTGCATGAAAATAACAGAAGAATACTTCTGGTTAGATTTGTAAAATACTTTGTCAGTCAAACCTCCTATAATCCTCCCATGAAAGCTATAAAGTATGCCAGGAACAAAAAAGCACAGGTGGAAAAATGACAGTGAGATTCAGGAATGCCCACTTTCCTGTCTCTTTTGTCTTATGAAGGTAACCATCCTCACTCATGCCTACACCATTACGGTTTCACATAAAGAACAGAGTGCTTTTTAGATTGGACAGTGCAACAATATAGGACACTATATATTTTTAAAGCCAGTAGGAATAACAACCTGCCTGTCTCAAAAGTGTGGAGGGACATTTTGAAGTGACGTGGACTGAAGCCTTGTGTCGTCATCAATCAGCCCAATTTACAGACCTGTTCACCTTTAATGTTCCAGGCCAATCAGTTCAGATTTGTCAGAAGAAAAGCAAAGAAAGACAAGCCTTTATTGACTGAGAAAATAATCAAATTGAATGTATTGACAGTATATTCTAGAAGCTCTAGTGAAATTGATACATGAAGGTACAGGGACCCCTCCCAATATGTTAAATGATGAAAGACTATTGCATATTTTTAGAAGATGTTAACATGATGATCCTGTACATGAACATGTTCAATTTTAGATGCTTAAACCTTTGGGATTCTTCAAAATATGTAGAATTATATGTAGACTTATGTCCGTTTGAGAATTTTATGTACTCTACTGTGACAGAATTTCTCTTTCCAAGCTACCTCTCACAAATCACATCACCTAGGAGGGGTGCAGCCAGCAGAACCCTGGCACACACTGAGTAACCAGGGCAACATGCTTTTGTGAAGAGACCTGATCTTCCGAATAGCTTTGCAGCTTTCCATTCTGCTAGCAGCTTGGAGGGTATATATGATAAGAAGAAGATGTGGTTCTTGTCCTCAAGAAGTCCGACATTCTATTGTGGAGGCAGTAGATGCCTGATGGGCTTGAATAGCTTTCCTGTTGAAATGAGAGAGTTCCCTGACTCCCCTCACAGGACATGCAGCAGGGGTGTGTGGCTCGTCTATTTGACTGCTGTGCGTGCCCAAACCCCTTAGGGGAGGGGGAGCATGCAGATGCGCAGGTACGGGAGCCGGGGTTCCAGCCCCACGGTAGTGTCTGGGTGTGGGTGCCTGCAGCTCCTGAAGCTCCAGTGGGCATGTTGCAGTGCTCTTTTAGCTCTCCCATCTGCAGATGGCTTAAGTGTTAACCAGCCCGGTGCCCCCCTTGGTACCCAGGCCCTTGTCTGGCATCCAGGAAAAATCAGGTCCCACACGGTCTTGAAAGATGGTGAATGTGGAGATTTTATTGGGTGATGGAGGTGGCTCTCAGTGGGATGGATGGGAAGCTGGAAAGGGGATGGGGTGGGAAGATGATCTTCCCCTGGAGTTTGGCCATCCAGTGGCCCAGTCTCCTCTCCAGCCATCCCCCGCCAAACTCCTCTTGACATTCAGATGCTCCTTCTCGTCTCCCTTCTCTGCCGCACCATTCTGCCACTCTTCTGCCCTTCTGTTTGTCTGTTCATGGAGCCTGGGGTTTGCAGTTTATATGGGTGCAGGATAGGGGGGTGTGGTGGGCCAAAAAGGCAACTTTTGGGTGCAAAAACAGGAATGCCTGTTCCCATTTAGGGTTATGGGTTTCCAGACTTCTGAGGTTGGGACCTTTGCTGAGGAACCGCCCTCTCCTACCCAGTATTTCCCTGTCTCCCGTCCACGTCACTGATAGGATGAAACTTACTGCTTTAGTGAATGGCATAGACCAAAAGTGCTGTGAGATTTATGATTGATTTAATTTTGGTCATCAATCTCTATTACTCTTGCGAAAATACTCTTTTTAAAATTTGTATTTTACAAATGAAGAGCTTTGGAGCCTGATACATGTTTTACAAAGTGATATGCATGGCATAGTGAAATGAGGGTTGGACTGGGAGCCAGAAAATCTGGATTTTGGTCTCACTTTCCCCACTGGCCAGCTGGGAGATCCCCAGACAAACCACTTATCTTCTTTAAATGTCAGTTACTACATTTGTAAACGTGTGCGTAGGTGGGTGGGTGGGTGGGTGTGTGAAATACTACCTTCTGCACCTATCTTATAAGGTATTTCTGAGAATAAAACAAAATTCAATCCTATACAAAAAGAAGGCCGTATTGTTATTAACTAACTGGTTAAATCAAACTACCACTTGAACTTATTTTTTAAATGTTTTTCATTTTTGCTGTGAGAATTGCATTTTATTTATAGACCCCTGATGACTCATAAATAGGAACCTCGTATTATGAAAATATTGCTGTGCATTTGTGCAGCTATATTTCATGGTGTCCTCTCACTTGATTATTACAACTCAGATATTTAGAGTAAAATTATTATCTCTACTTCATATATTTAAAAAACTTCAGCTTAGAAACATTAAGTACGTTAGTCTAAGAAGGTACAGAAGCTAGGACCAGACCCTGTTGTTTCTGACTTTTAATGCAATGTCCTTTCCAAAAAAACTTCCCTGCCAACACCTTGCCAGATTACAGAAAGGAAATGAAGCTTTTAAAGAACAGTGCAAAAAAAAAAGAATATCTAAAAGTATTGTTTACCCTCTTGAATATCTGTCTAAAATACCTCAATAAGCCTTAATCCTAAAACCAAAATGAAAACATATTTTAAATGCCCACATATTGTTTTAAAAATTCACTTTCTCTTAAATGGCGTCATTTCACAGCAAGTTGCCATGTTTTGCTAGCAACTGCAGTTCACAGATAATATTTCTGAAGGGTATTCACTGCTGCCTCATCTCTCTTTCAGTAACAGATCAACTCCTAGCAACCATGATCGGATACAGCGTCTGAGGCAAGAATTTCAGCAAGCAAAGCAAGATGAAGATGTAGAAGATCGTCGGCGGACCTATAGTTTTGAGCAACCCTGGGTAAGTAATTGGTTCTTCAGCACGGTGAATGGTCCTACAACTTCCCTGCAGCAAAGGCCACTAAGCTATGACCTCAATGCTCTATGAAACGAGACAAGATGGAGCCAAATTCCTTTGACCTTTAACATATTGACCTTTTCCTCATTTCCATCTGGGTTTCATCATTGCTAATTTCATTTTATATCTTGTTCCACCATCTGTCCATTGCCTAATAGGTTTCACTAGCCTTATGACAAGACGTAGCAAAAGTATTCTCACTCTCAACTAAGCATTTTTTTAATTTAGTGAATATTTTTCTATAGATACATATTCTCAGAATCAGAGCCAAAATTAATTTGTTCAACACTTCTCCATTGTGCCTGTAATATACAAAATACAGTGTTTAGTAATTCTTTTTTTTAAAGAGATGAGGTCTCGCTTTGTCACACAGGCTGGAGTGCGGTGGTGCGATCATAGCTCACTGCAGCCCCAAACTCCTAGGCTTAGGCAATCCTCCTACCTCAGCCACCAGAGTAGCTGGACTATAGGCAAGTGCCATCACACCTGGCTAATTTTTTAGTTTTTTGTAGAGACTGAGTCTCACTATGTTGGCCAGGCTGGTCTCGAATTCCTAGGCTCAAGTGATCCTTATTCTTCAGTCTCCCAAAGTGTCAGGATTACAGTTGTGAACCACTGTGCCAGGTCTAGTAATTCTTGATTCTTTAATCTTTTGCACCCCCCTTGTGTGTTTGTTGAATCCATCTTATTCCAGTTCATCCCTCACATAGCCACCAGAGTGAAAAAACTTCAGATGGCTTTTTCAATGCCAGAACTGTGTTCTAATCTTGTGTCTCACCCTAGAGATGACAGCACTTCTGAGAGTGGAGGTGTTGGGGCAGATTTTTTGAGATGATGGGGAGTTTGAAGAATCTCTTTGGGAGACTTGAGAGTGAGTCTGTTAGAGGTGAATAAATAAGCTGCTTAAGGTAAGAAACTCTAGCATGGGGTATTAGGAAGTCCAGGCAGCATGGTAATTTGACCTAACCGGCAGTGCTTAGAAGACTGGGAATAGAAGGAATAAATTTGTGGATTAATTCTTTAGTGGGGGTTGGAAGATAGACGTGGCAGAAAGCCAAGGCAGGTGCTGGAGTCCTACCAAGGATACTGGGGAAGCATCGTGTGGTCCAGGTGGGGTGGCAAGTATAGCTCAAGGAAGGATTAGCCTCACAGCCTAGCAGTGTGCAAGAGGGCTCAGGATCTAGGGGTTCTCAAGCCTAGGAAGTTGTGGTCAAAACAGTGTATTTTTTGGACTCTAGGATCTTGGAAGTAGAGGCGATAGTTCAGACGATGTTGAGGTCTAAGGCCTGCCATCTTTGCACGTGAGTTACAGAAGTAGAGCGGAGATTGGTGTCCATAAAGTTGACAAGTTCAGTTCAGACAAAGTGTTGGGAATATCATTTACTAGATATTTGGAAGAGTAGGAAAGAAGGAAGAATGGTGTTATAAAAGGCTGGAGGCCAGGCATGGTGGCTCATACCATCACCCCAACACTTTGGGAGGCCAAGGCAGGAGCATTGCTCGAGCCCAGGAGTTTGAGACCAGCTTGGGCAACATAGGGAGACCCCATCTCTACAAAAAAAAAAGTTTTTAATTACCCGGATGTGGTGGCACATGCCTGTGGTCCCAGCTACTCAGGAGGCTGAGTTGGGAGGATTGTTTGAACCTGGGAGGTTGGGACTGCAGTGAGACCCTGGCTCAAAAAAAAAAAAAAAAAAAAGAGGCTTGACATTACAAAAAAAAAAAAAAAAAAAAGGAACATTTGATTTGAGGAAGGGTAAACTACCCAGCTGATGTGGAACTGAGAGGTTGGTTATGTTGAAGGGAGGGGGAGATTAAAGGTAGAAATGTAGGAAGAGCCTTCAATGCTAGATTGAAAGTTTGAAGAGAAATAGTGCTAGGAAAGAACACTGGCCCAGTAGCCAGGTGGCCTGGCTCTCCCGGCCTCAGTTTTCGTATCTCTCAACCAAGATTAGAATAAATGATTGCAGGCCAGGCACAATGGCTTGTGCCTGTAATCCCAGCACTTTGCGAGGTCAAGGTGGGCTAATCACTTGAGGCCAGGTGTTCGAGACCAGCCTGGACAACATGATGAAACCCCATCTCTACTAAAAATACAAAAATTATCCAGTCCTGGTGGCACATGCCTGTAATCCAGGCTACTCGGGAGGCTGAGGCAGAAGAATCACTTGAACCCGGGAGGCAGAGGTTACAGTGAGCCAAGATTGCACCACTGTCCTCCAGCCTGGACGACAGAGCGAGACTCTGAATCAAAAAAAAGAAAAGAAAGAATAAATGATTGGATGTCAGTTACTAAACCCTTGGATGAAATGAAAGTTTAAGAAGAAGCTAAATGTAAAGCAGATGCAAGTAGAACCCCTCTAGTTGACTATAGAGGCTGGATCCTGTTAGCTGCTGCTGAAGATCAGAGCTTCTCAAAGTGTGGTCCACAGAACAGCACCTTTAGCATCACCTAGAAACTTGTTAGGAATACATATTCTTGGGCCCTGCATTGACCCTACTAGATGTAAACCTCTACGGGTGGGGCCCAGGAATCTGTATTTTAATGAGCCTTCCAACTCATTCTGAAACAAGTTCAACTTTGAGAATCACTGTTCTAAAGTCTAGACGATCTCTGAGGTCCTTTTTGGTCCTGAAACCCAATACTCACAATATATTACTCTACATAAAGCAAGAAACCTATAAATGCTGCTCATTAAGGGATTTAGTGACCAAATTAGGGTTTGAGGAAGATTAATTTTGTGGAGGAAAGGCAAAGAGGAAAAAATGGGAGAAGCAGTACTCCCGTTGGCCCTTAAACAACATGGGGGTTGGAGGACCATCCCCCTTCCTCCTCACACACACAATCAGAAATCCCCATGCAACTTCTGACTTCCCGAAAACTTAACTACTGCACTAATATCACACTGTTGAACAGAAACCTTACCAATAACATAGACAGTTGATTAACACACACTCTGTACATTTTATGTATTATATGCTGTATTCTTACAGTAATATAAACTAGAAAGAAGATGTTGTTAAGAAAATCATAAAGAAGAGAACATACATTTCCTTTTCATTAAATGGAAGTGGATCATCATAAAGATCTTCTCCATTGTCTTCAGATTGAATAGGCAAGGGAGGAGGAGAAAGGAGTAAGTCTTGTCTCAGGGTGGCAGAGGTGGAAGAAACTGTGTATCAGCGGACCCTCAAAGTTCAAACTCATGGTGTTCAAGGGTCAACTGTAGTTTGAAGAGCTTTAACTTAGTTCAGGTGAGGAAGATGGGGCAACTGGCAATGTGGGATCAGCATCCAGGTGTAAAAGCACGTCATGAAATCAATTCTTGCCTAACTTTGGGAGGTTATAACACAAGTTCCCTGAAAAATCTCTAATTGTCTTCTGCAACAATATTACTATTAATGGCATTTTTCTAAGGTATTTAGTTCATTTTCCTAGATGATCAAGTAAATTGAGTCATTCCCATGTAGCAACATGACAGAATTATGTTAATCTGCTTATATTGTTTGGCATAATTGACTCAATCCATTCCTACTACATTTCTTGAAACAGGATTCTTTTGTGATGTGTGATAAATACATTCTTAACTATGTATATTTACACAAAGAGGCTGAAAAGAGTAATGAGCATGGTGTCAAGCTGAAGGAGAAAACAGCAGCTGAATATGGAAATAGTTAACACACATGCACACAGTTCCAACCTGGCACAGCCCCGCCTGAGCTTATCATTCTCCATACCATGCCATGAGGAGCAGTGTTCGCCATTTGACTTTGCCTGGGAATGTGGATTCCAAACCAGCATCTTGACATTTACTCTTTAACTAATTACTTAATTCATCAAATTCATTGAGTTCTTACTATGTCCCAGGCATTGTGGTTGGTACGGGAGAACAAAGATCGAAAAGAAAAAATGCCCTCAGAACTCTCCAGTAGAACTGATAAAAAATAAAGGAATACTTGGTACCATATAGCAGAGGTAGGCTAGGGGTGTGCATGGGGTGTTGAGAACCACGGAGCTGTGAGGACCACATCAGTGTGCGGTGGTCAGAAAAGGCTTGAAAGAACCCCTCTTTGAAATTGGAATGTATTTTAAATATATAACAGAGAAGCAGACATATGTCTTTGAGAACTCAGATTGCTGAATTTATTTCTGGTTTCTGACATTGTATCCACATGCAAGACCTCCAGGTTTGTTTGAGGCTAAATGAGTATTTCCTACTTCTTAGTATCTAGATGTTTTTCATTGGGAAAAGTGAAAATGATTTGAAATTCGTTTTGGTTTCTTTATAAGATTTTAACTTTGAATGGGAACAGTGAATAGGCTGGAATGCATTTCTATGTTATCTACTTAATATGAACAATCATGTTAGGGAAAATGTTTGAAAAAATCTTGTACATTTGGAAACTCAACTACTGAAGGTCATGGACCAAATTATTGTATATCAAAATGCCATAGCAACTTCAGACAGACAACTTGGCTTGTATTAGCATTTCCGGTAATGAGTGAGCAGGGAATTATTTGGATGACAGGCTGATTACCTTAGAAATGGAATAATTTCCTAAATTATGGGTCACAAGTTGACCTTTTCTTTTTTTTTTTTTTCATTTTCAAGCAACTGAGATCTTGCTCTATTTTACTGATCATGTAAATGAGCTTAAAGTGACTGGAATTCTACTTAGTGTATTAATTTTCATACCAATTCTTATGGTTACCTTAGGAAGAGCTGCTCAGTTGTTTAAAATGTAGCTTGGTCTATGGTTTTAATTATCTGTTTTACAAAATGAGCTTTTTGCATCTTGGAATCCTTCTCTTCTCTTATGTATTCTGACCTTGAAGGGTCACTGTATTTGGAAGGGATAGGACCATGATCTCATTCTTTGGAATGGTTTGTAATCATTTTAGTTTTAAGGAACCGCAAACTCACCTTCAAGCTGTGTGTGCAACTGAGCCCATATTAGTTGAAATTGTCATGCTTGTTAGAAATGCCCACACACAAAGTGCAGCCAGATGTGTCATAGAGAAAAATATGTAAGCCAGTTACTTTACATACAGAGCAGGATGCTGCGGAAAATTCATCCAAGTAGCCCTTTCAATCCACCTATTTTGAAAATGTTCTCTATAAGCTCTAGCAGTACAGAATGCACCTGTTCCTGGGCCTTTGTTCAAAATAATGTCTGGGCCTGAGGGAGCTGATTTGTGGCACAAAAGGTCTTTAGATGAGCAGAGGCCCAGAAAATTTCCTTAGCTCCATAATTGAAGTGAATTCTCTCCCAAGTTGAGCAAGAGAAGAAGAAAAAGCAACTTCTTCCTCACGTAGTGCCAGGTGCAACATAAATAAAGCAGCAAGTTGCTTTAAATCTTTCTTAAGATAATGGAACAATAGGTGAGGTTAGGGTTATTATCACAGAGCTTCGATATGGACAGGACTTAGTGTTGCTTTTAAAAGAACTAAATTGCAGGCTGCAGACGTAAGTACAGTATGCCGTAAAAACTTTGCAGATACCTGAGTGTTGCCCACAAGGAGATTTGCTGGCTGAGACGATTGATAGATGGGATAATGGAGCCTTTAATAATAGCTGTATTGCTAAATCCTTTCCATCCCAGGTTGGGAGTGACTGAAAGTAGTTTAGTCCTTCAGGTAGAAAATTGATACTCTGCAATGTGAATATCCTCTTCTCCCTCAAGCTTGCTTGTTTCCTAGCTGTCCGTCATTCAATGAATAACAAAATCTGTCCTTTTCTCCCTTTTCCTGTTTCAGACTTTAATAGCTCTCCCTGCCCTCTTAGGGCTCTGCCTGCTTTAATTGGCAAGGCAATCATAGCACACAGCCACTCTGTACCACTAGATTGCCTCCCTGTGCCTGGGCAATTTCAGAAAATGGTGGTTTTCCTTTCGTTTCCATCTTTTTCAAGACTTAAAAAGTATCTGCTGTCATTTTCTCCTAGCGGCCTCCATGCCTTGACTCAAAAAATGCTGCCTTGGTTGACAGCCTTGAAATGAATATGACCCTAGCTCTAGTTGGGTGGAAATCACCTCCCATAGAAATAGACCTGGAGGGCCGGGCACGGTGGCTCACGCCTATAATCCCAGCACTTTGGGAGGCCCAGGTGGGTGGATCCCGAGGTCAGGAGTTCGAGACCAGCCTGGCCAACATGGTGAAACCCCGTCTCTACTAAAAATACAAAAATTAGCCGGGCGTGGTGGCATGTGCCTGTAATCCCAGCTACTCAGGAGGCTGAGGCGAGAGAATCGCTTGAACCCGGGAGGCTAAGGTGGCAGTGAGCCGAGATCACGCCATTGCACTCTAACCTGGCGACAAGAGCAAGACTCCATCTCAAAAAAAAAAAAAGAAAGAAAGAAAGAAATAGACCTGGAGATAAGCCATCTGCAGAGAGGTGCCCGTCACACATGGAGAGAGCCTCTGTACTGTCGCAAAGTCAGCACTTTATTCTGCTCTGTGACCTGTCCCTCAGCCAAAGGCTCTGTGACTCATGGCCATGCTATGCTCAGAAGCCTTGTGTGGTAGGAACTCCTGAAGCTACCTTGGGTTGCCATTAGCCCAGATACTAAAGTGCCTGGCTTGTTTTGTAGAGCAACCTTTTTATTTTCAGTGCTCCTATTGCTTCAGATGGGGGCAGGGATAAAAGATCTAAGCACTGGTGTGAAAGATGAGGTGAAGACAAATACAATTAAGACCAAAACATTCATTTCTAAAAGCTTCATGAGGGAAACGGGTGTGCTTTGCAGTCTTTTCAGCCATTACTCACATCCTTAGGAGCAATTAAGCTTTTCAACATTCAAGACCCACAAGAGTTCAGTCAATAGTTACATAATTATGGCACGTGTGGGTGGGTGCGGAAGGCTGGGAAGGCAGGATGGGTAGACAAAAGTTAACGTTGTTTTGATTAAAAGTTGTACATAAGTCTACTGAAGAAAATAATTACCAATATTAGCACTGGCCACTTTTCAACAGAGTCAACAGTTAACACTCTTCACATGATTTAATGGCATAAAAATGATTTCTGCTCCCTACCAAATCTTTAAATTGCTATTCTTATCAGAATGTGGAATTCCTATTAGGGTCACAGCTCATGTGAATTGCTAAAGTAAGGATTGTGAATCTCAAAGGAATGTCATTAGTCTTTTTGTCATCAGCATCATTCTCACCATCATCTTCATCACAGGTTTTCATCCAAAGTGCCTGAATGTTTTGTATTTTATTTTTTGTTTTCTATATGTGCCCTTGGACATACGAAATTTTGCAGATTTTTATCATTCATAATTTAAGGAGAAAATCTGCTCAAAGTGATCCTTTATAAAAATATTACGTGTATGTGGATATATATATATACACGTGCACACCCACACATACTTACACAGTATTTTCCTTATCTATAAGAAGAAAAGTGATAGATTATTTGAAATTATTGAATATTCTATGTATATGTTAATATAACAATGATTTTATTTCATAAGTGGCAGCACACTCGCATATTAAGCTGTCAAAGTCTTACAATATTACCTAGTTCTAATTAGTACTGAAACTTTGTACTGTGGATATTCATGTTTGTTCTTTATTAACTGTCTATTAAATATTTCGTTTTGTATTTTCATTTTTTTCTATTTTTATTTTGAAGCAATGATTTTATTTAATTAAGAGAAATGCTTAAAGACTTAATTCATAAAACACCGTATGAGACCATTACAAGCATGTAATCTCCAGCACTTTGGGAGGCAAAGGTGGGAGGATCACTTGAGATCAGGAGTTCAAGACCAGCCTGGGCAACACAGCAAGACCCTGCCTCTACAAAAATTAAAAAGAAAAAAAAATTAACCAGGCATGGTGGTGCATACCTGTAGTCCTGGCTACTGAGGACAGCTTGAGCCCAGGAGTTTGAGGCTGCAGTGAGCTGTAATTGCACCACTGTACTCCAGCCTTGGCAACAGAGCAAGATTCTGACTCTAAAATAAAAACAAAAAATGTTAAAAAAAAAACTGTGGAAAATATTTTTTTATATTTTACCCTACTAAATGATACCAACATTGTATAGCTTCCTCAAGCTTGAATTATTATCCGTTTATAATCTATGAGAAAGACAAGTACTTTGTAGTCCACTTACAAAAAAAAAAATACATATTTTTCACTTGTGATTTTAAACATAGGCCATGAAGAGATTCACATATCATGGCTCTCCAGCATCCTGTGTAATATATACTCGTGTGTTTATTTCCATCTTACAATCTCTATTGTTATTATGGCTCTGGCAGCCGTGGTTTTTTTTTTATTGAAAAGGTCATTGCTTGTAACCAATTTCATCACAGGGTTATTTGTAATTTGCACTGTTAGAACAGAGCTTCGCCTTGTTCTCTGGTGAATCTCCAGAGTTATTACAATTATGCCTACGCAGGTATTTCCCTATGTGGGTGTTACTTTGTTGCTGCAGTTGTTGATGATATTTTATTTGAAAACATACACTTCTCTGTGAGGTTACAAATTACCTCTTTTCTTCACTTTATTTTTGTGCTTGGACTCAGATACATTATTTTGTTCCTGCCATAGGGATTGAAGCCACGGTGTGTAAAATTCCAGATTGCCATTGTAATACTGTTCATCCAGCTTTTGTTTTTAAGAGGTCTTCATTTAAACTGTGAATTAGAGGGGTGATTTTTATTCAGGCCAAGTGTCAAACTTGCTGGGATGAACTTATTTAGTTGTTGCTCTGGGCTGGTCGTGTATGCAATCTTCCTTGAAATATGTGACCTGTTAGAGAGTTTTATCTTAAAGATAAGAGTGATTCTCTTTAGTAACCCACCCTTTTGCAAGTTCTAAAAAGAGAAATGGAGTAAACTATTAATGGTGAAAGCCAATGTTTATGTTTCTTCCTGGTGAGCATGATAGTATGAAATATGTCAGTTTGCTGATCCCAAACTCATTCACTCCTTTTAAGTTTTCAGACCCCATATGCTGATAATGTCATCATTGGAATGTATCCAGATCCAACTAGATACTTGTAGCTGATAAAGTTTGAGGCGAACAGTGTCAGAAAACACACAGCAGAGAAAACAAGTCCTTCAACTTATTTTTTCTCTGTCAGAAGCAAATTTTCAGGCCTATGGGAGAAACAACTTAAAAATACACCTGAAATTTCTACAAGACCTTGCAATTTCCCTTCACATCTCCACAAGCAGCTTGTCACAGAACAGCACGAGCTTAAAAAGCTGGTTACTAAATCCTGCTGCAGAATGCCAGATCTTTCAAGACTGTTTGACACATGCATATAGTTTACACTGAGTGAAAAGGAAAGGAAAATGTGGTTCTTTTGAGGGTGTAAAGGAAATGGTGTAGTGTTTTCTTTCTGTCCAGTGGTTTATCTCAAGCTTCCCATTGCTCACCGTGACAAGAAAACAGCTCAGTTTCCTTTTTGGCCAGCCTCATCAAGTGTAATGGAAGAAAATGTCTGTCTCTTTTAATGCAGTTGATGAACAATTGTTTGCATAAGCAGAACTCGCTCAGCGAAGTGTTTTTCTTGCTGAAGGCCTCACTGATGTGTTATTTGAACGGTGTTGTGAAGCGGGTCTCTGAATACACATTTGTTCCAGTGAGTGTGGTTATAAAGCCCCTAGTAGAGACTGGGGTATTGTAAAGCCTAATCTCCTCACACATTATTTTTGTATCGGGATATTTTTAATATGCTCACTAACTAAGCCCATATGCTTTGAAATGTTTGTCCTGTATATTGCTTCATTACTGCTTATCAACAAGTAAGGTTGTGCTGGCTTTGCAGAAAGAGAACAATAGATGATGCTTGATTTCTTTCTGTGCTGGCCAAAGCCAACCATAGGAGCCATTCTTTTGGTAACAAGGCTACCTCTTATCTTACAGCTCGCCAAATGAATGCTCAGACTCTGTTGTTTTAGAAAATCATTATCAGGGCAAAGTCTACCATTAGCTTTCAACTCTAAAAGAAAATCAATAACTTGTTTCTAACAGACATTCCTCACTCAGACTATGCCTGTTGCACAACGTTGCATAACAGAGGGGGAACTGAGGGTGGCGAGTACTGAAAAGGATCACTTAAGGGGCCTACTGCTGATGCTGTGACAAACCATTGGGATGTTTCATAAATGTAGAGGCACCATTGTCTATTTTGAGCACAGCTACTTTTATTTCAAAAGGCCAGATCTAGAAGGTAAGCTAACCATTGTCAGTGAGAAATTGAAGCATCCCAGAAACCTGATCTATACCATGCGGTATACACGTTCAGTAATCTGATTTCGGTGAGAAGCACCAATCACCAGATGACTTGCTGACCAAAGTATGTTTGTTTTTTCTTTTCTTTCTTTTCATTTTTCCTTTTTTTTTTTTTCTTTTTTTGAGACAGGGTCTTGCACCATCACCCAGGCTGGAGTGCAATGGCACGGTCATGGCTTACTGCAGCCTCAATCTCCTAGGCTCAAGCGGTCCTCCTGTCTCAGCTTCCCAAGTAGCTGGGATCACAGACATGTGCCACTGCACCTGACTAATTTTTAAAAATTTTTGTGGAGATAGGGTCTCACTGTGGTGCCCAGGCTGATCTTGAACTCCTGAAATAGAGTGCTAACCAAAGTATTTAGTTAGGAGGATTGAAGTGTTCTCTATAGGGGATGATTAACCTAGGTAAATTGCCATTTCCTAATAACTAAGGTAAAATGCATTACCTAATAACCAATTTAAGTAGCGATTAGCTTTTGGGTTTGTTCTTTTGATAGGCATTTCTGTTCCCTGTTTGGCTGCCATCTGTGGATTGCAGGAGACCTGTTGATACCTAGTTTAAACTAATCTTGGCTTAAAATTTCACTGTCATCGTGTAGTAAAAAGGGAATCAGCTATACTGTATCCTGCTGTAAAACTAAAATATATACCTACCCCCCAAAATTCATCAACATGGCCACCTCACAGGTGTGCACTCCTGGACTTTCCCTCTTTTGAGAGTTGTAGCAAATTTTTATTTATTTATTTATTTTTTGGCATTAACATCTTCTAGTTTTTGGAAGAGCCTCATTCTTATTGTATCTGCGCTGTGTATTCTGGAGAGAGGTAAATGGTGTCTTATGTCAGCATTTACCAAGCCTCATTAAAAAGACTAGACGCTGGGTTTACTGGCTTACACCTGTAATCTCAGCACTTTGGGAGGCTGAGGCAGGATTGCTTGAGGCCAGGACAACATAGGGAAACCCCATCTCTACCAAAAAAACAAAAAACAAATTAGCCAGACATGGTGGCCTGTGCTTGTAATCCCGGTTACTCGGGAGACTGAGGTGGGAGGATCACTTGAGCCCAGGAGTTCAAGGCTGCAGTGAGCCATGATTGCACTACTGCACTCCTGCTTGGGTGACAGAGTGAGATCCCATCTCTTAAAAAAAAAAATTAGAGAAGACTAGAAAGTCTGATCTCTTCAATTTAAACCACATGCCAAAGCCAAAATCACAGTTTAAGAAAATTGAGTGTTTGTGGGCTCATAAGAGCAAATATATGTATGCCACTTTTCTCAAAGAAACAATTTTGAAAAACAAATCACAGAATTTTCAAAATTTTCAAAGTCAATTCATAAGAATCGAAATGGAGTCAACCAGTTGTGTGATCTGTACAGATCTTTCTGGTTAACGATGTGCTTGTATTTTCCTCTTCCAGCCGAACGCACGGCCGGCGACGCAGAGCGGGCGGCACTCGGTGTCCGTGGAGGTGCAGATGCAGCGGCAGCGGCAGGAGGAGCGTGAGAGCTCCCAGCAGGCCCAGCGCCAGTACAGCTCTCTGCCTCGGTATGAGGACGCTTGGCCGAGCCTCCAGATCCCCCCGGCCCTTTAAGATCCCCCGCCCTTTGGGAACGCGCTCCTTCCCAAGTCACTGGGGCCTCTCCAGCTTGCCCCTGGTAGCAACAGAGGAACCAATAAATGTCCAGTGGCTACTGTTCCTTAGCGTGGGGGGCTGTCATACTGCGAGGCCAGGGGAAATGCCCACTGCAGGAGATGCCAGTATTTTCACCCACAAACTCCCTAAAAAAGTGAAGCGACTCATGTACTGGCTTCTTAGTATTGGCTCTCCTGCTTCCTGTGTGGACAAGACAGTATCTTCATCTGAAAAATGGGAAGATAACCCTTATTTGGCTTAGCACATATGGTAATTAGAATAAATGATACTTCATAAATCCAGAGCTCCATAAAAGGATCGAGAGTCAGTGCTGCATACGCCGTGGTTGTGTGGGATCCCTGGTCCCAAACCTCACTCTCTTACTGTCCCATCATCACTGCTCTCACCCATGTTTAACTTTAGAGGGTCTCAGGGATGTTGAGCTTGTTAGCTGGGAACCAAGCAAGAAACCCTTACTTGCCTGCTCCCCAGGGGAGACGCCTTGGCCCAGTTCTCCGACAAAGGCCTGCAAGGGTCTCAGGGTGACTGAGTGCCAGTACATTGAAATAGTAACTATTTTTCCATCAAAGTTTTTCTTCCAGGCATAGTAAAGAATAAAAATGTTGAAAAACATTCAGCTTTTTAAACTTCCCAAAACAGGTGACTCCTGTAGTCACAATTCTTATAGGCATTTGTTGCTGTATTTCAAAATCAGGTGACAAAGACATATTTTAAGTGGGAAAAGATTCATTTGCCATGTTGATATCAGGTAGACTTTTGACTTTGAGCAAAACAGTTTTAGGGAGTTAGGAGACAAATGCTTATCTTGACTGACCAATGTAGAGTGATCTTGATCAATTTCTAATAAAGATGAGTCCTGGCCAGGCACGGTGGCTCAGGTCTGTAATCCCAGCACTTTGGGAGGCTGAGGCAGGCAGATCATTTGAGCCCAGGAGTTCGAGACCAGCCTGGGCAACATGGCAAAACACTATCTCCATAAAACAATACAAAAATTAGCCGGGCTTGGTGGCACATGCCTGTAATCCCAGCTCCATGGGAGGCTGAGATGGGAGGATCGCTTGAGCCTGGGAAGCAGAGGTTACAGTGAGCTGAGATCACACCACTGCATTTGCCTGGGTGACAGAGCAAGACCCTGTTTCGAAAAGATGAATTTCTTTACATGTTAAATAATCACTGTAACAACCACAACGGACTTCACCACATGGATACAGGTCAGCCAAGGGGACATGGATATGAATGAGTCTCCATGGGGATAAGTGCCATCTATTGTAGCAGTTTATTCATTCAGTTGTTCTTTTTCAATCCATAAGGCTATATATAACCCCTTTGAGTACTAAATTATTTTTTCCTTTAAAGAGGAGAATTGCCAGGTTCTTTAGCCTGCTGTAGGTAAGAGTCATTAAAGTTTTGGTCTTTATAGGACCTTTGAGATAATCTTATCTTACAAGGAAACAGCTCAGAGTAAGTAAATTTCCCCCAGCTCACACAGCCAGCAAGTCATTTTGCCAGCATTCAAACCTGAATCTGCCCATGCCCTAAACCATGATTTTATAAGGCCCGTTGCTATCAAGGGCTTCTGTTCCCAAATTTTTTGAGACAGAGTCTTGTTCTGTTGCCCAGGCTGGAGTGCAGTGGTGCGACCTTGGCTCACTGCAACCTCCATCTCCCAGACTCAAGCAATTCTCATGCCTTAGCCTCCCAAGTAGCTGGGGTTACAGGCGTGCGCCACCTCGCCTGGCTAATTTTTGTATCTTTAGTAGAGAAGGGGTTTGCCATGTTGTCCAGGCTGGTTTCGAACCCCTGGCCTCAAGTGATCTGCCCACCTTAGCCCCCCAAAGTGCTGGGATTACAGGTGTGAGCCACCACACCTGGCCCCAAATTTGGGATATTAACAGGTGCAAAGTTCCCCTCAGTGCTCTCCTGCCCTCAGCATTTAGAAGGAGGTCACTGTGTGAATCAACCCAGTGAATCAAATGCCTAAGCACTTGAAGAATTAGACATCAAGGTTCGTCCGTGTAAAATCCACCCTATCCCCCACTCCGCTACCCCCCTGCCCCCTCCCCACTGCCCTCCAGTCTGTGTGGCTGCATTCCATCGGAAGGGTGAGCTGACAGTGTGGACGAATTGGCCCACCTGGCATGGCCCTCCCTGCACGACCACACGGGTGGGCCAGGGCACTTCATAGCTTGTGTGGATGGTGTTGTCAGGGCAGGGGCTGTGTTCTTATTTTTATTGGCCAATTGTTTGGCTTCATATATTTTGGCCGTGCCTGAGAGTGTCTCTAAGGATTGAAGGAGAAACATAACAAAGTGTGTATAATGAGAGCAGTGACGTGGGAGCTGCCAAGGGCTGAGAAAGGGAGGTGGGAGAGAGAGTGGTGGGCGGGCCGGGAAGGCAGGGCAGTTGCCAGGGAGAAGGGGCACTTGGGTCCCAGTCCTCAGAAGAGGCAAAAGACAGAGGCAGGTGCTTCCACTGAATTTCTCCTGGTTGCATTCCAAAGTAGCTCATGCATTCCCGCCGAACCTTTCATCCTCGCCTTCCCATTCCTCTCCCTTCTTTACTCTGAGCCCCGACATCTCTTCCCTTCTCCGCCTCTCCCTGCGGAAGTGCCTGGTAGAGATATCTATATTTACACGCAGAGGAGGGTTGCAGCCGCTACCGCTAGTGCCTCCGCTGTTATTTAGTGTTGCCCTAAATAACTACAGCTTTCCCTCTGGGTTAATTGTAGCTCCCTATTTTTAGTCATTTTATCCTATTTAGATATGAGAAAAGCAGACATCCTCAAATTAAAGAGTTATGTAAGTTTGGGCAGCGGAGGCTGGTAGGCTTCTGCAGTATCTTCTTGTCTTCCTTTAGAGAACAATTTATCAATGAGAATCTTCCTGTTTGTGAGGGAGATTAGGAACATAGAACCCTGCGTTCGGCTTGATGCCTTGCAAAGCAGCCCCACTCTGTGGCAGGCTGTGTGCAGAGATCTGAAGGAAGGGAAAGAAAGCAAACAGGAGGTCAGGGGGTACTGCAGCCACCTCCATGAGCTTGAGTCAAGTCCAAGTTTCTGACACGTGATATTCTTCAAAGACACTTGACCTCTGCTTTTCGGATGTTGACAATTAACAGAGTTTTGTCTAAACAAGTTGGTATGGCATTAGAAACCAAAAAGATTACACACAGAAAAAAAGTATAGTTACAAAGTGGAGCATAAAATAAAACAAATGGTCTGGGCTTTGTATCAGTTGCATTAGATAAGGTGGTTTGAATTAGAGGCATGTATGTGACAAAGAGTGGTTTGTAAATTCTAACTGTAAGTAAGAAACTCTATAGACAGAATTCAAGTTACATTTTGGAATGTCAATGAGAAACACTGGCCAGGTGGTAACACTAGTTGGCAGGAAAAGGGACCTGTGTGGTGGCCCCCCACTCAGTTCTCAATCAGAGTAGGATTTTTGTTTGTTTTTCTTTTTCTAAAATAATTTATTTTTTATTATAAATTATAGGCTGGGCGTGGTGGCTTACGCCTGTAATCCCAGCATTTGGGATGCCGAGGCAGGCGGATCACAAGGTCAGGAGATCGAGACCATCCTGGCTAACATGGTGAGACCCTGTCTCTACTAAAAATACAAAACATTAGCCAGGCTTGGTGGTGGGCGCGTGTAGTCCCAGCTACTCGGGAGGCTGAGGCAGGAGAATGGTGTGAACCTGGGAGGCGGAGCTTGCAGTGAGCCGAGATCGCACCACTGCACTCCAGCCTGGGCAACAGAGCAAAACTCTGTCTCAAAGAAAAAAAAGAAAAAAGAAAAAATTATAAATTGACAGTTTATAATTGTATAATTTGTGGGGCACAAAGTGATGTTATGATTTATGAATATAGCATAAAAGAATTAATTAAGTTTAATCAAGTTAGCTAACATATCCATCACCTCAAATATTTACTCTCTCAGCAGTTGTGAAATGTACAATACTCTGTTATTAACTATACCTACCATGCTGTGCAGTAGAACAAACAGAAAAATTGCTCCTCTGTCATTGAGATTTGTACCCTTTGACATCATCTTTTTTTAATTCCTAAATTAGTTTCTTTCCTTAATATCCAAAAGGCAGCCCCCAAAAGGAATAGAGGCGTGTGTAGTCACAGGCACTGGTAGAGAGAAATAAGGTTCTTGGTTTGGTGTTTCCCTTCATTTTCTTTTCCTGCCTCTCCATTTCCTCTTCATCTTTCCCCCCTCCCTCGGCTCCCTGTCTGCTGTGGTCTGACTTCCTCGAAAGGCTTGTATACCTCACCCTCCACGCTGTGTCTCTGCACCCTCCCGCGTTCTCTCCACGAGGCCCATTTGTTATGTCTCCAATCTACTTCCCAACTTATTAGCCTTGCTCCCTCTGTCTTCCTCCTTCTGTCTGTGTCCCCCTCACCCTGGTGGCTTAATGGCTTTCCTCGGGCATCAGATCTTTGGTTTGAGTCCTCTCCATGCTGATGGTCTCCAGGCCATGTTGGAGGTGGTTGTAATCTTTAGGCGATAATCTTTAGGTGATAGTTATTGCCAAACCGTGGTAAGTGCTTTGAGTGGATTTAGCAATGTCCAGGGGCTCACTGCAGGACCAAACAATCCTATATGTTGGTTATAAAGAAATTCAGTGAAAGGAGATTGATATTTTGTTGCTGTTGTTACCCATGGCCTTAGCCAAGGGCTCACAGGACAGTGGGAAGAACATGGGCTTCCCTCTGATCTCTGCAGCAGTGTGCCGAAGTTGCCCTCGCTTAGCAAGGGTTCCTTTCTCCTCTGATGCTTTTCTGTGTCTTGGCATCTCTACTCAATCCCTCCAACCAAGGAAGGGAAAGCTAACTTTGAAAAACAATTTTTGGCCGGGCAGAGTGGCTCATGCCTGTAATCCCAGGACTATGGGAGGCTGAGGTCGGCGGATCACTTGAGTTCAGGAGTTCAAGACTAGCCTGGTCCAACATGGTGAAATCCCGTCTCTACTAACAATACAAAAATTAGCCAGGTGTGGTGGTTTGTGCCTGTAATCCCAGCTGCCTGGGAGGCTAAGACAGTTGAATCGCTTGAACCCAGGAAGTAGAAGTTGCAGTGAGCCAAGATTGCACCACTGTACTCCACCCTGGGCAAAAGAGTGAGGCTCTGTCTCAAAAACAAAATAATTAAATTAAATTAAAAACAATTTTCTTCTTTGGTCAAAAAGATGCCTCCCTAACTCCAGAGCCTTTTTTTCTTTTTTTCCTCTTTTAGAGATGAGGTCTCACTTTGTTACCCAGGCTGCAGTGCAGTGGTGCAATCACGGCTCACTGCAGCCTCGACCTCCTGGGCTCAAGCAATTCTCCCACCTCAGCCACCCAAGTTGCTGGGACTACAGGCACCCACCACCATACCTGGCTAATTTTTTCAAAACATTTTTTGTAGAGATGGGGTCTCACTATGTTACCCAGGCTGATCTCAAACTCCTGGCCTCAAACAGTCCTCCCACCTCATCCTCCTAAAGTTCTGAGATTACAGGCCTGAGCCACCACACCCAGGCTCAGAGCCTAATCTTTGAAGGCAGAGTGACTTTGTCTTCAAACTACTCCTCCGGGACGTGTTAGTCAATCACTTACTGAGTGCAAGTCACTTTTCTAAGCACTTTACATGTGTTACTTCATTTCCTTCTCCCCACAACCTTTCAGGGTTAGAGATTATGCCTGTTTCATAGGTAAGGTAACTTGAGCCCAGTGAGCAGAACTCGCCCAGTGTCACACAGCGAGGCAGTGGCAGGCTCAGGATTTGAATCTACGTTGCTCTGAGCCTAAGCCACTCCCACCTTGCCCAGCTGGATGCTTAGTTTCCTAGTGTAGGAAACTCTTACTGTCTGTTTCCTTCCCTTGGTCTCTACAATTGGCCCATTTCTCATTCTCTCCTTAATCAAGAGCATATAGATACTGCTAACTTCCTTACCAAGGAATTGTGTGTGTGTGCATGTGTGTGTGTGTGTGTGTGTGTGTCTTATGTGCATTTTACCCACATATCTTACTTCAGACCTCAGGGCAGTCTGCTTCCTTCTCTCTATACTGATTAATTTGAAGAAAATTTTAGCTACAAAAAATTCGTTCTCCCACATTGTTGTAATTTCCATCCCTAACAAACCTTTAGTGAATTCTCCCTGTTTAAATGTAGAAAGACTGTGTCTTCCGGGGATGATGCAGAATCCACTTAGGGTGCACAGCTGCCGTAGAGCGAAGCCTGGGGCTCCATGAAGCTGGGGAGGAAGGGGGTTGGTGGATCTTAGTAGGCCAGAGACGAAAAAGAGGTGAAATGTCTGCAGCCTATTTCTGATTATCTTCAAACTGATAACTCATAAAGGAATCCCATTTTTGTTGCTGTAATATCAGTCACAAGTTCCTTGTTTTAATTAAAGTTTCATGATTAATGTCAAATCCCTGGTTTCATGCCGGCATTTTCCAACAGTCTTGTCTCTGGGTAGATTAATTTATGACTTAAGTGAAGATAATCAGTGCTTTAGGCAAATAAACTATTCCATCACATGTAAGGATTCTTGCCTGGGCTGACTGTACAAATGGTGCAGTCTTCCGTTAAAACAGACCCAGACAGACATGCTATAGAATGCTCATCCAGTCATCGTCATAGCCA